>NC_044996.1:18280269-18585837 GCF_008728515.1 Papio anubis
TGGGAGGGATTGCATTGGGAGTTATACCTGATGTAAATGACGAGTTGATGGGTGCAGCAGACTAACATGGCACAAGTATACATATGTAACAAACCTGCATGTTATGCACATGTACCCTACAACTTAAAGTATAATAATAATAAATAAATTTAAAAAAAAAAAAAAAAATCAAAACAATTGAACTCATGGAGTCAGAGAATAGAAGGATGGTTACCAGAGCCTGGGAAGGATAGTGGAGAGTTGGTGGTGGGTGGGAGGGAATGGGGATGGTTAATGAGTACACAAAATAGTTAGAAAGAATGAGAAAAACCCAGTATTTGCTAGCACAACAAGGTGACTATAGTCAAAAATAATTTAACATAACTAAAAGAGTGTAATAGGATTGTTTGTAACACAAAGGAGAAATGCTTGACGTAATGGATACCCCATTTACCCTAATGTTATTATTATGCATTGCATGCCTGTATCAAAATATCTCATGTAACCCATAAATATATACATCCACTATGTGCCCACAACAAATAAAAATAAAAATAGTGATAAAACTGTAATCCTTATGAGAATGCTGTAGCCTAGTTCATTTCTATAATCACTAATCCATAAAAATTCATAGTAACATGCTATTTTAAAATCTTACACATTAAAAGAATTGAAAGAAACCATTGTATACACAAATGGGTTACAAAATTATTTTCAATTAATTACGTTAAGCTAGGGAAATAATTAGGGAAAGGTCAATGTTTATTGTTTACATAGGAGAAAAATAACTTATATTCTAGTTAGCATTTATTTGTGGAGGAGTGATTTTATTTTCGGTGTTGTACGTGATGATTGATTTATAGAATGGAAATGTTCTTAAACACAAGTCTCAATTGGATCTGCAAACAACAGTCTTAGCTGAGATTTTTAAAAGATAATCTTTGCTAACAGAAAAAGGGAATTGCCTCCTTTTTACTTTTTCAGAGACAGGCATCATTTGAGTGTGTGAGTTTCCAGTCCATTTGAAGCAGTTTCAATTCTTCCAGATTGTAAAGTCAGGAATGCGTGCGTGTTGGGGGTGTGATAGGAGGAGGCTATGGAGGTCAGAGGCAGCTGCTAAGTCAAAGCCACCAATCAGGCCACTTGTAAATTTCTCAAAACGATAGAGAAAGATGTGAATGAGGTTTATGGGCTCTAGCCCTATGGGGCCCTGACTTTCCACAGTTTCAAGGCTTTGATTGACCTGGTGGAAAAAAAAATCCCACCTCCCCTACTCTCTGCCCAAGTTAGCATCTCACAAGATTATCAACTAGCATGTAGATGAAGCCACACAGAAAACACATAGAGGTCAATTACCCCACCTTTGTGTGTAAAGGGTGGTATACACCTTGTATGCAAAAGGAGGGAGTATTTTTTTAATTGCAAGAGTAAAATGCCAAAGTGAGACAAAGAAATAATTTTCCTGTTAGCTCTTTGTAAGTAAGGTGGGAAAGGAAAAACAAGATAGATATGAAAAGCCAGAAATCTGAGTCTGTGGTTAGTATCAGTTGACGTGAGCAGGAATTTACCTGCTTATATCAGAGAAGCGACCATTTGTCTCTTAGGAACAGGGAGTCTTTTCTTTCCTCTTTATTAAAGTAGAAAAATTGTTACTGCTTTCAGTTTTATTCAAGAGAGAGCTTCCAGAGGTTTGCAGGGAAATGTTATCAGATCACCCAACCTACATAATATGCCAACTCTATTGGAATCATTTTTTCTTTTCCCTAAACTGTATGTTAAGAGTTCACTTCTGATGGTATTATCTTCTAACACAGATGAATCTTTCTAGAGTCAGCCAAGATAAACACACACTTCTATAATTATGTGCTACAAGTACTCTAGAATCAGCCTCTACCCTGAATTTTTCCAGCCATCACCTAAAGAAGAACATGGATTTTGAAAGTAAATAACTTTGAAAGAAAATGTACTCCTTAAGCCTTTTTTCCTCTTACTGAATCTAGGAAACATATGTAATACACTGGAAGATTTGTTCTCTTTATTTATATAGCAGATGGGAGGGGAAAATATCTAAGAGCCATCCTGATATTAACTTAATATCCTGATATTAAATATTGCAGTGGTGAGAAAAGAGCACTGAGTTCAGAGGCCTGGATTTCAGTGTTGGCTCTGCTACTGGCCATGTGATCTTAGGCAGGTCATTTAGCTTCTCTAAGCCTCAGTGTCCACGTATATTAAATGAAGATAATAATACCAATATTAGGGTTGCTGGAAAATTTGAATGAAATGACGGATGTGAAAGAAATTAGAACCCAGAATAGCACCATCCAAAAAAGTACAGTTTTATTATTATTCATCAGCTGAGCTGTTACACAGGAGCAAGCAGGGTGTGGCTGGGGAACATTGATAGCGGGGGCTTCTGGGATTTTCACAGGGCAAGTACTGAGCTCATACTAAACACGAAGCTGTTTAACAGATTGGGGAGGCAAGTGGGTTTGAGCAGCTTTCATTTTTATCTGGAACAATCTGCAGGGATGTCCTGCTGCCGTGTCTTAGACCAAGTGTTGTCTTTCTCCTCCAACTTGACTAAAGATGCTGCAGGTATCGATGTGGGTGGCCCCAGTGGTTTGGTGGTGTAAGCGAGTATTTCCCAGGTGTCTCTAACTCTGAAAGAGCTAAAGGAGAAGTTACATAGTTAATGAAAGCCAGTTAGGCCCCTATGGAAGGCTGTGAGTCTCCTCCAGGGTGCAGATGAACACCTGTGGGATGTCAGATACCAGAGTCCTCAACCTCAGAGGAAGGGAAGGCAGAAACTCATGGAACTGCATCCAAAAAATGCTCTGGATGCAGAATAAGTTCTGTTCCAGCCACAGGCCCAACTTGTGATGAGCAGTTTACATATTTTTCTTTGCTCTTTTGCTTGCTTTCTGAGCCTTCTGCATCCCCCTTCCTTTATTTTAGGATAGTACCCTTGCCCCAGATAGACAGTGAACTCATTTGTGGTAAAATAATCTCACCAGTGACTAATTTTCACTGTTGTACACTTCATTTAACTTGGAATTGTTTTTGATAATTTTATGACACTGTGAGAGCAAAGAGATAATACTGCATCTGCCACTTGCTGCTGTGACTTAAGGTAAGTCCTTTCACCTTTTTGAGATCCAGTTTCCTCATCTATAAAATGGGGATATTCATTCATTCAATCACTATTTGCTGAATATCAGTTGAGTAAAGCACCTAGGACATATTCATATACACCTCACAAGGTCATGGTGGGGACTAAGCAAGATGGAGTATGTGGTATGTGGCTCATGGTCAACACCCAGTACATGTTGTTGTTGCTGTTAGTTTTAGTCTATGAACAATTTTAAGCATCAAGTTATCAGTAATTCTGAGACTCACAATAAATAAATGTAGAAACTATTAACAAGTACTCAAGAAACACCACAGTCCTTGCCTTTCATAAGTTAGGAGGCCAGCAGAGCTCATTTCCTTGGGCAGGGACTTACGTGATGTCTGCCTTGGCCATGCTAAGGCTTTTGAACCAGCTCTAAATGAATCTCCTCACGGAGGCATGGCCAATGAATCACCAGGGTTGGTTTTTGTTTTGTTTGTTTGTCTCTTACACAAGGGCATCAAACACAATAATTTTTACTACATTGGAATAATTTTTACTGCATTACTACATTTTCTTACCGTTTCCTTGTTAAATGCTCTTTTATTGTTTCCAGCATTCACTCATTCATTTATTCAACAAATTTGTATACGTCTGTGCCAGGTGCTAGGGATACAGTGGTATACCTCTCAAAGTCTCTGTCCTCATGGGGTTGACATTCTAGTGGGGTCTATAGATTGCCCTCACCCCTACTTCACACCAGACTGTCAAATGCCTGAGATCAGGGGTTGTGGTAGTGGCTTTTCCTTTGGATCCTCTCTATTTTTATATTTTATGGAGATGGGGGTCTTGCTATGTTGCCCAGGCTGGTCTCTAACTCCTGGGCTCAAGTGGTCCTCTCGTCTTGGCCTCACAAAGTGCTGGGATTACATGTGTGAGGCACCACATCCAGCTTGAGTCCTCTCTTAAACACAGCACACAGAGCACAGCTTGGGGCACACAGGATGCCCTCCAAAAAAGACTTCTTGATGGTTTAATGTATGCCAATGCTTAGAATAATGTGCCAGCCATTATTCTAAGCATTGGTATACATTATTTCATTTACTCCTCACACCTCACCCTATGAGGTGGGCACTATTTTATGCTTATTTGACAAATGAAGCAACTGAGGCATGAAGCGGTTAAGACATGTGACCAGGTTCCTGAAGCAAGTAAATAATAAAGCTGACATTTGAACCCTGAACCCAGGTCATGAAGATCCTCATGTCATTCCACCCAGATTGTCCTCTTTTGTAAGTTCCTACTGACACCACTTTCAAATTGAGTGTGGAGCTCAGAGTCCTGCCCTCACGCCTCAGTTGACATTTTCCCTGACTGCAGAGTTCTGGGATGGCCCTGTGTACTAGGCTGACAACTGAACATCTGGGACACAGCAAGCAAATCCTCATCCTCATGAATTTCTTAATTTTTCTGAGTCACCTTGGCTACTTCAGTTAAGTCCAGCTCAGGTTAAAAAAAAAAAAGAAAGAAAGAAAGAAAAGAAAAAAGAAACTAAGGGCAGTTACTTCTATAGCAAAATAAAATTTTACAAGATAAGAAGCGCATACACTCTTTTTTGAGGCTAAAATGAAACAAATTCTATCTATGAAAATACTGAGTGATAGAAATAAGGCTCCCGTCCATTACCGAAGACTCTGGGTTTTACACTATCAGTGTCTCCAGTAGTAGACAGAAGCCTTATTCCTCAAGTTCGTTCTCAGGATACAGACACACACCATCAAAGGCTGGACCAGATACCTACTTTCATTTGGAAGGCTGGTACTGGCAGATCCACGAGACACATACAGTTTCTTATCTAGAAAAGAAGAAAAAAACATTATTGGAACTGAAATTTCTAGGACTAGGTTAGAAAGTGCCCAGTAGCATCCCAGGGGCCTCACATTGCCTGGTCCTAAGTTTATGAATATCTGGCATATTCTCTCTTATCAGATGCTACAAAAACAGAGAAGCTTCTGTTTTTAAGGTCCACCATCTTCCAAGGCAGTGTTCCTGATTAAGGGTCACTGACTTCCTCAACAGATCCTGGACTGCCAGTCACCAATTAATACAACTGATGTCAACATGAGTAGAGCATGAAGACTTTGGTGATAACCATTTGTTGGTGAACGTGTCTTGAGATTTCAGGAATAGGACAATTGCCTGCATTATAGTTTCACCATGATGTGCCTGGCTTACAGTAGATGCTCACTAAATATTTGCTGAATCGGATTTGAACTGTAAAGAGTTGCTATGTTTGGAAGGTGATGATTTCAGCCATCTGTGTTCTAACCAACTGTTGAAACAGGGCTCTGCTGTGTGTATGCACAGCATATACACAAGCACAGTTGGCCTAATTTTCCCTGTGAATCCAGTAGGAAAGGACTTTTGAAAAAGAGTAGAGGGGTAGGAAATTTCACAGGTTTCCCAAGCATGACACTTCTATGATTTACTCCTTAAGTACATTCCTAATCAAATTCTGGAAATGACAGAGTGGTATTTTAATGGGAAATTTGTTTGCCACATTAGAATAGAACACAGTGCCTGACTTAGGTAGGCTATGCTGAACAGGCCCTTTGTTTGCTATATACTTAGTTCAGTATAAAGACAGCTTCTAGTAATTTCTTTCAGGCATGGAACACTAGAACCACACTATGTATGGACAAGGAAGCTGCAAAAGAAAATTCGTCCAGAGTACAGAATGACAGAGGTTGCAGACTTGGTTCCATGAAACTATAAAATATATATATTTATAACTGTTTCATATGAAAGGCAAATCTTGCAACAGAGTAGGTTGATTTTTTGGTGGAAGTATAATTAATGCCAATTCTTCCCCGTTCTTTTACAAAGAAGGGAGTCTTGTTTTCTGATGGATATTTTGCATCTGGTAGGCGCTAATTAAATATTTGCTGGGTGAATGAGTGAATGAAAAAGTGAGTGAGCCTTAAGGGTGTTTTTAGTTCAGGGGAGGGGTGGTGGTCAGGGAGTAGGAACTCAAGGGATACCAAGCAGGAGGATCCCAGAGTGCAGGAGCAAGCTGAGGACAGCCAGGCACTGTTAGGTCTCCAAGCAGCAATGAGGCTGCCTCTACAGTCGCTTTGAATTTTAATGTGTGCAGCAGATGGTTGGTATAGCTTGCCCTTGTTGTTTGCCTGGAGCCTGACATCACTGCAAGTTGCCAACCTGTTTGGAGGCTACAAGGTACGTCACAGAGTTCTGTTTTGCAAATGGCTTATTTAATTGCTCCCAATGAGGTAAACATAGGACCCTACGATATTAGACAGCAGCCCATCATTTTTCTAAGGTAAGGCCAAGTTGACGGGCTAGGGTGAGTACTTCGGGCCAAGTCCATCTGGCTAGCTATCTATGTAACCCTTTAGCTATTAAACTGTGAATGTCAATGAAGCCTAGTGAAGATATATGGAACATTTAAGCAGAACATTCCATCCCTCAGCAGCCCTATGTCCAGAGTGGCAGCAATTAGTCTTGGCACCTGATCTCATGCCAACTCACTCTCAACCACAACCAATCAGGGGCACCCCTCCAAGTATCTGTAGGCATTTCCTTACAGTGAACTGAGCCGGGAGGCATGTTGAAGAGCAACCCTGTGCTTCCAGCTGCCTGGCCAGGGTTGCCATTCTCCCTGGCGACAGGTTCCTGAGGACGGGCTAGGCATCTGTCTTGCTGGAGGAGACTTAGGAGAGGCTCACGTTTCCCATCAGGCTGGGGCTCTGGAACCAGGTGCCGAGCAGGGAAAGCATGAGAGTAGCCAGGCTCTAAGGAGCTGGTGCCGGCCAGGGAGGAGAAATGCCACAGCTCCCCAGGCCGAACAGAGGCCCTCCTAGCCAGGGATGGTGAGAACTGATTCACAGCCATGGGACTAGGCACATGCAAGTTGCAGTTGGCGGCACGGTTTGTGACAGGTACTTCTGGCTGTGGCTTTGTCCACGGAGAAGAGTAACGCCACTGATTTGGAGACATGCTGTCATCTGAGAAGGAAAGATTTAGAAGACATGTTAGGTGTTTATTGTTTTCAAAATGGATGTAGATTTTTTTTAAATAAATACTCTATTTATTTTTAACTTGAAGGAAATAAGAAAAGCTAAAATAAAATCATCCTAATGATAATATCCAGAAACAGCCATTATCCTCCGTAGGTGTACTGTTTCTAGGACTGGTTTCTATTCATGTATGCATTGTTTTCTCAACATATATTGTTATTCAAGCCATTTTTGTTTCATTAAAATATCATGAAAAGCCTCCTATAGAAATGAATAGGCCAGGCATTGTGGCTCATGCCTGTAATCCCAGCTCTTTGGGAGGCTGAGGTGGGCGGATCACTTGAAGCCAGGAGTTCAAGACCAGCCTGGCCAATATGGTGAAACTACAACTCTACTAAAAATACAAAACTTAGCTGGGTGTGGTAGTGCACACCTGTAGTCCCAGCTACTTGGGAGACTAAGGCAGGAGAGTTGCTGGTGCCCAGGAGGCAGATGCTGCAGTGAGCCGAGATTGCACCACTGTACTCCAGTCTGGGCAACAGAGTGAGACTCAGTAAGAAAGAAAAAAAGAAAAAGAGAGAAAGAAAGAGAGAGAGAGAGAGAGAAAGAAAGAAAGAAAGAAAGAAAGAAAGAAAGAAAGAAAGAAAGAAAGAAAGAAAGAAAGAAAGAAAGAAAGAAAGAAAAGAAGGGAAAGAAGGGAAAGAAAGGAAAGAAAGGAAGAGACAGAGAGAAAGAAAGAAAAGAAAGAAAGAGAAAGAAGGGAGGGAGGGAAAGAAGGAAGGAAGGAAGGAAGGAAGGAAGAAGGGCCAAACCCCAGCTTTTTAAAGTGCTGTACAGTAAGTAGTCCATGGTAAAGCAGTAATATAACTAACAAATGTCATATTTGTGCACTGCTTGGTTATTTCCATTGTTTTCTATTATGTTAACAGCATTACAATGAGCATCTTTGTATAGATACCTTTGCTCCCGGATCCAATTCGCTCCTTAAGGATACTTTTCTAGAAGTAAACGTGCTTGATTTGTGTTTGGTTGCTGCTATCATCTAGCTTTATTTTATAGCTGGTGTTTTAAATACACCAAATAGGGGGACTCCACAGAACTGTGCTGGTCACTCACACAACTCTAGGAGTTAAAACCACATTTTCCAGAGTAATATGAGGCACAGGGATGTTAAGAGACTGAGCCAAGGTAGCAAAAACAGATTAGCCAAGTAGGGAAGTGAGCTGGAGCGATAAGTAATGGGGAGGGAAGTAGTTGCTTGGACCTCATTTTGCAAAAGCAGAATTCTGAGGGTCAAGAGGTGACTTAGTTTCTTCTTGCAAAGTTCATGTGGATTGGTTAAGAGGGATGGAGTGTCCTTTGGTTCCATACACACTATTCTTATTGTGCCTATAATAGCCGCCGAATCTGAGATCTCAAATGTCCAGGATAGCTCAGGACAAGGATGAATGTTTTCCCCATTCTCAACACCTACTCAGGCAAGAAGGGAGGAGGGAAAGAGCTCTTCCAGACAGTTCTTAAACCCTGGAGCCTATCATCTATCCAAGATAATGGAGAGAGGGTGGGTGTGGAGACAAAGGAAGATTGGCCAGCTGGAGAGGCTGTCTGGGACACTGGTCCTATTTCCCATACAAACCTCTCCTAGCTCTCTTGAATGTTTAGTTTGAATGGATTGTGTACAAGATAAAAAATTCTGAGAGGCCTGCACAGTGTTACTGGAGTGCCATCACTCAGTGTAACACAAAGGATAGGAACAGAAGTCCAAGTCCTCACGGCACAGACATTCTCCCCAACATCTCACACCATTCACAGTGAGTGATGGGGGATGGTTGGCCCTTCTTATGAAACCAAAGGCAAGACAATATATTAAGATTTGTTTTGGTGAGGGTGAATGCTACTTCTGAAAATTGGTATCTCCAGGCCAGAAGCAATTCAGTGCACAAAGAGAGTGATTAAGCTAATTTGGTGTAATCACAGTCTGTGTTTCATATTGAATGAGGGTACTTCATGTCCTAAGCACAAATTAGAAACAAAGCGTAGCCCCTGACAACTAGGTAGTTTCCATCTGAACAGGCCTTACAGATCTCATACATATGACTTAGGGGCTGAATGCTTGAAATGTGGAAAGCAGAGCCCCAGAATGTTTTGACTATTTCCCTTAACTGCTTCCTTTCTAGAATTCTCTGAAATGTTAAGGGAAGTGGGTTGGTGTGCCACAGTCCAAAGTCCTATATGGTCACTGGGTGCCCCAGAGCACAGTTTGGATGGGAGCTTGTGGGCATGCACCGGGTGTCTTAACCCCAAGTTCACAGTGACCCATCAGAGGGCCTTGGGTGGCCTGGGGAAACCCATCATTCCAGATTAGTCTTGGAAGTCAGTGGCCCACGGAGTGGAGACCCTGGATTTGAGTGGGCCTCTCTTTCTCGGGCCTCTTGGGCCAACTGCTCCAGCAGCCACTCCCACCTACCCTGTGGATGGGTAAAGTCCTCTTAAACTACAAACGTGCACTGACTCAAGGCTGCTGCTGCTACTAGAAGTGACCCTGGTGACTTTTTTTAATCCATGTGCTCCCTATTAGTTACCTCTAGAAGTGAGAGAGGGAGCCCCAGGGCAGAATTTGCTGCCTTCGCAAACCCCTGACCACACGAATGAGTGGAGAGCAGCTGAGCAACACCCTGACGCAGGGATACATGGGGCAGGCTAGGATTTTTCTTTCAGCAGGAATACAAATGGCTTCCACTCCACTTACTTCAACCCTGGGCATCTAGACCCTACCTCTTAGTCCCATTCATCCCTCTAGAATTCCTGATGCTGTTGATCCTGAGACAAGACCTATCCAGAGAGAGCTGGTCTCCATTTCCTACACTGCCCTTTTTGGGTGAAACTGGCAGGCCATTCCCCCTGCCTTCCAAGCATACCCAGAGGCACCACACATTTCCACCCATATACACTTTTGGGATCTCCAGAACACTCTAGAAAACATCTTCAGGCATTTATGAATTTGCCTCCATTCCAGAGTACCTTCCCTCCACTTTGTCCTTGCATGGAGGCCCTGGCTTCCTATTCCAGATTAGTTTTTCAACATACAAACTTAAATGTCGCCCTTTCAGAAAGGCCTTCCCTCAACCTCCAATCTAAAGTTTGTGACCCTGTTACTTTCTGTGACTGCACCCTATTTCCTTCATGGCAGTAATATAGTAATTTATTTATTTCTTAATTCTTACATTCATTCATTCACTATTGGTCTTCTTTATCATTTAGTAAGCTTGGCAAGAGCTGAGATTATTTCTCTTTTGTTCACCACTATGTCCCCAAGAACTTGCACAGTGCCTAGCACATAGTGGCCCTGAAAAAGTATTATTCTAATGAGTGCACACGCATGTTTACACACAAACACACATATATATGCACAATTGCAAACATGTACACACTCATAAACACAAACATGCACACACACACACACACACACCCCACACACCCCCTTCCCCACTGAACCTTTCTAAATCGAAGAGAGCAGGATGAAAGTGGTTAAAAGCACAGACTTTGAAGTCGGAGAGGCTTGGAATCCAATCCCAGATCTGCCACTTCCTAGCTGTGTGACACTGAGCAAGTCCCTTCCCACCTCTGAGACTGTTATGAGATTGAATGAGACAATCCACGTAAAAGGTTTAGCACAGTACCTGGTACACATTTGGCACTCAATAAGTGGTAGCTGTTGCTGCTGTTATTATTAATCATTTCAGTTTAGAAACCCACTCTGGGTTTCTTTACTGGTTTGCAACACTCAGCATAATCAACATGAAAAAAAGCAAGACGGTCATTATTGTATGAGGCCTGAGAATCCTCCCTGCCAACAGTCACCTAGTGCTGGAGAAGGGAGGGGCAGAAAGGACTGAGCCAAGGGGCCCATAACAGCAGCAGAGGCAGCAGCAGCACTTCAGGGCCGGTTTGGAGGCTGGAGCAGATACTGGTTATAAAAGAGGGATTTCAGAAGTCTTTGCTCAGTCTGTGGCCATTCCCAGGGAATAACACATCAGAGATGGGCAGGAACAATTTGTAAATATAGAATAGTTTTTGTTTATTGAGTACGCACTGTGGGCCAGGCACTTTACTTAGCACTCTGCATACATGATCTCACGTGATCGCCACAGCAACCCAGATGAGAAAATCGAGACCCAGAATGGTTAAAGTGACTTGTCTAAGGCCACACAGCTAGCAAATGGTAGAGGTGTCTGATTCCAAACCTCATGCTCCTACCAACTATGCCTCCCCAATATTGCAAAGAATGCAATGAGCTGGGTACTTTCACATATTCCTTGGGTTGGAGGTCTGGCAGATTGGCATAACACTTCTAGGAGGAAATTTGTCGGTATATATCAAAACCCTAAAATTTTTGTATACTCTTTGACCCAAGCATTCCACTTGTAGCAATTTATTTTAAGGATATAGTCAATGATGCATGTAAAAATGAACCTACAAGGATGTTCAAAGTGATTTGTATAATATAGCGAAAAATTAGCAACAACCTAAATATTCAAAAATTTTAATAAATTTGGTACATCTATAAAACGATACTCTTGAACCATTAAAATGATGTTGTAGTAGAACATTTAATGGCATGGAGAAGTGGATATGACATTGTTGAATTTTTTTAAAAAGCAAGTTACAACCCATTATGTGCAAAATGATGTCATGTTGTAAAAATTAGTACACGTACATGGATGCACATGTGGTTTTTGTTTCCTGAATGCTTATCTATGTTTTCTAAATTTCCAAAAATGAGTATATTTTGTATATTTTATGTTTGTAAATAGTAAAAATTATGTTTTAAGCAAAAACTTAAACCACTTGACCCATGAAGCGCCCAAAACACAAGTCACAGCTGTGAATGACTAATCCATGATTGCCTGATTTCCTTCTGTCTATCCTTTCTTCTTTCCTTCCTTCTCTTCTCCCTCTTTCTGTATCTTTTAATGCAAATTCTGCGGGTTTTTTTTTTTTTTTTTGACAGGGTCTCACTGTCTCCCAGGTTGGAGTGTACTGACAAGATCATAGCTCACTGCAGCCTCAGTTTCCCCAGGCTCAAGCGATCCTCCTGCCTTGGCCTCAGCCTCCTGAGTAGCTGGAAATACAGGTGTGAGCCACCACACCTATACAATTTTTAAATTTTTTTATAGAGACGGGGTCTCTCTGTGTTGCCCAGGCTGGTTTTGAATGCCTGGCCCTCCCAAAGTGCTGGGATTACAGGGGTGAGCCACCACGCGTGGGCTACAAATCTCATCTTATGATGAAGTTGAAACCAAGAGTCCTCTGAACACATGCACATTTTGCACTATGAAAGTCCAACCTTTGACCTGCATGATCTGTATACATTGACTTTCCCTCTCTGCTCTCTTTGCTGGTGGCACTTGCACTTCATTCATTCACCCCCAGGCACAAAAAGCATATTGTTTGCATTAACTGAGGTCAAAATAACACCGGAGGTGGAAGGACAGCTTCAAGGAGATTGTCCTGTTCCAGGGCACCAGGGGGGCCTCTCAGTTCCTCCCCCTCTTTCAGAGCTGCCTCCCTAGGGTACCTAGTCTTTGGATGAATATCCAGGTTCCTTTTCCCAACTGAAAATAGAGATCAAATACAGAATATGAGCTAGTATTTGAAATATTGAGTGGCTAAGATCTGAAATCAATTCCATCTGCCGGCAAATACTATAGACTCCCCATATTAGCTGTGAGATCTTGGGCGAGTCACTTGACTGTCTGAGCCTCAGTTTCCTCATCAGGAAAATGGACATAGAGTTAACCAGTAGAGTTGGTGTGAAGATTCAATGAGATAATCCACGTGACAGACCCTAGCAACAGACAGTGTTCAAAAAGTGTTAGCCATTATACACATTATTAGCGATAGTCCTTATAGGTATTAAATCCTCTTGCTGGGGCATTGTCAGAGTGTACAAAGGCAAGAAAATGGGGTAGTCAAGAGACTGACTCTGGAGATTGATGGACTTGGGTTTCAATCTTTATCACTCACTGGCTGTGTGACCTATCTCTAGGCACTTACCTTCTCTGGGCTGCAGTTTCCTGCTCTGTAAAATAAGGATAATAATATCCATTGCAAAACGGATTTGTGAAGCACAACCAACATGCAGAAAAATGCACAAATGGAAGTGTGCAGCTGGGGGAATTTTCATAAACTGGGTAATGAGCACCCAGCTAGAGTAACAGAACCTGACTACCACCCCAGAAGCACACTGTACCCCCTTTCAGTCACAACACCCCCAAAAGGTAACCATATCCTGTGTTCTAACACCATAGGTTCAATTTGCTTGTCTTTGCACTTTATAAATCACAGTAGATTTTGTGGACTGAAGTAAAATGCACTAATTTTAGTGTGGTGTCTGGTATTTGCTGGGAGCTCCATGTATGTTTGTGCAGATAGATTCCTTTTCCTTACGAGAATGGAAGACAGGAAACTGTCAATATTCACAAGGGCCATAAACAACTAGCATGACTATTTCTCACATAGATATTTACACTTCTTTTTTTTTAAGCCAGCATTTCTTCCCTACCCTCACTGATTATAGCAGATGGGAGGGGAGAGAGAAGGAGGCTGGATCCTTTGAGACTGGCTATAAAAGACCTCTGAGTGCCCACGTATATACCCTCTCACCTTCTCTCAGCAGCCCTGGAGCAATGTTGCCAGGCCTGAGGCTGGCCTCAGGACTGGGGCTGGGGACAGGACAGAAAGAACACAGGGTAGCATACGTACCAGGACCATGCCCCCTACAAACTATAGTTACTGAAGCTTCTCTAGTTACTGATTCTAAAATTCCCAATGTCCTTTTAATAGGGAGATAATTCAAAGATACCTTCAATTTGTGTTTTCTTTTTTGAAGTACAGCCAGTATAAATTATACATAAGTAAACAAAAACATAACATTGATTGGCGAAGAGAAGCTAGGAAATTCGACGGCATTTCCTAGCCACACGGGTCTCTGTGTTTGGGCTTTGCACATTTGGCTCAACAGACAGCCCTTAGAATGTGGGCGAGTTGGCCATGGGAGCCCATGAATGGGAGCCTGTTCTCTTTGGAATGGCCTAGCTGGGCTGGACGGCCTGGTGCTGGCCTGTAGGGGTTGAGAGGATACTAACAGTCAGTAATGAAAGGCCACTTGAAAGATTTCCCACCATTTTCAAAGCCATATGTATGTCATATAACACCTCCAGTGAGAACCTCTGTGGGACTGGAAGCCTTTCTTTTTTTTTTTTTTTTTGAGACGGAGTCTCGCGCTGTGTCACCCAGGCTGGAGTGCAGTGGCGCGATCTCGGCTCACTGCAAGCTCCGCCTCCCAGGTTCAGGCCATTCTCCTGCCTCAGCCTCCGAGTAGCTGGGACTACAGGCGCCCGCCACCACGCCCGGCTAGTTTTTTGTATTTTTAGTAGAGACGGGGTTTCACCATGTTAGCCAGGATGGTCTCGATCTCCTGACCTCGTGATCCGCCCGCCTCGGCCTCCCAAAGTGCTGGGATTACAGGCTTGAGCCACCGCGCCCGGCCTGGAAGCCTTTCATGGGGTCCTCCCCTGAGGCAGCAGAGCTTATGAGAAACTTGACTCCTAGTGGTGATAAGAGAGGCTTTGAGGGAGGCAGTTTTTCCTTCATTTGCTCAATCAGTGGACAAATATTTGCCTAGCCCACACCACACTCTGTGAGGGAGACAACATCTCCAGTCAAGGGATTTGTGGGGTTCTTATAGGGAAAATGTAACAACCAAGAAGGAAGATGGAGAAGCAAGCCACCTCTCTATCTGGCCTGTGAAGGCTGGCTAGGGCAAGAAACAGGGCCATGCCCAACTTCCCTTAGCGGGCAGGGGCTTCACAGAAGGATACAAGGTGAAGTCAGAAGGCACAGGAAACTCTACGGCAGCCATGCAACAGAACCCCCTGAAAACCTGGAGGCTTATGGGAGAGGCCTGCTGCTCTGTGAACCTGGTGTTTTGAACACAGGTCCTCATATCTATCTTAGTTTTTCAAAAACTCAACTCAAGCCTTGGACTACATTACACTTACTATGTGCCACTTGACATGCATTATCTCCTTGACTCCTTGCAAGCACTGTCCTATAATTCAATAATATTCCATTTTAGAGATGAGGAAACTGAGGCACAGAGAGGTAAAGTGATATGTCTGGAGATCACACTGTTAGCAAGTGATGGAGCTGGCTTGGGCCCACGCTGAGTGATTCTAAAGCTGTATACCACACCATATCCCCTCTCTACGGTGACTCCCATCTGTAGGATCAACACTTTGTGATCAAAATCATAATTTCATTCGTTCAAGCCGTATGTATTGAGCGCCTCCATGTGTCAGGCATTGTACTAGGTACTTACAAAGCAGCAGTTAACAGATTGACTCCCTACTGCCACGGAGCTCAGAGGGTAAGGGGAGAGAGGAGTCGAGAAAAGAAATACAACATATAATGTGTATTTATATATATTTCTTCTTAGCATTTGTCAAGTGACAAATGCTAAGAAGAAAAATGAAGCAGGGTAAGAAGACAGACATGAGACGGTGGGGGCTTTCATTTTTTAAATAGATTGCTCAGACAAGGATTGTTTGAAGTGGTGACATCCAGGTGGAGACTTGAATGGAGAAAGGTGAAGCCATGCAGGTATCTGGGGAAAGAGCATTCCAGGGATAGGAGAGACCATGTGCAAAGGGCAGGCCTGAGGCAGGATTGTCGCTGGCATAGTTTATGAATACCAAGGAGCCTCGACTGGAGCGGGTGAGGCAGAAAGTGGTAAGATATGAGATCAGAAAGACAACGGGGGCCCAGATGAGGCAGGGCCCCATTATAGACTTTGGATATGATTTCAAGTGACATGGGAAGCTGTCAGAGGGTTTTAAACAGAAGAGTGCTAGGGTGTGACTTTCATTTTAATGCTACCATTCTGACTGCCCTCCTAAGAATAGACTGAAGGAGAGGAAAGGAAGAAGCAGTGAGACCAATTAGGAGGGGACTGCAGCAATTCAGTGGGGGGCGATGATAGCTTCTAGGACCCAGGTGATAGCGGAGGTGAGGGGACGCGGTCAGATCTTGGATATTTTGAAGATAGAACTTACACAATTTCCAAAAGGATTGGATGTGGGGTGTGAGACAGAGAGGTGTTAAGCATGACTTCAAGGAATTGGAAGGATGGAGCTCCCATTTATTGAGATGGGAAAGACCGTGGGCAGAGCAGGTTGAGGGGGAAATTAAGAGTTTATTCAGTTTGGAAGCTATTTTGTTTGAGTTTCCTATTAGACATGTTAAGTGAAGATCAAGTAGGCAGTTAGAGAGGCAGGTCTGAAATCTATTCTGGGTTGCAGATATGCATTTGGAATTGATCAACATATAGATGGCATTTAGGACCAAGAGAGTAAGTATAGATAGAGAAAGGAGTTGTCTGGGACCTGAGTACTGGGGCCCTGAAATGTTTAGAAGTTGGAGAGAGAAGGACATATAGCAAAGGAGACTGAGAAGAAATAGTAACCAGGGAGGCAGGAAGAAAACCAAGAAAGCATAATGTTATGGGCTGACTGTAAGCGAAGTAGGTATTTTCAGGAGGAGAGAGCAATCTTCTGCAGCAAATGTTGTGATAGGTCAAATCAGATGAGGACAGATAGGGACCACTGGATTTGGAAAGTGGAGGTCATGGGGTAACCTTGATAAGAGCGATTTCAAGGAGTGATGAGGTTGAAAGCATGAGGGGAATGGAGTCTAGAGAGCATGGGAGGAAAGGACAGAGTACACATAAATACCACTTTTGAGTTTTGCTGCAAAATGAAGCAAAGAAATGGTGCAATAGGCCAAGAGCTGGTTTTATCCCAGCTTGGGTTTTACCAGGCAAGTAGAATAGAGGAAGTGAGACCATGGCTTGGTGGTGCTTACAAGGGAATGATTATAATGAATCCAAGCCAATGTGTTCAGAAATAAATCAGAGTCAAATAGCCAGTCAGTATACTTGCCTGTGTATTAACTGCCTGGGATTTTGATACTTTCAAGGAGCCAGTTAGATCTTCTGATTCCCACACACCACATTTCTCAGCTCTTACCACATGTCAATCCCCCATGTGAGTCAAGACCACGGTCATTCTTGCTCCTGCTGTGATTATTCAGCACACTCTTAGACATCACCTCCTCACTTCCCACCCACCCCCTCCTGCCCATTTTAACAGCAAGGTCCACATCATTTCCTTTAGTATCTGCTGCTACCTCCTGCCCTTCCACATGTTTATTTAACGCACAAGATTCTGTGAGAAAACCGCATTGATTGACTGCAAAAGTAATTTCTAAGAGAGAAGTAAATTCTGCAAAGATGAATACATCAGGTACACATCAACTCCCTCTCCAGTCCCAAAAAGCAAAGCCAGAATGATGGCATCTGGAAACAGGGGAGCTCTTTGCCTACAGGCAGAGGCCCCACTTGTCCACTTTACACAAAGGCCCTCACTTGGAGGTACATATGTCTTCCAATGGGAGCAAGTCATTCAACATGTGCAGTCAGCAACACCAATAAAGAGATCTTGAAATCCACCAGACCCTGATCTATTTGCTCACTTTTCAAAAAGGTAAAGGGATCCATTTTGAGTCACATCCAGCTGGCAAAGGTGACTTCTCCATTAGGCACAGGAGGTACAGTGCCTAGGGCCCATTAATAGTTTTAGGGGCCCACAAAAATGTTTTAAAATTGGAAGAAAAAATGAATATGACAATGATACTGAATATATTTAAAACACGAACCCAGCTTGGATTATATTCATCTTTATACCAATGCAGTCATAAAATGTAACTTTTAATGTTTTTGAGGAGGAAGGAGGTCCATGAAGACAAAAGTGTCCAGGGCCCATGAAAGTCATACTACAGCCCCTGCTAGTGTGATGTTTAAGGCTTCCTTCAAACCTGGGTATTTTGTTATGCACATTTTGACTTAGTTCTCTTCAAGTAACTGCTTTGAGATGTACGACTGTTTATTTCTTAACAATTACCAAATAGACACACCTGGCCCTGTGAAAGGTGGGAAAGGGATGTGGCAAGATTATTCATCTGCTTCCCTCTGGCCCCTGCCCTTGCTCACCAAACCATCCACTATTAGTTGAGAAGAGGCTGGGAGCACCTACATGGGACATGTGTTTTCTTTTCATGGATGCATTGGTGTTACTGCCGCATCAGGCCATAGTAATAATAATAGTGATAATAATACTAGCTGGGTGTGGTGGTTCACACCTGTAATACCAGCACTTTGGAAGGCTGAAGTGGGAGGATCGCTCGAGGTCAGGAATCTGAGACCTGCCTGGGCAACATAGCGAGATCCTGTCTCTACAAAAAAAAATTTTAAAAATTAGCTGGGTGTGGTGGCGCATACCTGTAATTCTAGCTATTTGCGAGGCTAAGGCGGGAAAATTTCATGAGCCCAGGCATTCATGGCTGCAGTGAGTTGTGATCACGCCACCACATTCCAGCCTGGGCAACAGAGTGAGAACCTGTCTCTAAAAAACAGAACAAGAAGAAAAATACTGATAATGATAACAGTAAATAGCTGTGGAGCTTCATTGTGTGCTGAGCAGTAAACCCAGCATTTAACATGACTGAGGAAATAATAAAATAGGTGAACTAATTTGATTAAACAGCACCCATTTTTACATTAAACTTCACTTTTTTTTTTCCAGTAGCTTTAATTTTTTTTTTTTCTTTTGAGACAGGGTCTTGCTTTGTCACTCTGGCTGGAGTACAGTTGTGCAATCATGGCCCACTGCAGCCTCAACCTCCCAGGCTCAAGTGATTCTCCTGCATCACCCTTCTTAGTAGCTGGAGATACAGGTATGAACCACCACACCTGAATAATTTCTTTAAATTTTTTTGTAGAGACAGGGTCTCACTATGTTGGCCAGGTTGGTCTCAAACTCCTGACCTCAAGCGATCCTCCTGCCTTGGCCTCCCAAAGTGCTGGAATTACAGGTGTGAACCATCACACTCAGCTAGCTTTGATTTCAAAACTTTTCAAAACCACCTGTCTACAACTGGGAACACTCCATTTATAGAAATAAATTATATAAAATGCAAATATTATCAACATTTAAAAACTATCGCAACATACTTCTGTTCTAATGGCTTATTCAGCAAGATTCTAATCTATGGTTTAGTATTTTATGGAAATTTCAAGGTTCTTTGTACCTAAAGTGCTCACAAATTTGCATATTTGTATGTTCATTTACTCATTCAACAAATCCTTTTTGGTTGTCCCATATATCACAGTCACTGTTTCTAGATGCTGGAAACACGATATTGAGCAAAATCTGCAATGGTCCTTGCCCTCACAGAACTTTCATTTAATGGAGGAGTATGCAATAGTCAAATAATTATACAGGTGTGAAAACTGCAACTGTGACAAGTGCTTAAAGAATGGCAGGAGAATCTGTAATAGGATATTTGAATGCTTGGGGGTGTGGGTGGTCAGGGAAAGCTGCCCTAAAGAAGTGATCTTAGGATGAATGTGGGTTAATTAGGAGAAGGGAAGGAAGAGTTTTGCAGAAAAGGAACAGTTTGTGCAAAGGCCAGAAAGAAATCAGAGCGAACATGAAGGACAGAAGGAAGCCGGTTTCTGGAGGACAGTGCTGGGGAGGTGAGGTTGGAGCAGTAGATGGCAGCCCCATTTTGACGTTAAACTTCTAGGAAGGGGTGTGGCTTCTCACTAGTCAGAGCAACTTGCCTTTAGCAAACATATATGTGTTCAAGTGTGTCAAGTACATTAAAGAACTGGTGTGTCCGTGGCAGCCTTGATAGGGAATCCCAACTTCCTCCCTCCCGACATGCTCACCGTTCTTCAGCATCACACTTTCACTCTGACTCGAGGGGGTCAGTTCCTGGGGGCTCTTGATATTGCTCAGAGCTCTGGAGAAGTGCTCATCCACAACACTGCTGATGTCCCCTTGGAAGTAGGTGAAAAGGACACACCGGGAATTCCATTCTGTCTTTATAGGCTTCTGCTTGCCTTTGGGCATCCGGATGTCAGTCTTCTTCATTTCTTCCATTGTGAGTGAGTGACACAGGTGATAGCTGTGGATCAAAGGCAAAATGTCACTGGCACTATTTTACCAAGTGGCTTGGCTGTGGTTTGGGTGAGCAGTATCCTCAGGGGCAAGCGATTTGCTCCCACCAAGTACACATGCTCACTGGGGCCTCAGGGAGCCACATAGCTTCTAAAGGTCAATGACAATGCTGTTGGGAAGCCTTGTCTAATCAGTCTTCAAGGGACAACACAACAAATCTCCATGAAGTGCTGAGAAGGAGCCTTCTCTTACAAATGAGAATGATCAGACAACCTGACTAAAGAGAGCATCAGGAAATGGGGAGGTGGGAGGACACTGAGGCCAAATAGCAGAGTAACTTGCCTCCTGGGGAAGCGCCTTTCTCCTAAACGAATGAGCCAAGGTTGGCCCAGAACTGCCTGTAGGCATGGGCTCCCATGGAAAGCTTGACCAGGCAATCCAGTGGGTGCTTGACAATTTCAATAGTAGGCATTGCTTTCCATCTTGACCACTTGCACACAAAGTAAACACATCAAATTCTCCTGCTCCCCTGATGCCTTAATCTATGTAAGCCTGTGTCCTGCGCCTACCCGCATTCCATCTTAGAAACTAGCAATTACAAACAACACATCTATAAGGCCTCCAACAGATATATTCTGAACAAAATGCAGAGGTACAAAAAAACATTTTTACACCAATGTTGTCACCATTGGTGGAAACCTCCTGAAAGGTTGTAAGGTTGTCAGCTCTGTTCCCCAGCACATCTTTTGTATCTAGAACAGGGCCTGGAATAGAGTAGATGCTCAATAGCTGTGTATTGAACTACCCTAAACTTGAGTTCCATCATTGGTATCATCATATCCTACCCTGAGAGTTCCTTGTGGGCAGAGGCTGTCTATTTACATCCAGGTCAGGTCCTGGCATGCAGTGGGCCTTCAAGACATGCTGTGGCCTTCCTTTACTAGGGAAGTAGCCTGTCAGGATGCTTCTTTACCTTTGACCAACGAATCTGACTTGCCATGTGCTCTGGCTAAAGATGGATTTGATCTATTCATTCTTGTAAATTTAATGAAAATGACTAGAGTTTAATAGACTGTCTCTTTCTCTCTCTAGTTTATGAGACCTTGAGAACAAAATTTCATATTCATTTCTTTATTCCTAGCACCTAGCATAATGTAGGTGTTAAGTAACCAGTGTTTCCCCTGGTTGACAGTCATGCTAAGCATAACCAGGTACTAGCTCAAAAACGAATCCATTGCACCCTTACTTTCCAAAAACATGCGAACAAACGCTTTGAAAAACTGGTAGATTCTTATAAAGTTAAACATATTCTTATCGTGTGACCCAGCAATCTCACTTCTAGGTACACACAGCCAAGAGAAACAAAAACTATGTCCACACAAAGACATGTACATGAATGTTCACAGCAGCTTTCTTCATAGTAACCAAAAATGGAAAATACCCACATGTTTATCACCAGGAGAATATATAAACTAGCTGTGACATATTTATACAATGGAATGTTACTCAGCAAAGAACAAACAAACTACCAATCTACACAACAGCATGTATGAATCTCAAAAACATGTTGAGTGAAAGAATCCAGACACTAAAGGTCACATATTGTACAATTTCACATACATGAAACAAGCACAAATAATCTGCGGTGATGAAATTCAGAACTGTGGTTGCCTGTGGGGTAGAGATTGAGAGATTGACTAGGAAAGGGCATGAGGGAGCCCTCAGGGGTGTTGGAAAGGTTCTGCATCTTGATGAGGGAGATGGTTACTACATGAATGGATAAATTTGTTAAAACTCATCAAATTTTACACGTAAGACATATGCATTTCACTGTAGGTAAATTATTCCTTTATTTAAAAAAAAGTACATGATCTATTCCGATACTTGAAGGGATAGAAATAAAAACCAAGGTGTTATGAATTATAAAGCAATGAGAAGCATGGAGGCAGTACTTTTTTAAAGCTACAGTTTATAGAACACCTACTCTGTGCCAGAAACTACACATCTATCTTCTCCAATCTCCATAATCCTCAAATTAGGTATTGTTATCCCCATTTTACAGATGAGCAATCTGGGGCTTAAAGAAGGTGAAATAGACTGCCTAGGCTACACAACTAGGGAGTGGCAGAGCTGGGATTTCAACCCAGGTCTTTCTGGCGTTAATGTCTGTCCTACCTTCACCATCCCTTATTGACTATCCATTGGATTTAATAATACCTTCTCCTCTATGGGCCTCAGTCTTTCCATCTATCTCCTAATCCCTAGGGGGCCTCATGCCAGAACCCTAAACCAGTCATCTGGTTTCCTTCAGATAACGCAGGCAGCAACTCCCAACTCCGTCTGCTCCCTCGGGGCTTCTCCTTGAAGCCTCTGCCTGCTGCTGGAGGGGCCAGTGAGCACCTTTGGAGGATTCACCCTCTCATTCTCAGAATTTCCAGTGGCCACTGCTCAAGGTTCAGGCTTGACACAGCTTGCAATCTCTCTTTGCTAACTCCCCTTGAAGCCACATGGGAAGGAGCTGGTAGGACCCTAAGGACATTAGGGCCCTGAAGCACATGCTTAATCTCCTTGGGTAGAATCCACAGATGACCCGGGCCAACTGGCTACAGTCAGGAAATATTAGAGATGGAGAAAGTCAGAGGTGGTGTTTCAGCCCCTTCACCTTGGAGAGCTCAGTCCGTGGGAAATTGGGCATCCTGAATAATAAATTCAGTATTCACTGAATAAGTACTACCTATGCCCTTCTTTTCCTCCCCAACCACACCTCACACAATCAAAAGGAAAGCCATAGGCTACTTCTCTGGATCGACTCACAAGCAACTCCCTGGGCTGCGCTTGGACCACAGTGGAGAGAAACTGTATTTGAGGAATATTAAAATTCTGAGAACTGTCATTGGCATAGTCCTATGAAGAACTGCATCTCACTCTACCTCTGGAGAAACATGAGAAGCTTCATCCTCAAATGAGCCCTCCATAAGAGGTCTCTTCATTCATGAATTAATTGCTGGGGTGTGTCTTGCTTAGGAGAAAGAGATGCTGCACAGTTGGATTGAAGGGGATGTCAGTGAGGCTAAAGAAAGGGTGGCTGTCTCCCAGAGAAGATGTTCCCATATCAATGCCTGGCTTATAGCAAAAGCCTCTCGTAGTAGACAAAACCCCAAGGTCAAGTTTTACCAGTGGTACTGCCAGAACAGCATAATTACTAAACAACGGGCAGTTTGCAACTTTCCCATCTCACAAGATACAAAGACAGAAAGTGCTCCCTCAAATATTGCCCACACTTCTGGAAAAAAAAAAAAAAGAGTGAACGAAAGAAAGAAAGAAAGAAAGAAAGAAAGAAAGAAAGAAAGAAAGAAAGAAAGAAAGAAAGGAAGAAAGAAAGAAAGAAAGAAAGAAAAAAAAGATCTGTGAGCACAGAATCCCAAACCAGCATTTTGGCCAGAACTCTACCATAATCTGCCTGCATGGACGGACTTACCGCACTTCTCCAAAATGGTACCTAGCACTCTGGGGTGGGGTGGGAAGTCAGAGGGGTTGGTTTGTCAAATCAATAACTTGGAACAAAATCCCCAAGGGGACCAGATTACATCTCATTGAGCAAAGTATTTGATGACTACCCCATTTCTTCCCAGTTAAGTTTCTTTCCTCCTCCCCAGAAAAAATCCCCAGATTCTCTTACCTCTTAATTCTGGACCATCACCTGATTCTATGGCTGGGAAAAGATGGCCAGAGCTGCCTGGCTCACTTCAGAGCAGCTTAGTGCTTGCGGAAGCAGGAGCTGAGAATTTGTACCCCCACCTCCTTGTTACTTTCCGCCCCTCTAGCTGGGACTGTACAAGGCGTTTCCTGCTAGCTATCTATTAAGAATGCAGAAAATGTACTCCAACAAGTCAACCTGGTTGGGCACCTGCAGGAATGAGGAAAATGGTAGCTCTTTTTTTTTTCTTTCTTTTTGCACTAAAAAAAGCATTTTGTGGGATTGTCTCTTAAACTGGGAGGCCAGTTGTTTGTCCAAAACCATACACAGAGTCAACAACAAATCAAACATCAGTTTTGGGGTTTAGATCAAACCGATGTCACATCAGTCTCAGGAACTGAGAGTCAGTTTGGTTTATCTCTAGTTTTTCCCTCTCTCTCCATGGGAAGAAAAGGAGAGCTCAGACCCCTAGGAGTCTGGACTTGTCACAGGCTTCCATTGGCCAAAGAGGGAGAAAGGACTTCTCTCAATCCGCAATACGCAAAGCAATTCAGGGTAGGAGGTTTGGAGGAGGGGATCCCAATCCTCATTTAAAAAACCCCTCAATATTACCTCAGTAAGTGGCACCATTATTCAGGCTCCAAATCCTAGAGCCATTCTTCGCTCCTCTCTTTGTCTATTTCATCAATATTAATTCAACAAATATTTATTGAATGCCAACTGTGTGCCAGGCACTATTCTGGGGGTTGTGTTTTATAGTGAACAAAACACACCAAATACCTGTCCTCATGGAATAAATACATACACATGTTATATGTTAGTGTATATATACACATACGTACATTATGTGTACAATGCCAGATGGTGATAAGTACTATAAAGAGATATTAAGCAGGGTAGAAGAACAGGGAGTGATAGGCTAGGTGCTAATTTATAGAGGGTGGCCAGAAAAAGGATTTTCTGATAAGGTGACACTTCAGCAGAACCCTGAGGGGGAAAAAAACCACATGGATACCTGCTTTCCTGATACCTGAGGGAACATCAAATTCAAAAGGTGAGATCGTGCTTAATCTGTTCACAGAAAGGCAGGCCAGTGTGACTAGAGGAGAGGGAGTGAGGGGAAAAGAAGATGAGGACCAGGTCACATGGGACCTCATTGGCCACGCTACAGCTTTTGGCTTTTCCTGTAAGTGAGAAGGAAACCCACTGGAGGGGTTGGAGGAACACATCCACAAATCCTGAGAGTTCTACCTTCCAGATGCTTTCCAATCTCTCCTTTCTCACTACCTCTCCAACATTCACTGTAGTCCAAGCCCTCATCATTTTCCCCCGGACCATCACCACCACAGCCTCCTAACTGGACTCCTGACTTCCACCTTTACCCTTTTCTAAACCATTCAACCCAAGACAGTCATAGTGACCATTTTAGAACACGGAATGCAGTCACTCCTTGTTTAAAAGATTATAATGAAAAAAGTTGACCTCATGGGGGTAGAGAATAGATACCAAACACTGGGAAGCGTGTGTGGGTGGGAGCGGGGGGAAGAACAGAAGCTCTAAACTACAGTTAAATAGAAGGTATTCTTCTGTATTCAAACAAACCTTCTACTGTTTGATAGCAGAATAGAGTGTCTATAGTTAGCAACAATGTATTATGTATTTCAAAATAGCTAGAAGAGAAGACTTGAAATGTTCCCAACACCTAAATACTCAAGGTAGAGGCTGGGTGCAGTGGTTCCCACCTATAATTCCAGCACTTTGGAAGGCTGAGGTGGGAGGATCGCATGAGCCCAGGAGTTTGAGACAAGCCTGGGCAATACAGCAAAACCTCGTCTCTACAAATAACAAAAAAAATTAGCTGGATGTGGTGGCACATGCCTGTGGTCCCAGCTATTGGGGAGGATCGCTTGAGTTCAGGTGGTCAAGGCTGCAGTGAGCCTAGATCATGCCACTGCACTCCAGCCTGAGTGACAGAGCAAGATCCTGTCTCAAACACACACACACACACACACACACACACACCCCAAAGCAAACAAACAAAAATACTCAAGGTGACTGACATCCCAAATATCCTGACTTGATCATTACATAGTCTATACATGTAGCAAAATATCACATATATACCATAAATACATACAAATATTATGTATCAGTTAGAAAAAGCTTCTAGTGGCTTCTCTTCCCACAGCATGACCTACGAGGCCCTCCCTGACCCGGTCCCTGCCTCCATCTCTGTTCTTATCTCTTACCACTCTCCCCTTCACTCCACTCCCCTTCGCTGACTTCCTGGCTCCTCCTTGAACAGGCTAAACACCCTCTAGTCTTTACCCTCACTATTTGCTCTTCCCAGAATGTCCGCCCCCCAGGCATCCCTGTGATGAGTTCTCTCACTCCATTCAAATCTCTGCTCAGTCATGTCTTCCTTCTTTAATTATCCTTTCTTTTAAAACTTTTACTTTAGCTACATGTGCAGGTTTGTTATATAGGTAAGCTGTGTGTCATGCGGGTTTGGTGTACGGATTATTTCACCACTCAGGTAATCAGCAGAGTACCTGATAGGTAGTTTTTCTATCATCTCCCTCCTTCCACCCTCAAGTAGGTCCCGGTGTCTGCTGTCCCCTTTTTTTGTTTGTTTGTTTTTTGTTTTTTGAGACAGTCTTGCTCTGTCACCCAGGCTGGAGTGCAGTGGTGTGATCTCGGCTCAATGCAACATCCGCCTCCTGGGTTCAAGTGATTCCTCTGCCTCAGCCTCCCGAGTAGCTGGGACTACAGGCACACGCCACCACACCCAGCTAATTTTTGTATTTTTAGTAGAGACAATGTTCCACCATATTGGCTAGGTTGGTCTCGAACTCCTGACCTCGTGATCTGCCCACCTCAGCATCCCAAAGTGCTAGGATTACAGGCGTGAGCCACCACGCCCGGCCTGTTGTCCCTTTCTTTGTGTCCATGTGTACTCAGTGTTTAGCTCCCCTTCTCTATCGTATCCAAAGTAGCAGCCTTTCAAAGTCTCTGGCCTGTTGCTCCATTTTGTGTTTCTTCACAGCACTTTTCACCTCTTGGTATCATATTGCACATTTATTTGTTTTCAGTTTGTCACCCCTTCCAAAATAATGCCTGGTAAGTAGTGAGGACTCAGTAAATATTTGTTGAATGGACACATGAGAAGTGGCAGGGGGAGAAAAATTATTCCAGTATTCACACAAGTAAATGTACAACTGCAATGGTGAGGACTCAATGCCTGGTAAAAGAAGAGCCTGTGATAAGGATCCCTGACTTCATCAGGGAAGACAGGGTACCCTCTCTGAGGAAGTAACGCTTGAACTCAGATCTGATAAGACGAGTAGTTAGCCAAGCAAAGAGGGGAGAGAGGAGTGTAATAGGAGGGGCGTGGCAAACCTGAGTGACAGGAGCAGAGGAAGCTATGTGATTGGAGTGTAGGCAATGAGAGGGAACCAGTGGGAGAAGAGCTGGGAAGGCAGGCAGGAGCCAGAGCAAGCAGGGCTTTGAGGCCATGTTGAAGAATTTTGTCTTATTCCTAATAACAATATAAAGCTATTAAAGGGGTTTAAGGATACATGTACTGAGGAGTGTGGGGAAGCGGTGGGAGTGGGAATGATGACATAATCAGATGTGCATTTTGAAAAACACCAGTCTGGCTGCAGTGGAGAGAAAGGATTGAAGGAGTCAGTGAATGTGAGTAGGCTGACAACATTTACTGGCCACAAGGAAGTGATGAGCCAGCAAACATTAAAGATAAAGAATGGGCCAGGAGGTAGGAAGAAAACCAGAGGGATGCTAGAATCCTAAAGCCCAAAGAAGAATGTATTTGAAGATAGAGGAACTGATCACCTGTACTAAGTGCTGCTGAAAAGTAGAACAGTCTACTAAAAATGTCTGTTGGATTTAGCAGCATGGAGGTCATAAGTGACGTTAGTGAGAAGTCTTTGCTGGAGTGTTGAGGCCAAAGGCAGATTCAAGTGGGATGAGAGAAGTGGAGAGGAACAGCTGATACTGACAATATGGAGAGTACTTTGCAGGAGTTTGGAGGTGAAAGAGTGGAGAGACAGAAGAGAATCTGGGGATGGGATTAGGAGGTGCTAAATAAGGTTTTTGTTTCTTTTTCTTAAAGGTATAGGTATTGACATCATTAAAGGCCAATGGAAAGGATCCAGTTGAGAGCAAGAGGTTGAATATACCACAGAAATAAGGTGTTATTAATAATATAAAATTCTGGAGAAAGCAGGTAGAGAGGATGGGATCAAAGTTCAGGTGGAAGGATTGGCTTTACCCTCCTTCCATAGTAGGAGGCCTCCTTCCATAGTAGGAGGCACTGTTCTAAGAGGAGAAAAGACATAGGATGCACACAGATATAATGGAGTTTCTAATCTTGGTACATGTGCTAACCATTATTTATTTACTTATTTATGTATTTACTTATTTATAAGTAAATATAAAAATATTTACTTATTTTTAGTGGTAGGGGAATTGCACTACGAGGCGAGAGATCTTGACTCTAGTCTGGGATCTTTTCCTAAATAGATTTTCAACCTTGGGGAAGTTATTTCTCATTCCTTTGCCCTTTTTTTTTAAGTGAAGGTGCTCTGTTAGATGATCTCTAAGGTTTCTTAGAGCTACTGTAAGTAAATCAAGAGAGGGGCAAGTCCAAAATATTAGAAAACTAACTTAAAATGTTCATTTCATTATTTTTTCAGATACAAGTGCTTGCTTCCAGTTCAAGGAGATAAATGAAGCCACTGTATTTAGTCTCATCTTCGTTCCAAAATCTCACTAAAATGCCAAAATAAATATAAAAATAAGAAGAAAACAATCTAGAGCAGTGCCAGAAAGCCAGAAAAGGTATCACCAGCAGACCAGAAAAACACAGTGGGCTAGGTGCTACACTAAGCAATTGACATGTATTAAAGCATTTTAATCGTTCTATTATTATCCCCTTTTTAAAAATTGAGTAAACAGAGCCACAGAGAAGTAACATAGCTTGTCCAAGCCAGGCAGTCTGGCCTCTAGGGTCTGCATTATGTTATATGACCTCACTGAAACAGTAGGAAATGTTTAAAAATTATAATGTGGAACCCATGCCCTGCTAACATAGAAATAGGAGAAGCGCATTGGAGAAATGATCATATATCTTCCAAATGAAGCACCAGAAAAAGTTCAGAGTTAGCAGGGGCTAGAAGCTAGAGTGAGTCATGGAGCAGAAAGCAGAGAAGTGAGTCGAAGGTCTGCCAAGCTCCTGGGCCATGTTCCAACTCTGTGCACAGTGTCTTGCTGTAGTATTCACCCCTGACTATAGCCAGTGAGAATAGCTTTCTAAATAAAGCTCTTCTTTTGCATAGAGAGGGAGCCGAGCATGGACTTTGTGGTTGGAGAGTGAAGTGGGACTGCCCAGGTAATTTAGAGGCCATCATAAGGACATGGAGACAAAAGCCATCTAGGTCTAGCAGTTAAGTCCTCTAAAGCAGTATACATCCAATAAGATGCTTTCCCAACCTCTAAGCTACTAGCTACCCAAACTGCAACCCAAATGTGTCTATCCACATTTCATAAATAGGAGCCCTCCTGTTGGCTCACCTCCAACCATTCACCTGCACAATTCTGTCACATTCAGAGAGGAGGTCTGTCAGGTGAATGGTAACCTCCATAACTGCTGAGGACCCCAAACCAGTTACCAAAATATAGCAATCTAGACCTCTGTATCAATGGCAAGTCACCAGACATTTAAGAAAAACCTACAGCATGATACAGAAACACTAAGATGACAAGGCAAAACAGTGGACTTCTGAGGGAAAAGTGAATGTGGAACACAGAAGCAAATATGTTTGAAAAATTCTAATTAGCATCTTGAGAGATGTCAAAAATAATATTGCATTCATAGGACAAAATTGGTGTGCTATGAAAAAGAAGTAATCAGAGAATAAGACAGAGTTCTTACAAATTAAAAACATAATTGCTGAAATAAAATAAGTCAGTAAAATAGATAAATAGCAATGGAAATAAATTGAAAACTGTCTTAGCAGTTTGGAAGACCAAGTCGTGGAAGATCAGTGGAACAGACTATAGAGTACCAATATATATGGGAATTTCATATTTTTAGAGGTTTCAAATTACCAAGGAACAGATAGATTAATCAACTGATGATATCGAGACAGCTGGCTATTCATTGGGGAAAAACATCAGTTTTAAGGCCTATCTTAAAACTCGATTATCCCCTTTCTCTCCTGCCTCAATTTTTCCATCTCTACTGGATCATTCCCATCTTCATTCAAATATGCCCATGTATCTCCCACTTCTTACACCCCTCCCACACCTCTATTTTTATTTCTCTGATCCCCTTTACAGTAAAACTTCTTGAACTTGTCCATGGTTGGTCACTATCTCTACTTCTCACTTCCGTTCATGCCTAATCCCACTCCATTAAACTTCCATTTTCCAGTGTATCTACTTTTGTCAAAGTCACCAATCATCTCACTGTTACTAAATCCATTCCTACTTCTTTGTCTTCCTACTCAGTCTCTTAGAGGCATTCAACAGAGTTGATCACTTTCCTTTCTTCTTCAAACATTCTCTTATTCACATTATGGCACCACCTTGTACTGTTTTTCTCTGACCTCACTAGTTCTTTCTTCTCAGTCTCCTTTGCTCAAACCCTAAATCTCAGATTAACTCAGGGATTGTTTGGTTCTGGGATCTCTCCTCTGATTCTGTAATCTCTCTTTTGACAATCCCAGCCCAAAGTTTTAAGTGTCTTCTATGTAACTATGGCTCACAAATTTACATCTCCAGCCCAGACGTCTCCTCTAATAGGCATCTCAAACTTTTTTTTACTTTGAGACGGAGTTTCGCTCTTTTTGCCCAGGCTGGAGTGCAATGGCACGATCATGGCTCACCACAGCCTCTGCCTCCCAGGTTCAAGCGATTCTCCTGCCTCAGCCTCCCGAGTAGCTGGCATTACAGGCATGCACCACCACACCCAGCTAATTTTGTATTTTTAGTAGAGACGGGGTTTCTCCATGTTGGTCAGGCTGGTCTCGAACTCCCGACCTCAGGTGATCCACCCGCCTCAGCCTCCCAAAGTGCTGGGATTACAGGCGTGAGCCACTGCTCCTGGCCCAGGCATCTCAAACTTAATATGTCTAAAACTGAGCTCTTAATTCTCCGCACCCAAATTTGTTTCTCATACTTCACATGAAAGGAAATACCATAAGGTTAAAGATGTAAACATTAAAAATTAAACTATTAAACTGCTAAAATAATATATAGAAATGTATACATGGGAAATACATTACAATAAATATAATATCGATTTGGGGAACGTCTTTCCAACTCTGACATGAAGCTCAGGTGTCATAAAGAGAAAGATTTACCAATTGACACAAGGTGAGCTTCTGTGTACCTAAAACCAATATAAAGTTACAAGACAAAGGGCAGACTGAGAGAATCTACTTGCAGTACCTATCCATATGGTTTCTATCCATAATATAAAAAACTTCTATGAACCATTAAAAAAGGGAAATAAGCCAATAGAAAACTGAGCAAAAGATATGAACAACCAAATCAAAAAACTGAGCAAAAGATATGAACAACCAAATTAAAAAACTGAGCAAAAGATATGAACAACCAAATCAAAAAGCAAGAAATACAGAGTCAACAAACATTTAAAACAATACTTAACTACTTATCAGGAAAGTACAAATTAAAATAAGATACCATTTTCAACTATTAGATTGGCAAAAGCTTGGAAGGTCAGTAATACCTAGTATTAACAAAAATATGGGAATAGAACATTCTCATACACTTGTGAGTGTAAATTAGTTCAACATTTCTGGAAGGCAATTTGGCAAAATCTATCAAAATTTAAAATAAATTAAATTTTGTTTACATAAATTTTACATAAATACATAAATTTTGATTTATGATGTGGCAAACCCACTTTATGAAACCTATTTTAAAGAAATACCATTTCTTTAAATATATTAAAAGATATTTTAAGAGAAACTTGCATTTAATAAAAAAAATTCTGATTTGTAATAAGATAACTACAAGTCAACTAGGATGTTTCAGCATGAACAGTGTTCATCTGTGTAAACCTCCAAAGACACTAATAATGCTACTGGTCTTTGCTTAATTTAAAAACTAAACTTAACTAAACCAAACAAAAGAATATCAGTCTATAGCAAGGGACAGTAAAACTGTGTCTTCATAGGATGGGTAGACCCTTAAGCTATTAAATAAGCAAGGGTTTTCTGGAGTAAGAGGAAGGGAACAGTGGCTATTTTTCTGAAATGTTTATTAATCATCTATTATATTTTATGGTAGGAAATGAAACACATGTGTCCCTCCCTTTTTTTTTTTTTTTTAGGCGGAGTCTCACCTTGTTGCCCAGTGCAGTGGCGAGACCTCGGCTCACTGCAAGCTCCACCTCCCTGGTTCACGCCATTCTCCTGCCTGAGCCTCCCGAGTAGCTGGGACTACAGGCACCCGCCACCACACCTGGCTAATTTTTTTTGTATTTTTAGTAGAGACAAGGTTTCACCGTGTTAGCCAGGATGGTCTCGATCTCCTGTCCTCGTGATCCGCCCGTCTCGGCCTCCCAAAGTTCTGGGATTACAGGCGTGAGGCACCGCTCCCGGCTGTCCTCCCTTCTTTCCTCCTTTATAAATCAATTGAGATTCACAGAATCTAAATTTGCGGTACAGAATTAGCCGAGCATATTTCAAATCTTTTTACATCATAGTTAATTGGTAAAACTAACATCTCCATTAAGACTGCATTACTTAAAATCAGTATTTCATAATCTTCACTCCTCACAATAATGGGCAAATACCAAGCTGCACACTCAAGAGAGATTAAGGCAAATCTTTGGTTAAGAACACCTGAGCATTGATGATTAAAGAATAGACAATTTCAGTTATGTAAGATAAGTAAGTTCTGGAGATCTATTATACAGCGTAGTGCCCGTAGCTAATGATACTGTATTGTATACTTAAAATCTGCTAAAAGGGTAGATCTTTTTTTAAGTTGTAGTTTTGAGTTTTATTTAAAGAGGGTATTTACAACCCTGAGTTGGTAATGGCTAGGAGAAGAAGATGGAGTCCTCTGAAGTTTTGTTTCATTTTCATTTTCTAACTTAGAACATCAAATCTATTAGTTCCTTGTTCAGGGAGGACATCTCCCTTTAGTTTTTGGTATTGAGAAGTTGGTGTGACTCTTCGTGATGTCTTGAAAGTCATAGGCTATCTCTGTTAAAATAAAATTTTTTAAAAGGTGTACAACTTGGTGTTTTGTTGTTGCTTTTTGTTTTTGCTTTTGGTTTTTTTGCTTTTTTTTTTTTTTTAAGACGAAGTCTCGCTCTTGTCCCCCAGTCTGGAGTGCAATAGCGCGACCTCGGCTCACTGCAACCTCCGCCTCTCAGGTTCAAGCAATTCTCCTGCCTCAGCCTCCTGAGTAGCTGGGATTACAGGTGCGTACCACCACGCCCAGCTAATTTTTTGTATTTGAAGTAGAGATGGGGTTTCACCATGTTGGCCAGGCTGGTCTTGAACTCCTGACCTCAGGTGATCTGGCTGCTCCAGCCTCCCAAAGTGCTGGGATTACAGGCATGAGCCACCACACCGGGCCAACAACTTGCTGTTTTGATATAGGTAGACATGATAACCACAATCAAACTAATTAACATATCTGTTAACATCTACACAGTTACCTGTGTGTGTGTGCTGAGAAAATTTAGCTCATGTTCTATCCACTAAAAGAGTAGATGTTAAGTGTTCCTACAACAAATAATAATAATAAAGGGGACAAGAGGAAACCTTGTGAGGTCATGGTTGGTAGCACAGCAGATGTGTTCATTAGTTTTGCTAACAATCAACATTGATCACCACATGATCAACTTAGCTTAAGCTGCCACCAAAGTGAATAAGAGCCTCCTCTCCTCCCGTGCTTGGCTTGTCCAACATATATGCATCTTTGCAGCTCACTTGCCTGTCTTATGAAGCTTTTCCTCACTTTCCCCATCAAGAAGGGATCAGTCCCTTCTTTGTGCCAATGGCTCTTAAAGTGTGGTCTCTGGCCCTGCAGCAGCAGCAGAACCTGGGAGCTTGTGAGAAATACAGAATCTCAGGCCCTACCTCAAACTTACTAAGTCAAAACTTCTGTGGGTGAGCCCAGTGTTTTAATATCCCCTTGGATTTTGCATGCTAAAGTTTAGGAAGCACTGACCTGAGGGTACTTCACTTTACCAGAGCCTCTGAATCTCTGGGTACAAATGAGGTCACCTCTACATCAGCATGCAAATTCCACTAGATCCCTTAATCACCTACATTTGTAAGACTTCCAAATCCTTTCAAGGTCTATTTTCTTCCTGAAAAGTATTTTTAGAAGTACCTAGGGTGTGTTCACACATGCTCCTGAATTGATGAGGGCTTCTCCTCACCTCTGCTGTGCCTAGTCTCCACTGCTGTTCAACAGGTGACTTAAGCAGACAGTTCTGCACGAATCCCCTTAAAAGTTAGTCCAGTTCTGCAACGGAACAGAAGTACAGAATGTGTGATGGCTTGATGGAGTGAGATGCAGAAACTGCTGGACACAATACAAGGTTAAACATGACGTTAGCCACCCTATTAGTTGCATTGATCAATTGAATTGCCCAACCAAAAGCAACTTGGTTGCATCTCTCCAGTGGAAACAGTCTACTCCAGGGCTCCAACCCTGTAATCGTCCTCTCCTGTCTTGCACAGCCCTTTCTCTATTCTGCAGTATCCCATCATTATGCAACCGGATTCAATAATAAATACCCATTTAAAATAAAACCCTTCCCATAACCTTACATTCTCTTCCAGAATCTGCCCTATTCTCTATTCTCTTTCACAAAAAAACTCCTCAAAATAGGTGCCCATGGTTGCTGCCTCTACATCCTTGCCTCCCATTCTCTTCTCCACTCCCTCCATTTGGGCTGAATCCCCAGCACTCTGCTGAAATGACTTTTTTTTTTTCTTTTTTTGAGACAGAATCACTCCGATACCTAGGATGGAGTGCAGTGGTGCAAGCTTGACTCACTACAACCTTTGCCTCCCAGGTTCAAGTGATTCTCTTGCCTCAGCCTCCCGAGTAGCTGGGATTACAGGCACATGCCACCACACTTGGCTAGTTTTTCGTATTTTTAGTAGAGACTGGGTTTCACCATGTTGGCCAGGCTGGTCTTGAACTCCTGACCTCAAGTGATCTGCTCGCCTTGCCCTCCCAAAGTGCTGGGATTACAAGCATGAGCCACCACGCTCAATCTGAAATGACTTTTAACAAAGATCACCAACAACCTCCCACTTGACAAAGGCAATGGCCAGCTTTCTGTCCTCAGTCTCACCTTCTAGCAGCATTTGGCACAGCTGACCCTTCCTTTTTTTTTTTTTTTTTTTTAACCATTCCTTCTTGAAATATTTTCTTCTCTAGCCTTCCAGAAACTCACCCTCTCCTCATTTTCTCCTGCATCACTGAGCACTCCTTCTCAATATCTTTTTCTGGCCCTTTCTCCTATGTCTTACCTCCAAATGCTCAAGTGTGTGAGGGGTGGTGTAGTCCTCTCCTCTTCTCTCTATATATTCTCTCCTGAGGACAGCTCCTCAGTCCCTTGCTTTAAATATGAGCAACATGCTACCGTCACCAAGTTTATATCTCCAGCTCTGACTTCATCCTTGAGCTTTAGACTTGTGTGTCTGCTTGCCTATTTGGCATCTCCCTTAGATGTCATATAGACATCCCAAACTTCACAGAGCCAAGACAGAAGCCTTCAGCTGCTCCACTTCTTAAACCTATTCTTTCCCCAGTCTTCCCTACCACAGTTACTAAAACCACCCGTCAGTCACTCAGTTGCCTGGGACAAAATCCTGGAAAGTCATTCTTGATCTCTTACCCTTAATCCTTTCCCTTAATCTCTCTCCCTTACTTTCTACTTTAACTCCATTAGCACATACTATCACCACTACCTCCGAAATATATCCAGAATGAATACAGTCATTTCTCACCATCTCCACTCTTAGCCTAGCCTAACCATCTATTAACCATCACCTCTCAACTGGACTACTGCAGCAACCCCTTGCGGCCACCTTTTCCCACCAGCCCTTCACTGTTTGTCCTCCTCTCAGCGGTCAGAATGATCTTTCTGAAGCACAGATCAGATCATACTACTCCTCTGCTTACCAGGTCCAAAGACTTTCTTTTTACTTAATAAGCGTTAGGGAAATAATATTGGTATAACACAGGAAGTGTTGGTTTACACATCATTTTTCTAGCACGTTAACATTTTGAGATGATCTGTGGCAAACTTTCACACCATTAAAAAGAAGGTCTTAGTAATATATGGAGACCTTGAGCAAAAAGGAAATTTACGGAGACCTTTCTTTAGTGCTAGTGTGGCTAATTAAATGGTTTAAGTATTGGCTATAGTTTTTTCTATGTTAAGCTATCTGACAAGGCTGCGAGTACAGATGAAGATGCTGCAAAGCCATAAATGCTAAATGATGTTAACATTTAAAACCCCTTGTTAAACCATGAACAATGAAAGAGGCGATGTCCCAGATCACTTTCTTAACTTTGATGAAAATGGTCTCTAGTAGAAGTGAATGTCCTCTAGGACTCATATCTTGGAGAAGGAAGCTGACCCAGAGATTAAGTCTATGATGGGTTAACTGGCTGGGATGTGGGGTGCAAATGTCATCAGAGAGAAAACTTCATTTTTACAATTATTGCAATTGCTATTGTTCTTCTTAATGCTCTATTACAAATTTCCATGGGTTTTGAGGGTTTGCCCTAACCCTACATTTCCCATAAGCCCTATTATTTTTAGCACACACTTTTGCATACTATAAAGTCTTTCAGAGGTATCATTATAATAGAAACATCTGTACTTATTGTAATATCCAAACTTCTTAACATCCTCATCCCCTCATGTTATATCTACTTCTAAAATATGTCCTGAATCCAATCCCTTCTCTCTACTTTCATAGCTACCATCCTCATTGAAGCCACCATCTTTGCTTGCCTGGACTTCTGAAATAGTCTCCTTTCTAATCTCCTTCTTCTAGCTCATTCTCCACACAGCAGTTAAAAAGATCCCTTTAAAACATAAATCAGATTGCATCACTGCTTTGTTTAAAAATAGACCCTCTGTTGGCTTTCCATTACACTCCAAATAAAAACCATCCTCTTTCTGTGGCTTTCAAGTCCCTCTTCTTCCCAGTCTGGCCTGCATTACCTCTTAAACCTCATCTTCCACCACTCTATCCATCACTCACTCTGCTCCAGCCACACTGGCCTGTTTTGGATCTTGGACACACCAAGCTTCTTCCTGCCTCGGGGTCTTTTCATTTGTTTTCTCTGCCTAGGATCATTTTCCCCCAGCTCTTCACCAGGCAAGTTCTTTCTCATCATTTGGGTATTGGCTTAAATGTCACCTCCTCAGCAACCTTCACTCTATCTCCCCAGCTTAAGAATTTTCTCCCCCCAAGTTGTCTCTAGTGCATCATTGTGATTGAATTTGTTCCCAGCATTTACCATCTGAATTTATCCTTTAAAAATATATGCATATTGTCTATCTTTTCTTAGTTCCCCCTTATTGATTCTGGTATGCCCAGACCTAGATGATTGAATTTGTTCCCAGCATTTACCATCTGAATTTATCTTTTAAAAATATATGCATATTGTCTATCTTTTCTCAGTTCCCCCTTATTGATTCTGGTATGCCCAGACCTAGAACAATGCCTGGCTTACAGCCTGTATCCATTGTATCAATGAACAGTCTAACTAGCACTTCTGAAAGTTTCATAAACAAACTCCCAAGAACTCAGATATAAACAGGCTACAGTTCTAAGATTTGCAGGCCTGTTCTTGTACTCCACGGATATTCATGCGCACTCCCAGTCATTCATTGGAAGTGGCTTGTTGACTTCACCATTGTTCTTGTCATCATTTTTGGTGATTTCAATACCAAGTAGAATGGAGAATGAAGCTCAGTACCTTGGTGTTGTGAACACCAAGTCTGTCACAGAAATATTGGTAAATAAATAAGTGAAATATAGTCTATTGCCAATTGACCCAACTCCCTACTCTCCTGCAGTAATAAAACATTTGCATTTGAATTGAGCTCCTATTTCTTCATTTTAATCAAACATGTAGATACTTTTCTAATGATTAGAGATAATAAATGCCAGGCTGTAAGGGATCTAAACAAGTTTGTAGATAGCATGATTTTGGTAAAATTTCTTGTTGTCTACAGAGCAGATAGAGAGAATAAGATGGCAGGGAAGAAGAGTGTAGGGAAATCAGAGAATCAAATCATTTTAGAAATCAAACCAAGGGGTTTTCCAAAAGAAATTTCACATAGTTCATTTAAGAAAGACATTTTTACATCTAGTAAGAGAAATGAGGAACTCCATAAGCTCCCCACTGAGAAGCCCTAGTGATTAGCTATCCAAAAGCTTAATACATCTTGCCAAGACATTTTGCTATTATTCAAATCCAGTTCCCTATGAAGAAAAAATCTTTAATAATAGAATTTTTTGTCCTCAGTGACTAACTCTACTTGTGAGCCTCGTGTTTTCAAAATCTTATCTCATTGGTTTTATGTTAGAAATAACTGTGAATGTTCCCTTTTCCTTAACCTACTCAAAGTTCTTCACATTCTTCTAAAAACATGGAGCCCCTAAAATAATACAACACTTTCATGATGACTATTCTCAACCTTTTAAAAAAAAATGGTTGTCGATTATGTGCCAGTCACTATTCCAGGCACTGGAGTTACAGCAGAGACTGGGACAAAGCCCTGTTTGAACTGGCATGCCGCTAGGGTGGTGGAAGGAGGAGCAAGAGGAAGACAAGTGAACAAACAAGATAATCTGAGAGTGTAATAATTGCTCTAAGAAGGTTCATCAGTAATAGCATCAAGGGAGATTTGGGTGGGGAGGAGTGATGGGTTACCACAGTGAGGATTTCTAAGTAAGCAATAATTCAGCAGTCTGAAAGATGAGAAAGACCCACCTTGGCTGGGAAAAGAGCATCCCAGGTGGAGGTATGTGCAAAGGTCCTGAGGTAGGCATGAGAGACTGAAATAATGCCTGTGTGACTGAAGAGTGGTGGACTAGGCAAAGTTTTGAGATGAGTCTGGAGAGGCAGGCAGGACCAAAATCATTCAGGGCCTTGTTGCAAGGCCATAGGAGGGAGTTTGGATTTCAAGTACTGTTAAAGCATTGTGATAGAAAAACATCAGGGCATTTGGGGCAGTGATTTTTTTAAATCTCAGTGGCTGTTGTATAAATTATTTGGAAGAGGACAAGAATATAAAGGGGGAGTCCATCTTGGAGGCTTTTTTAAGCAAGCAGGTGAGAGATGATGGTGGTTCGTACTAATGTGGTGGGAGTAGAGATGGGAAGTGTTCAGATTTGGGATATATTTGGAGTTTGAGCCAACAGGAAATGAATGTGGGATGGGGAGGTGAAAGAGAGAAAAAATCAAAGACGATTCCTAGATTTCTGGTTTGAAGAGTTGGGCTGCTGAGGTGGAAAGACTAGTGGAAGAATAGAATCAACTACCTTGATATTGAAATCAACAATAATGACAAGGTGGTAGTGATGAACCTCGTCAAATGAATGAGTGTGTAAGTCTATCCATGGGATAAATTAATTCATTTAACAAATATTTATGGAGCCTCTACTATGTGCCAGGTACTGTTCTAGGCTCTAGAAGCACTATTGCTGGATTGATGGCTTTTGTTTTTTGGGGTTTTTTTTTTGGGGGGGGGGGCTGTCTTGTCTCAATCTAGACATTACAACGGCCAGTTGAGGAGGGCCCATGTCTAATGCTGTCTTTCTTCTTCACTGCCTCATTTCATCTAGCATATTATTGGGTACATACTAGCCAAATACATAACTTGCTAATTGAACCACATTAAATAGATTCTATAGTAAGTGTAAATCAGTAGCCTAAATCAGTAGCCTAACACTACTAGTATTTTAATATGATAATCAATATATTCCCAGTGAAATGTGACATTAAAAGCATCCAAGTGCTGTACACATTTTTATTAACCTATTCTCTAATTTCTTAAGAATCGCCTAAAAAACAAAGTTTATGCTGTTTACTTAAAAGGTATTGTAAAAATACGAAAAAAGAAAGAAGGGTCAAGAGAATCACATTTTCAAACTGTAAAGTCACATAGTTGAGTCTAGAAATGTTTACATGAAGATGTTGCAGGTTTATCATTATTTAAGCCTAATTTCTATTATAAACCTGGAAAAGGGCAAATCAAAAGGTCTTTTGTTCTTAGAGCTTGACTCTTCTAATACTATCACTACTATTTAACATTAAGAAGTGGTGCAAAAAGTAGAACACTGGAAGCAAAAAAAGCCACCTTTGTGCTCCACTGCTGGCCTAGCTTTCTTTATTTAGCCTGGGACGACCAGCGCATCTTAATAGCACAGACTTGAAGTTTCATAGATAACTCAAATATGTTTCTAAGCCAACCTGTTTGTGATATTTGAGTGTAATACATCTGGCATACCATAAGAGCAGTATCTTCTTGGTTTCAAATGGAAAGTAAAACAGACCTGTGGGGCTCTGAATAGCTAAAAGTCAACTTTATACTATGAAGTCTTTTTCTCAAGCAATCGTCCCCTGTAATAACTGGCATCCACGAATTTAGGCTATCTGCAGTATCAATTTGTGATTTTAGAAGGGAATAATTTTAACATGTTTTTCTTCCATCAGGGAAGTACTAGGAAGATATACACAAAGCCCATCATGTAAATGAGGTGTGGTAAGAGGCAAAAATCATTTGAGCAAACTCATTTTAAATGAAGTTACCATCCAAAGAAAGGCATACAGTTTGTATCTGAAAGAGATTCAATAAGGAAAAATCTATAAGAAAATTGACAAATATTCACAAAGGGCAAATTTATAAGCCTTCTACTGTTCTCCAGGCCATGGCTTTGTTCAAACTAATTAAGAGCACTTCTCTGCATTACATAGAAATACTTGGTTTACTTTTCAAAAAATCACTCACATGATTGAGAAAGGCATAATCAGAATATTAGCTAATCCCTACCTTCTTGCCAAGCCTCAGAAATGACCAAATAATTTACATCAAGAAAACAGATTATACTCTGAAAAGGAAGTAGTGGCTTCCAAATGAACTGGATTTGGCTCCTCAGGGCTTCACAAAGAGCCCAGAGCTATTACTACTTGAGAAGGAAGTACTTGAGTTACTCCAATGTTGCCCTTATTACATTTCTTTTATAGAAAGCAGTAATAATTTCAGTATTTCATTAATATTGCAAAGACCAGAAATAGTTTTTTCTAACATGAAGTTTCATGTTTGTTCTTGTACAAGGTACTTGTGGACTCAGACAGCAGGGCATTCAAGCCATTCAAAGTTACGCCTGAAGCCACTTCTGGTTTATGCATTTAGGACAGAATGTACCAATAGTTTGTGTAAATTACAGCTGTAAGGAGCATTAAACTTAGTAGTTGTCAGGTGATTGTGGAGCATTGCTGGGCTTAAAATCCACCCCGCTCCCATTTTTCTTTTGATAATAGGATGTATTCTTGCCTCACATTAAATTCAGTTTTCAGGACTAATACAATCTGATTACTTAGTAAACAGGTAGCTATGTGTGCTTTATGACTCTAATTTCTGTTGTTTATATCACCTTATAAATTATTTACCATTTTACATCTGTTTGTGATTTTCACTTCCAGTGTGTTTATATGAAAAGAACCTGTGTATGTGGTATCAACCAAATTGAAGTCAAAATATTCAGGACAGTATCGCATAACTGAAATCCATTAACACACACTTGTGAACACACACACACACTTGAGTTCACACAGAAGACGGTTAACCTGCCAGGGGTGGCAATGACTTTAGACAAAACCCACCAAATAGTGAAAGTTTGCTCTATTTTTAATGTATTTCCCATCCCAAAATTGTGGCAGGGAGTCTTTACTAAGCAATGGTTAGTATCTAAAACAACAGACTAGATGGATAGTATATTCTTTTGAGAGATTCTGGATTTCCAAAATTATAAATTTTAACGTAAAGAATGAAATAAATTCTCCTAATGGTCTCAGAGCTAATTTATGTTGTAGGGTAATCCGTTGTAACCACTGTATATGGAAGGTAAAGCATTCTTTTCCTTTCATTTAAAAAAACAATTTTCCAATAAATTCAAGTTGAAATGCTTCTGGCTTATCTTTAAAGGAAATACTATTTTGGTTTGCAATTTTTCTATACTTAACTTTCTTCACCCCATTTACTGACTTATCCCTGGTGAAAATCCTGAAGATTTTACGAAATCCCAGACATCAACTAAAAAATTCTCAAAATAAAAACAGACTTGAAGTATAGGAACTCTTCTCTATCTATAGGGTTACACTTACAGATACTGTAATGAAAGAGCACCAATGCAGTTTATTTTAATGCTTCTAATTTCTGAGAACAGCTTCTTAATGCTACATCAAAAGTAAATTCATCAATACTGAATTTGGAAAGCATAATCAAGAAAGACCCACAATTTTATTGGGACTACACAACTTTGCACAGTGCTAGGCACTAAGATTCTAAAAAAAAGAACAACTGAAGCATGCATGAAGTTCTTCAACTTCAGGGCATCCACGAACCTCCCCATTTTTTTCTGGGAAGAGGTCCTCTAACTTGAATTAACTTCTAAAGGGGCCCAAGGAGGCTAACAGTACAAGGCAGAATTCTAATCTGGTTCTCTAGATTTTTAATAATAATGGGAGCTGTAGACCACAGGAAATTCACTTTTGCACATCTGAGAGTCAATTTTAATGGAAAGAGGGTAGAAAACAAACAAGAGTTAATTTGCAAGGGCTGGGCAGAAAAAGCAAATCCAGAGGGTTGTTTTCTGAGTTTAGGAACATGTTCTGGTTTATAGAGAGGAAATGGAGACATATGTGCTACTACCAGCGGGAAGCAAGGAGACTACAAAGGGATTCTTCAAGTCCTCAGAAAAGCCAACCGTCAGTATAAATAAAGCGGTATCAAGAATTTACAATGCAATTTACCTCAAGTCCAATTTTCAGTTTCTGCGTATTATCAACTTATTTTTATTGATGAATATCACAAACTTCAATCAATGCTTTTAAAAATATTATTCTGCATGCATTTAACAAATCTGACAAAAGAACAAGTATCCAGTTTACTTGCATTGTAACTATGACATTTTAACTAAACAATCAATTAACATATATTTAAAACCATTAGGTACAGGTAACAATGAAAAACTTCAATGCTTTAATCTGATGGCATCCTACCACTATGCACATGTTCATGTAACACTACTAGTAATTACCCTGAAGCACAGGCAAATGTAGATGGAGGACTCTCCCTAAAAAGCAAGTTTAAGGGATTAAATATCATCATCATCATCGCTACTGAGAATAAAGCTGCTGCCAGTGGATAGGGGCCCTTCTTCAACACTCCCAAAACCACCCAAAGTCCCCCTCTCATCAGAATCATCAAACAACTTCTCATTGGAATCTTCCTCCTCATCAAACAACTTCTCATTGGAATCATCATCTTCGAACAACTTTTCGTCAGCATCTTCAACTTCCTTTCCGTCTGCATCTTCATCTTCCTTTTCATCTGACTCTTCAAACAGCTTTTCATCTGCATCACCTTCTTCCTCCTTTTTACCAGCAGCTTCAAGCCCCTTTTCATCTGCATATTCTTCATCCTCTTTCTCATCGGACTCATCATCAAATACTTTTTCATATGTATCCTCCTCTTCTTCCTTTTCATCTGAATCTTCGTCAAACTCTCTCTCAGAGCCTTCCTCATCTAACACTTTTTCAGAGCCGTCATCTTCAAATTCAGAGTTTTCGGAGTCATTTTCCTCTAACTCGTTGTCAAGAACATTTTCATGAAGCTCTTTTTCAGAGCCTTCCTCGTCCAAATCTTTCTCGAGACCATTTTCTTCAAATTCTCTTTCGGAGCCATCTTCAGACTGTTTTTCAGAGCAGTCTTCGTCAGACTCTTTCTCTGAGTCATCTTCTTCGGACTCTTTTGTGGGGCCAGCCTCCTCTTCAGATTCCTTGTTGGGGTCATCTTCAGATTCCTTTGCGAGGCCATTCTCTTCACAATCATTTTTGAGTGCCTTCTTTTTAGACTCTTTTTTAGGACTACCCTCTTCAGATCCTCTTACGGGATTGCCTTCTTCAGACTCTTTTTGGGGGCAGCCACCTTCGAACCCTCTTTTGGGGCAGCCCTCTTCAGATTCTTTTGCAGGGACACCTTCTTCGGCTTCTTTTTCGGGGCTACTTTCTTTAGCATTGTTTTCAAAAGCACCTTCTTCAAATTCTCCCCCATCTTCTGTCTTTTCAAACTTCTTCTCATCTATAGGTTCTTCAAACGCCATTCCAGTTGCAGTTTCTTGAGCATTCATTTTAGATGTGCTGGGGTGCTCTGAAAAATGCCTTGCTCTAGAAGGCCCTGCCCTTTCGGAAGCAGAGACAGAATCTGAACGCCTAAGGCCTCTGTTGGCCTCCGGAGCATTGAGGAAAGCCTCCCATCCTCTCAGCCTTTCCTCCCTTTCTCTTGAGGTTTCCTCCACCTGTAGATAAATGGAGACTGCCATTAAAATAAGTTTTAGGCAAAAGGTTACTTTTCTGAACATATCTAATATTGATGAAACAACCTTAATTTTATAAAGCATCTCTTCTTAGGAAAGCAATTCCCTGTCTTCAGTTTTCAAAACTTTACATCTTGATTTACTAGAGTTGACCTTAAATAAGATCACTTGAATAAAGGCCAAATATCACAGTACTGCAGAAATGTCTCATCTCTTAAAAAGTTAATATTTGAGCTCTGTCCATACTTCACAGCATACAAAGGAAGAGTAACATTTGGTTGAATGTGTTCTTTTCTTATCACTATTCTGAACAAGCCTCAAACTTTCAGATTTATAAACTGAAAAACTCAAATAGTTCTTTATCTTCTGAATGCAAAATATTATTTAAAAGAAGCATTGTAAATAATAAAGAGGAAGAGTAAAAAATTAAAACATGTAAATAAATAAAAAGAAAAGAAGCATTGTTACATTACATAGGTTAAACCAAACCCAAAATTTAGATCTGAAGGATCAGTATTTGTTGGTAATGAAACAATGTGTGTGTCCCTGACAAGCTGCAGAATTTACCTGATAATCTGTAGTCCCATCCCATGCCTGGGCAGTGATTTGACGGCCACCAAACCATCTTCCATCCAGAGTTTGAATACAATAATCAGCTTCCTCTGGATCCCGAAAGGACACAGAGGCCACACCATCTGGGTGCCTCTAGAAAGACAAGAAAGAAAAAAAAGGAATGAACGGTAAGATTAAAAATAAAACACATACATTTCACAAAGTAGGTAAGTAGTAGTGTTCTCTCTGATACTCTGAAGTAAAAGACTTTATGTATGAAGTCTTTCTTCCCTTTTATCCCAGCCAGTCACATGCAGTCAGCTGCTTCTTTACCTTAATCTTACCTAGCAAGAACCAAGCACAATGTCCTTGGAAATGTTTCTGCTGACATCCCTGTCTGAGAAGCAGGACAGTATAATTGTTAAGAGTGTAAACTCTGAAGTCATATTGCCCTGGGATTAAATCCTGGCTCTGTCAGTTACCAGATGAACAACCTTGGGCCAGGTGCTCAATTTCTAAAGTGTTAGCTTCCCCATCTGTAAAATGGGTATAATAGTGCTAACCTGCCTCAAAGGGTTTTGAGAATTAAGTAAGATAACATGTAAAGTAGCTTGTAATACACAAGCAATAAATGGTGACTCTTAATTACTGGGTGTCAATTTTGGAAGTAAAAAGAGGGTGAGAAGAGGAAATACACAGGAGAATATTTTCCCTGATTGTTCCAAATATGGAGGATGAGAACAATTCACAAAGAGGAGAAAATGTGACTAATAGGGAACCAGAGATCTCAAACATTTTTCTTGTACCCTCTTTCACCTGATCATGTACTTTAGGGTAATGATGATGGAAAATAAGCAAGGCATACCAAATCCATCAAATCCTTGGCTTGTAATCCATGTTCATCTCATTATTGCTAATAGATGATTATCACAAGATAGTAGACTACTCTATAAAAACATTAATCTAAAATCCAGGGGTATACTAACATCTGGGAAGAACTTATAAGGTGGAGGAATGACTGCTTCAGGATCCGTATGTCCAAGCCATGAACTTACATCAAAGAGAAGGAGCTTCCTAATTTGTCCAAACTTCGAACACTCTACTCGAAGGTCTTCTCTGATCTCATTCAGCACCAACGGATCATCCTGAAAAATACGCATGATGAAAATGGGTGTGCTCCCTTCTTTAACTATAAATCCTGAGAATCCAATTTCTTGTTCTGATAAATCAACAGACACAAAAAGGTTTCGCTTAAGGTGAGCTGTGTTTTTCAGTCTATAAAATTTTTTTAAAACTCAAAATCAAATAAAATTAGACTACTAAATCCACTGCTACTCCTATAGGTTTGCCCTGCTTTAAACAAAGGAAATGGACAAGTATGGCAGGCAGCAGAAGGGGCCTACAGTGGCAGAGCAGGAGAAGAAGGCGGAAGTCCTGTGGTGCATATTCAGTCAGACTGCTAATTCCTATGTTCTGCATGGGCATCAACATCACGCTGATGAGAACCCTTTGCTTTGTGTTTTGGATACATTCCTATTTACAGAAATGTTGTAATGGAGAGAGAGAGTAATACATCCCTTTTATTGACTAAGTGTCCTAAGATTGATTTTTGTGCTTCCAAGATGCTATTTTAACTCACAGAGTAAACATGATAAGGATTACTGTTTGTCTTGTCTCTTTCCCACACTGTAACAGAACCATACAAATAAGGAGCTGTTATTAAGCATGCAATAAAATACATTCTTAGCTGTTGCTTTCTTGTAACTATGACCCTATTAAGAACATTCAAGTACTGCTGTTTCTAGTAGCCTAGAGTTCAGGTGGAAATCTCCCTATAACAACAAAATGATTTAAGATTCCCTCTGGGAATTAACAACTCTCTCTCAAAGCACCAATGCATAAAAGGGGCTCAGGAAAAGCTACATTATCAGCTTGAATTTCAACTACATACAAATATAAATGAAAATATCCTATCTATAAATTTCTATTGAAGGTGACTTATACTTTCTAGGAAACATTTAAGTGCATCTATCTTTCTTACACGCTTTCATTTTTCTCATCAGCTAGAGGAACTATAGAGAATTGTGGCTTTCTTCCCATAAGGTTCTTCAAAAAGCAAAAATAAGCTCGCAGGGAGTTACTGAAATCTGATTTAAAATAAAAAAATATAAAATCGTACTCATTTGCATAAATCTGAGGCTTCTAAAACTACAGTTGGCAGAACTCTGGATTTCCCCACTTATAAATCCCAGTTTTGGAGAAGCAGCCAATCTGCTGTATATAAAATTATCAGACCTGAGAAGAATAGGAGTAGAGACTAAAAGTTATGGCTTTTGGGGTGGGTGTGTGTGTGTGTGTGTGTGTGTGTGTGTGTGTGTGTGTTTAACTCCTATTAGAGTGAGTGCTTTCAGAAGGCAGGAACTTTGTTTTATTGAGTTTCAGATACCTCACAGAAAATAGCACAGACTTTTGTACAAAGCCAATATTCAAGAAAATCTTTTTAAGAATTTGACAAACTGTTTCTAATACCTCTCTTTTATTCACCAAGGAAAATCAGGATTATATTTTTAAAAAACTGTTTCAACACGTTTAACAACTTTTAAATTGAAGTGTGATTCCATGGTGGGGGTAGGCATCACCTTTATTTCTATACCAATGTCTCACTGCTTTGCTTTTTTTTTTTTTTTTTTTTTTTTTTTGAAGACAGAGTCTTACTCTGTCGCCCAGGCTGGAGGGGCAGTGGCGCGATCTTGGCTCACTGCAACCTCTGCCTCCCGGATTCAAGTGATCCTCGTGCCTCAGCCTCCTGAGTAGCTGGGATTACAGGTGCGTGCTACCACGCCCGGCTTATGCATCTGAGTTTTGACTCTTCATGTCTTGGTATTCAAATTTGCCAGGCAATGCATTTTAAAATACGGATTTGAATTAAATACTGAAGACCCTCTGAAGTTACATTAAAAATGTTAGCTAGCCTTCACTATTTACCCTGATATCAGACAGTATTCTTAGGTATGTTGCTTCTAACTGTTTGGAATCAAAATATACCCCTCCACCCAAAATCTGACTCCTTTCAGATACTTCAGGATAACCTGACAATTCAGTTTTTGTTTTCCAGTAAAAAGCTCAACGCTGCTGTGTGTTCTTTAGGCTCATATGGAGTCTTCAGTCAAATCAAACACCCCCCACCCAAAAAAAACATGCAATAAAAGCAGGTTTTCCTGTTGGACACTTCTGTCAAAAGTTATACAATGTCTATACCAGTGTTGTCCAATAGAAGGTTCTGTGATGATGAAAATGTTGTATATCTGCATTATCCAACATGGTAGCTACTAGCTACATGTGCCTAGTACAAGTGATGAACTGAATTTTATTTCATTTTAATTAATTTACATTTAACCACACAAGGCTACCATATCTGACAGCACAGGTCTACACTGAGGTTCAGGTGCTCAGAGACAGTGAACAAAAGCAAGATTGTCACTCTTCTTGCTGACACGCTTTCAGCAAGCTAGTTGGACCATGTGAGACCATGAAGATGGGCAAACAAGGATAGCATCACCAAGCATTTCTTTGTGAACTAATTCCACCACTGCCAAAACAATGTCCTACCATCCTTTGTGGCATAAGCATCTAAAAAGAAAATTTGCTTTCATTTGCAAAGATGCTGAAGAGAAAATGTTTTATCCACCGGATGAATGAAAAGACTCTGGCTTGTAAATAACAAGGGTTTCATTTAATAATTCTTTCAATTCTTCATCACATAAATATTAAGGGCCAACTGTGTGCCAGGCACAATTCTATGTACTGAGAATACAGCAGCAAACAAGGTAGACAAAATACTGGGTGTCATGGAGCTCGCATTCTAGTAGACGAGTCAAAATTACTTCAGATAATAATAAATGCTATGAAGGCAACAAAATAGGGTAGCATAAAGGCTCTGTAACTCCAAAGTAATGTTTATACTAAACCAAGAAGATTAAAAAAAAAATCAGGAATTTGCAAGCATGAAACTTCTATCTTTAAGAATATTCACTGGAGGGAATATACAGGGGTCAAGGTAGAGTAAATGTGGTCTTGGGGAAAGAATATTTGTTAAGCTAGGAAAAGCTAAGGCTGCCCAGGGTGATCCTTAGACTCAAATAAGGTGTTTCAATGAGCAAGGCAGGAGGCAGAAACAAGAATAGATAAAATTACACAACAGATTTCTACTTGCAGAGGTTCCAGATACTTTGAATTAGGTTTGCATTTACATTCACACTCGAGTGGCAGGAGTATGAAATGTGTGAATCAAAGACCTCAAGTCACAGAAATAAATATGTCACCTAATAAATCACTTATTTTATTATTATTATACTTTATGTTCTAGCGTACGTGTGCACAACGCGCAGGTTTGTTACATATGTATACATGTGCCACGTTGCTGTGCTGCACCCATTAACTCGTCGTTTACATTGGGTATATCTCCTAATGTTATCCCTCCCCCTTCCCCCGACCCCACAACAGGCCCCGGTGTGTGATGTTCCCCTTCCTGTGTCCAAGTGTTCTCATTGTTCAATTCCCACCGATGAGTGAGAACATGCAGTGTTTGATTTTCTGTTCAACAAATCACTTATTTAGCAGGGGGATAAAATGTAATAAATAATAGAAATCTCGGAGTTGTATTTAGCAGACTAACTATTGTGATCAATCTATGCATTTATTTTATATGCTGCTTTAATGACTATGATCTGGTTTTGTTTTGTTTTGTTTTTGGTTCTTTTTTTTTGAGATGGAGTCTCGCTCTGTTGCCCAGGCTGGAGTGCAGTGGCGCAATTTTACCGTAACCTCCGCCTACCAGGTTCAAGTGGTTCTCCTGAATCAGCCTTCTGAGTAGCTGGGATTATAGGCATGCGCCACCATGTCCAGCTAATGGTTTTGTAATTCTATGCGTTTATTTTAAAGTTATTGCTGGCAAAAACAGTATTTCAAAATGCAACTGGTGTGCATGTGTTTTTAAACCATATTTCATTATCACTGCAACCGTAAAACTGTAAACTGTTATATTTCAAAATTCTTCCAGATTTCTGGTCAGAAGAGACATCAATCAATCAATCTCATAAATAAACCACACGTATCTTTCCAATGACCTCAAAAGATGCCCAAACTCCATAGGTACACAGTAATCACAACACTATTCATTGAGATAGAGCTGAACTGTCCGTTGTGGAGCCCTCGCTAAGGGAGCTACTATTATCATTTTGACTGCTTAAATGCACAAAAGGGTCAGGAATGGGCACTGATGACAACTAGATCATTTGTAAACCTGGAAGTTTACATTATGAACATTTTTCTCTGTATAATTTGCTATCTGTATAATCTGCTTTCTGTATAACTTGCTATCACTAATTTCAGAACCAGGGAGAGAAGAAAGAGTTGTTTCTCCACTAACAATAAAATCAGTCTACACCAGTAGACAGAGATAAGAATAGAGGCAGAAAGTAACACAAGGTACTTTGATGACAATATTCCTTAGAACTCCTTGTTCTTTGCTCCTCCTTTATTCACTTTTTTGAGAGGAGGAAGGACAGTTCCATTCACTTTATTTTTTTTAAATCATTTTAAAAAGTTGATATATAACAGATGTACTTATTCACTTTTACTTGCTGTTCTTGGACTTTTCCACGGACATTAAGCATTGTAACTTTTAGTACCAAGCTGAAGTTTGCATTCACAATTGTGAAGCTGGTACTCCCCACCAAAATCAGCCCATACTTGTTGGCCTGCACTCAAAATCCACAAGCAGTTCCCATAAATCTTTTAATGATGATAAGTTTCAATGGTTTCTCATACCAAGTAGCTGCTGTTTGGGGCGCAGTATGGTTATTAAACAGTCTTATCTGAGATATACTTTAAAACAATACTGGGCTTAACAAAGGGAAGGGAAATCAAAAGACTTAAGTAGCTTCTTGGCTCCATCTTCCTTTACTCCTCACTGCACAAACACGTAGGAGGTGACATAACAAAGATGGGGCAAGCAAGCTCCAGGCTCCCTTGAGAGAAAGAAAGCCTATCAGCATTTATATCAGTAAGTACACCACTTCCTACCTCAAAATCCATAGGATGAAACATATTCTTGATGATGACAACTCGCTCATGGCGCATCCGGGATGGTCCGGCTCGCCTCTCAGGTCTCCAATCCAACTGCCTGAGGCAATGAAGCAGTAACAACAAACTGTAAATTTTGCTTCAGACTTGGAGAGAGAAAAAAATGAGTTGTTCATACAGTACTTTATTGAATATTTAATAATTACTGGATTTTACAACAACAAACTGTATTTCAGTCACAGTTCCAGTCCGAAAACTTTCTGAAATAAAAATAATGGGCAGGGGGCCATGTGCGGTGGCTCACACCTATAATCCCAGCACTTTGGGAGGCTGAGGCGGGTAGATCACTTGAGGTCAGGAGTTCAAGACCAGCCTGGCCAACATGGTGAAACCCTGTCTCTACTAAAAATACAAAAATTAGCCAGGTGTGGTGGTGCACATCTGTAATCCCAGCTACTGGGAAGACTGAGGCATGAGTATAGCTTGAACCCTAGAGGTGTAGGTTGCAATGAGCCAACATTGCACCACTGCACTCCAGCCTGTGTGACAGAGCAAGACTCCTGCCTCAAATAAATAAAATAAAATAAAATAAAATAGAATAGAATAAAATAAAATAAAAGGCAGAGGCAAAATGGCCCCAGTATCTGAAATCCCCAGATTTAATGTTTTTCAGGGCAACTGTTGTCTGATTATACAAACATTCCAATGAGACCCTTGAAAAATCTCTAATTCCTAGTATTTATGAGTTCAGAAGGATACACTTTGAGGCTAAAAAATACTTTTAAATTGTATTGGTTTTTAGGTACTTTATCATTATAAAAAACAAACTGCACTTTTTATGTAAAACTACTCACTCTGTTACAATCATAAATTTTACTGATACTGTTTAAAAAATATGTGGTTAGCAATTTTACCTACTCTTGTAAAAACGATGAGACATCACAACCAAATGCTTTTATGATATTTCATTAGTTTAAGCATGGTGTTAGAAGTGTCACTAGAATTTACTCTGATAAAAGTATTTATCATTTTGACTAATTTCTTAAAACTAGTATATTGCAAAGTACATTAAACAAACAGAATAATAACAGAAACTTGATGACATTAAGTATATACTACATACAACTACAGTAAATACAATTATAAAATCCTGTCATTTCTAATTCCTATAACAAACCTGTACATAAAAATTTAGCCCCGGTACAAGTGATTTAAATCCACACAGAAGGTAAACTAATGGTTCTGGTACAGAAGCCTAACTATCTTATTTAATTTGATGTTCAACGTTTTCCAAACAGATGGCTTCTCTTAGCTCATTGAAGCCCTTATTATATTACAAATAAACACCCTGGAAAATTAAAATTCCCACTACTGCTAAATTATCCTATTGTATAGATTGCTAGAAGTACCAGATGATCTAATGAAATTATTTTAAAATAATGTGTAGGCACATTTGACAGAATAAAACTAGATGGCTATTACCAAAAATATACTCTAGAATATATAGAACTTTTCAAAAGGGAAAAAAATTACAAACTTTTGTTGCATAGACAGCTTCTTCTTATAGTCTTTGCACTTCTTCTTCTTCTTTGAGGCATCATATTCTCCCTTCAGTTGAAACTTTGCCACCTCAACATGTAATTTGTAGCCTCTAATTTCATCTTCATCCAAAAGTTTTAATGCAAGTTCCACAGATTCTCTCTTTATAAAGGTAAGATAAAATATAGTCAGTTATACAACAAAATAAAAGTTCAGGAGTTTTTTAGATGAATGATGATTATACACAAAATAATTTAAATTCTTATATTTATATAGTACTAATATATGAGATCTTTTTCTCTCTTTGAGATAAAGAACTCTAGAATCCGAACCAGGACACCTGCATTTGAGACACAGCTGTCCCTAACTGGCTGTGTGAACTTGGGTAAATTATTCAAGCTTCCTGAGCCCCAGTATCGTCATATGTAAAATGGAAATAGTTAATACCTTCATCACAACGTTCTTGACAAAATTAAATGAAATAATGCATAGAAAGGATAAGGACTAGCATATGGTAGGTGTTCAGTAAATTATGTTATTATTGGGTAATTCTGTCTCTTGAGGCTGCAATTTCTTATCTGCAGAATGAAGGGGGCAAATCTGCATGATTTCTAAGGTGTATTTCTTTTAAAATCCTATAATACTCTTACTTAAAAGACTAGATGACTCAAGGAACTGGGAACACCATAGCCAGCCTTTAATTTTTTGGTTCATCCATTAAATTGTAAGTCTGCAATACACTGAGAAGCAGAAGACAATTATTTGATGACTTGTACTTTATATTAAATACATGTATGGATTCCGGGTCTTACAGAAAGGACAGTTATCAGCCCTATACAAACAGAGTCAAAGATCAGAGGACCTGTAGAAAACAAAAATGGATAACTGAACTCAGCTGCTCACATAAATATGGGTCCTGGAATAATTCACTATATTTTCCTGGAACTCAATTGACTGTTTTGACAATCTTGTACTTCTATGGGTCTCAAAACCCTATTTTTTTTCCTTTAAAAAATTTTAAACATCTAACAGAACTCCCTAAGAATCTGTTATCAGATTTTTGAATAATCCTTAAAGAACTTATAAAACTCTCAAATCTCCTTACATTTGAACATTACAAAACTACCATCCTAAAATGGTCATGCTCATGTCCCATTACCATCACGTTTAAGATTCAGGTCAAAAACCTATTTCCCAAAAAGCTGTCACCTTAATCCTACCCTCTTCTGATCCCACTGGAATACTGCATGCTCACAACACACCTGTGGTGTTTGTACTTTTGCTTTACCATTTTGATTTTACTCTGTAATTATTTTCAGGTTTGACTTATGTACATGTCATCATTTGTTCTGTACCCTGTGATAATGTATAACACATGCTCCTAAGGTGGCAGGTGTTCCAGGAATGATGGCTGCTTTTGGCACTGAGGTTTCTTTGTGTAATTTATGGTACTATGACTACATACAGTTCTGCAAATTTCTCTTAATACCACTCTCTCTTTTCTCACATTCAAAAAAATATTTTAAAGGAGTAAGAATAAGCTATCGTCTCCTTCATGGTCTAATAAAAGGGTCAGAAAAGTCCTTTTGTTAAAGGGCCAGTTTGTAAATATTTTAGGCTTTGTAGGCCACAAGGTCTGTGCTGCAATCACTCAACCCTATCAATGAAACACAAAGGCAACCATAGACAAATGCATAAATGAATTGGTGTGGCTGTGTTCCATAAAGCTGTATTTACCAAAACAGAGCCGGAGTTTGCTGAACCCTGGTGTAATTCATTCCAATGGACAACTAAAATGTCACTGGCTTTTTTTTCTGCTTGAATTTTTAAAATGTAGTCTGAATTGACTGTACACATCAATAAAGAAATCTTTCCAGTGAGAATTTTTCAAGACAAAAGAAGCACTCCAGTCACATACTTATATAACACTTTAACCTGATAATATATTTTCTTAAAACAAGTAAATAATCTTACCAATGTGATACACACAGGTACTAACTGAAATTTCAGTTTTCTTCATATCCTGTTTTGAGTAGTCCTTGGTGTTGGTTACCATCTACAGAAATTATAGCCCTGGTTCCTGAGTTAAAAACGAAGATATAAGAAACTTATTTGATCATACAACTTACCTTCAAATAACAGCAAAGACCATCTCCTTTAAGATTTCCTTGATTATCTTTGTAAAGTTTGACCTTAAATTCCTCTGTCTGAGGATCTCTCATAATAATGCCAAACTTGGACATAAGTTGTATAAATTCATCCACTGTAATATCTGGAGGCAAACCTGTCATTTAAGAAAAATTAAAAAACATTTATAATTGATAATGAAAGTGAATTACTTAGCATTCTATCAATTAGAAATCTATAACTTAGGTGAATGCAGTGTTGATTTTCTAAATATATGTAAGAGTTTTACGTTTACAGAACTGAAGACATTTCACATTTCTGTGTGTTCAAATATACATTAAAATTATGCTTTGTTAAGGGCCTCACTGAATGGGAAGGGACACACTGCTATAAGTTACATTAATGAGGCCCAAAGGTTGGTATGCAAAGTTACACACTAAATTTCTTGGTTCTGTAATAAACACACATATTCCTTACTAACATAAACGGCTGAACAAAAAATGACACAATGATAAAAAATGGACTCTGGAGAAACTGAAAGCTCAAAATCACTTCATGAAAAATCTCAAAATTGAGTATTTCCTACCTTAAACTTGTTTAAAAAGTTATACATACCAGACACGTATACATTTGTATTTCTGTCTTCTTCAACATGAAACCATCCTAGAAATCAAAATTAATTAAATAAATAAAACACTTGCAAGAAAAGATAAGAGTCATATTATGGAATCTGGACAAAGCAGCAGTTTCTTGAAACTTCCAGGACCTTTCTCTTACTCTTAAAAGACCAAGATAAACTAACTCAAATCACTGCCCAGCTTTCAAAGGATTTAAATCTTTTGACAAATAATTAGTTTTAGAGCCCTATCTGGGAAAAATGATGGCCAGTTTATCTTGATTCTTTATAACTCTGACACTACCTTTAAGAAAAAACTCACCTTATTCCTTCAAAGCTATTATAATTCTCGGAAAAGCAACTGTACATATGCACACCCATATTTTTAATTTTTACACTTAAAATGTGTAAGCCAGAACCACTTACCTGACTCAGCCTTTCTTTTTTCTCCCTTCTTTCTGGGATCAGTGGGTTCTGAGGCTTTTTCTTGTGGAGGTTCCTCTGCAGTTCTAGCATGGACATCTTCAACATTTGCGGTAGAACTAGATGCGCCATCATTAGAGAAGCCATAATTGGCCTGATATGTAGCAATGAAATCTTCAGTGATCTAAACAAGCAATTCAGCAGACCCAGACAGAGAAATTCAAAATTATTTCCACCCATAAGAAGTTTAAATTGTTTTTACAGCATGGTTACACAACTTAAAACAGAAGTGTTTCTGTGGATAATAGTTGTAGTTATTAGAGTATAAATGCAATAGTCATCTTATATAGAAAATTGTGCATGCGGTGATAAAAAATAAGACACGAGTACTTAGACGATCAATGCAAATGTCTGAGATATGATTTAAAGCATTTTAAATGATGCTGGCACCTTTTCTAGTTGTTTCATTTGTAAATTACTACCTCTCTACAGTCTACTTAACTAAGGCTACAAATACATACAACAAAGGAAGTACCAGATAATAAAACAATAAAAACCAACAGTCAATGAATAATCTAACCACAGAATCCACTTTTCTCTTACTGTACACATGCACAAATATACGTGTACAATAAGTACTTAAATATCTGTATGCAGAGAGCACGTAGAACAGAACTCTGACTTGGTATATAAAGAATGGAGTTAACAACTGTAAAACTAAATGCTCATTTTAACTTTATCACAAATTAAGACGTTATCTTTTAGTAACAGAACAAATTAAAGACAAATCCAACTCATATCTATCTTCCTCCCCTTTGGGGGAAAAGCGTTATTGCAAAACTAAAGAAATATAGTTATACCATCATACCAATCAACATTAGGCACGCATGGAATGGGGAAAATGTAAAACCCAAAGTTTGAAGAGGTATGGGCTTCAATAACATAAAAAGATAAAGTCACACATTAATCCATTATCACACCTTTGTTAAAAGTATTCAGAATGCTGAAGAAACCAAATCTGCACTCAAAACTAGTACTACCAATACAGAAGTGAAATCGTAAATTTTAACAATCTGGAGCCATTGGAATATGTATACAAATACAGAATGGGAAAGAAAAGTTGCAAAAGAATTTTTAAAACAGCCGTCCAGTCGCGCAATGGAGACAGGTTTTGTATTATTGGCTTGCAAGTCAATTTGCGTGCTACTAGTGTGCCCTTTCCTGCTCATGAGAGCCAGATTAAAAGGGCACTTTTACCACAAAGTTTACAGAACCAAGTTTAACATTACTTATTTTACTTCGAAGCTGAAATAAAAATACTTAGCAATTTCCAAGTACTCCAAACAAATATACACAGATATTTTCCATCTGTATTCTGTGCGTCTCCAGTCTTATTCCTGTGGTTATATGGTTCAAACATATATGCTTAGGGACAAAATTTGCTAGGAAAGTAAAGCAAGGTGCAAAGAAAGTTCAATTAGTAAAGATATGTAAACAGCTACTTTAAAAAAATCAAGAAACTGCATTTTGCACATAGTACATAAGCTAAACATCTGAGTTCCTAGGACAAGTGGGGTCGGCTACCAGAAATGGACAGCTACTAAATTTGCTCTTGGTGTTTTTCCTCTTCGCAATAAAAAGCAGTCATCAATGTAATTACCAACTGTGACCTTCACAGACAAGATTAATAAAGCATAGAAAAGACTTAAAAATTACATTTAAGACACCACCCTAAAGATTTACGTTCCTTCACACATCGGTGCCCCAACAAACACAACAAAAAGAAGCGCCGCTATCCAAGGGGGCTAGGACCAAGGACCAAGGATCTCAGCAAAGCAAACCTAAGAGGAGTGCTCCGCGAGGCTGGCCAGGCGACCCGCTCTGCAGTGGCGCCCGTGGCACTCTCCTACCTTGGGGAACCAAGCCTTCTTGTCCAGGTCCCACTCGTAGGGGGTGTCCGTCGGCTGCTGCCCGAGAGAATCGGTTTCTCCGCCGGCATCGGTCTGGGTGTCACCATCCTTGCCGTCTCCGTACAATTCTTGCATTCGCAACTGCTCATCAAACTCATCGTTCCCATCCAAGTTGCTGCCGCTCATGTTTCCTACTCAGCTCAGGAGAAGGGTTCAGAAGAACTAAGAGGCCGAAATGACGCTGGAGCTGAGCAGAAAAAGGGAGGTCAATCGCGCTCTGCTCGCGCCCCGCCGCCCCCCGGCCCGCCTCCCCGCGGCGCCCCAGCAGTCCCCGGGAAATCGGGGCCGCTCGGCTGCCGCACCGCCCCCTGCTCTGCCCGCCCACCGCGCGCGCGCTGATGCTGGGAGCTCGGCCGCGCCGCCGCCCACCTGGCTTGCTCCGCTGGGCCTCGGCACCGCCGCTAGGTCCAGGGCGCTGCGGGAGCGCGCAGGCGCGCCGCCGCCGCCGCCGCCGCCGCCGACCGGGTCTAAGGCGGCGGCGGCTGCCTCGGCAACGTCAGGATATTACTTGTAAACTAAGCCCTGCTCAGGCCGACGCAGCCGCCATTGTCGGCGCGTCGCGACGTCGCGGGTCGCGCCGACACGCCCACTGTGGCGTCAAAAGGCGCCGACGCCGGCACGCGGCGCGAGACCCGGGGAGGCGGGGCGCCGGAGAGGGGGGAGCGCTACTGCCGCGCGTCGACGCCCACCGGGTTCGGCCTTGGGGCGGGGCGAGGGCCACTGGGATGCCCTGACGCCTCAAGGGCCTTGAGGTCCGCGGGGTTCCCGGCGAATCGGCCGGCCCGGGAGGGAGACGGAAGGAAGGCGTGGGAATATTCCCTCGCGGAGGTGGCCGGGCGGGTGTCGCGAGGACGCCATCTTGGGGGAGTGGGTGGGGCGGGCAGGACAAATATCTCTGGCTTCGAGAAAACGACGCGCCTCCTTCGCCCAAAGGCCCCTCCCCCGCGCAGGAACCGTGTCTTTTACTTGTTTCTTTCCGACTCCATGGGATGGACACCGGATATTGTTCTTCTTGGTGACCTGAGCTCCTGGCACCGGCTCTGGTGTCTAATGCGGAATGAGCGAATGAATGAACGAATGAGGGGTAAAAGGGCCAACTTTTTTTTTTCTGATGTCAGCCTTCTCCTTTATCGGTCTCATACCTTCCTCTGGCTGGAGTTTGACTCCATGGGAAGGATGGGAGGGGCTGCAGTTGCCTGCCTCTTGTACTGCAGGATTCAGTGGCGCTCGAGCTGCGAACTTGAAACTTAGACATAAATGTAAACATCCCAGTGTAAACACCAGCTTTACTGGCCGGCAAACTCCGCTTCTTTGTCATTGTTTTAGAAAGACACAGCATACTTTTGTTCTAAACAGAACTTTGTTTTCAGGAATTACACTCATTGCTGAAAATGAAAAGGTCCATATTTTTAAGTTGGGCAGGTATTTATCCAGCCCCTACTAAGTGCAGGGTTCTGCACGAGGCTCTGGCGACCCAGGAGTCGACAAGACAGGCACAGCTCAGGGGAGACAGAATTAGGATGGTTGGCAAATGACAGATATGAGATGCTGGAGGACAGCAGTTCTCAAACTTTTTGGTCCCAGGTCCTCTTTACACGAAAACATTGAAGACCCCAAAAAACGTTTGTTTGTGGATTATACTTACCAATATTTCTGCACAAAAATTAAAGCGGCCGTTAAAAAATATTAATTCATTTAAAATAATAAGGAACTCATTAGTGTAACCATAAATATCACAACCCAGGCTTGAGGGTGGGGAAAACCTTCCCAGAAGAAATTATTTCACTATTCCAGTGACCTTCACTTCTAAACATAGCAGTTGAGTACTACTTCTAGAAAATCCTGGCTCCCCACGTACCAGCTGTGTGAATCTATGGTTTCAACGATAACAATAGTTTTTAATAGTTTGGGTTAGTTTTTTTAAATTATATTTCTTTTTCATGAAGTTCGCGTCCTGGTAGGAACTCGGAGAACTGAATTTGTGTGCATTTTTATGATACAGGTAATGTGAGTTTTATTAGACTTAAACTTTGCTAAATATTTTTTCCTGGATCCAAAAATAGCATACAGCTGTTTTCAGCAGTGTGTTATTGAGCTCACGTTTCATTCCCGAGTTCACAGCATAGGTGACAATATGTGACACCATCCTACTGCACATGTCATTGAGTGCCGCTCTACTACAACCGTCTTTTGAGCAGGTGACTGAAAGGGTTTCTTATGCTTATGCCCCATGTCACACAGCCATCCTGGCCCAAAGGCTGCCCAGGGCCTGTGTGGTGACCTGGCAGAGTAGCTCTGCGTTCTAGGCTGGATTTGACTAACTGAGCCAGTAAGAGCCTCTCCCAGGGAGTTTTGAGTATGGAACATACAGAGATGTAGTCAGAGTAGCAAAGAAACAAGGAGATACTCCCAGGGAAGGTAAAAGGCAGAACAGAGGCCTGCTATGGAGAAGTTCCCCACGGAGGAGCAGCTGAAGCAGCGAAGAAGAGTCACTGAGTCACCATATTAGTTAGGCAGTAGAGTTGAGAAGTAAACACATTGTACTTGTAATGGCATTCTGTTTGGTCGTGAGATCTGACAGTTCTAATTGCACCATGCTGTGGTCTCTTATGAGGCCTGGTTCGTATTTTTTCTCATTTCCCTGTGTATTCATAGAATAACTCCCTAGTGACTGAGGTAATCCGAAAGCATCTCTGTCTCTGTAACCTGTCTTTTTCAAGTTTTTTTTTTTTTCTTGCAAGTTATAGAAACACTTGAGGTAACAAAAAAAGGGGGGTGGGTGGGTTATAAAGATAGGCGTGGCTACTGAAACTCCAGGACTGCCATGTAGATGGGCCACATAAAGGGATGCTGGACCTAGGAAGAATCTACACAGCTGACTTCTCTTTGAATATGTGCTTCATTCTTCTCTCTGACTTTATATGGGGTGATCTGTGTTATATTTCTGCCCTAATAGGCCACACCCTTCTTGGTGGATAAATATACATTAACCTATAAAAGCAGAGACTGCACTCCAGATAGGACTCACTTACCTGGCCTAGGAACTCTTTCTGAAAAATTACTGAACTATACCAAATCAGATTTTTTTAAAAAATGGTCCCTTCAAGCCCACTCTGTCCAGGAATTTTCCTATCCCCACATCCTGTAATCTCAAGACTTAGTGGAAATAAAAAGACTTCTGTCTTTCTGACAAAAAGATTGATGAATTCCTGACCTAAGTTGACTCAAACTGCAGAAATTCTGCAAACCCAAATTTGCTGTTTTCAGCAGAAATGCCAGTGGTAAGTGTTTTGTAGTGCTTTCACCTCAATGACGAAGACCTACCTGCTGGACATTTGGGTTATGCCTAACTTTTTGACTGTGTTTTCATGCTTTGTGGAGTATTACTCTATTATGGTCCATGTTTTAAGTCTTCGGTCAGGGAAGACCCCGAGCAAAATTGAGATGTATACAGACTTTATTTTGCATATGTCCCACCTCTCCCTGCCATTTAGAGTTCTCTCCAAAGAAATGAAATCTTCCATAGAAACATTTCTGGAACCACAATAGGCAGTGTGAAAAAAAGCTGTGACTATTAGGGACTACTTGTAAGGTTAGCTGTGACAAGGATAATCTGTTGAAAAACAGACCGCCCTCTCAAAAATCAAAGCAAAGCTGTGAATTTTAAGCCAACTACAGCTACAGATGGAAGGAGGCTGATGCCCTACACAGCCATTTAGGGAGTTATATCCCTGACTCACCTAAGGATTGCTGAGAATGAAAAAAAAAAGTTATTTGAGTTCTAGTTTTATGAACTTCCAAAAAGTTCTCTTCACTTTTGTATTCTGGTACTTTTATCAAGTTATATCTGAAAAGTTATTAGAGTTTAGGAGAGTAAAGATGTAATTTTTACTCAGAGTGAGGAAAATAATAAGATTGTTTTAGGGCTCTGTGACTTGAAAGTAACATTTTGGGTTTAAAATGGGTTCCATTATATTCTGTCAGAAATATTGTTTTTAGAATATAAAGTTACAAAGGGTCATTTAAAACTTTATTTCATATTTATTTGTTTTTCCACACTTATTACAGTGTCCACTTTAAAACAATACTAATACAGTATCACACCCCCCCCCCACTTTAAGTAAACCAGTTTTACAGAAAGTTGAAGTCTGATGTTAATACGTATTACCTTTTGGAGCCACATCATTAGCAAAAGTTCACGACTCCACAAGCCATTTAAAGAAAGCTCAACATTACCAAAAGCACACTCAAACATTGTTTTTTTTTTAATACAAATTTACCTATAGTGCCAAACATATGTTTAAACTTGCTCCAAAAGTTTTTCTGAAACCACAGATTTAAATCTGACATGTCTATTGACAACAGTTTAAAAAAAAACAAAAACAAAAAAACCCAATAATTGTTAACAAGCGAATGATGTTAGCAGGTAGGAGCACAGGATAGAAAATCAGAGCTTTCCATCTGATTTCCATGGGCAGAGATTAATTAGACCATACACTTACAGGACTTAGGCACCCATCAGGTTTAATAAAGTCAACCAGGAAAATGATCTGATCACAATTGCGCACCCAGGGGTTAGGGATTTCATGTGGTACTTCTGCATGTTTTTAGAAAGAGGGCACTGCTTACCAGAAAGAAATGAATTTCTGTAAAGGAAGAATTTCAGACACCGTGACAGGTTTGCAGATTTTTCAACAGGGGTCCTCAAATGACACCATAAACATGGCCACTTATTCTGCCTATGAATAAGGCAAGTTCTTAATAGTATTTGTGAATGATAACAGCCCAGTTATTAATCAATGGCAGTTGTAAGTGTTGAAACTACATTAAGTCAGTAAGTGTTGACCCAGTAAGGGAAGCAGTGTGCCCCAGATCCTTACACAGTGCTTTGTACTCGCTGACTCCGAAACATTTTCATTTCAACTGCACAGAATCAGCTACAATGGAATAGAGATGAATGGAAAAGGGCAGCCATTCTGTGAAGGTTTGTTTTTAAGAAAATAGCATAAGAGATGCTTTATCTCTTTTGTGATCCCCTTTTCACATACAAAGTATTTCTAGATTTACACCACACAGTAAATACAAACACAATTTTATGCAAATCACAGTATATGAGGAATTAGAAGCATCACAGATGTGATTACACAACAAATGAGATTTTTAAGTTTCATCTTGTTTATTACATCTTCCTTCCCATTCGACTTCGCTTACTATTCACTGGCATATATAAACTTGTCTTTCTGCACTTAGTGGGGTTTCATTTTATTTAGAAAGCCTGATGACATTACTATTTGTACTTTGAAGAAAGTAATGATTTGTCTTTTACTTACTTATAGGGATCCTTCACTCCTAAGATTTCAACACACTTTTGAAACAACAAAAATCTGGACATCATACACCTACACACAGCTTAGAGTTGGATACACATGCTGGGAGGAGAAACAGCATTTTTCATTGGAAAGCTAGACTCTATCCTCTGCCTGCTTCACACTACACCCAGGGAACGAGGTCACACTAATTTCAGACATCTGTATGTTCCCAGTGCCCGGGACCCTTCCCATCACAGCCAGGGTGGTAAGAGAGGTGTCAGCAACAGGAGGCTCAGGCTGCTCTGCCTTGCAACAGAAAAACTGAGCTTTAAAATGCTTCTGGAAGGTTTTGCTCAGCCAGTAGAGAGCAAAGGGGTTTACGCAAGAGTTGCTGAAAGCCAGAACCCGAGAGAAAATGGTGAAAATGAAATGCATGGCAGAGGGGTCTACATAGGTTTGAGAAGTGAATGAATGGTAGAGGTACAGGAGGTGATTTGGCAACCAGCAGAGGGCAAACAGAGCCACCAACACCAATACCGTTCTGGCAATTCTCTTCCGGGATTCAATCTATAGGGGGAAGAAACATAGCAAAAATAATAATAATAATAATAATAATAATAATAATAATAATAATTTAGCAGTAAGAGATTTTAAAAAGTTTTTCTATAAATTTACATAGAAATTTACAGTTAATTACAGCTGATTTCCCTTTGAACATGCATTTGTATGCTAACTGCCTGGGATGTGCAGGAAGTCAGCCTGTGACTATATAACACAGCAAGTCAATTGGCATGGTAACCTCTGATCCTGGACTCATTAACTCTAATTCAGATACACCTTCCCCCCTAATTTCGAGATACTCTAGGATGTCTGCAGTTAACTCAAAGAATGCCGTGGAATTCTCCAAAATTTAATGTAATTGAAAACAGAGAGATGCTATACAAAACTGCTTTCACTGCATCAGCAGAAGCTGGCTAGGTCAGAATATTCTTTTGAGGTCTACGAAAGTTGCCAAGCTTGTATCTAAAATTGTTTTTACTCTATAGGAATTCTAACCATATAGTCAAAGAAATAAACCCAAAATATGCTGTCCTTTGTATGCAAATATAATCCTACTTACATCTATTAATAAGAGAAATGAGCCAAGTTAGGTGAATATATAGCCCGTGGTCACAAATAGAGCAAAGGTAACTGGTTCACATGGGCATTAAATATGCAACTTCAGTCTCATGAGCACTATTGTTAAACTAACTGAATGGATTAGCTCTAAAAAAGGCGCAGTTTTCTGTGTACTGATCAAGGGGTAAATGGAATCATCTCTCCCCCTTCCCCAGAAGTTAGAAAAATATTTTTAATTAAATGGAACTATGTTTTGGCAACATTCCTTTTATTCTGTCCATATTTATGAGAGGGGGGCACACCTGGCTCTTGCAGTGCTCTTAATCAAGCTTCTGTGAGTCACCGTGTTCTTGTGCTACTTGCATTCCACTCTTTCCCCTCACTCGTCCCCACCTCAGTTTGCTCATCTGTGTGTAAGTGGTTTGCATTGAATAGTGTTATGGATTCTTGCCAGTTCTATATGCTATGTGTTTTTATTCTGTTACACTTCTAAAACAAAAGATGCTTTTCTTCATAGTATCATCTTATGCAGTGTTCCCCACTATTCCATAGGGTAAAAAATTTTGACTACTCTCAAACTTCAATTGTCACCTCTCTAATAGTAGTAGTCCTCCCATTTATTGAAATACTTACTCGGCACCTAAGCATTTCATCTATATCATCTAGTAATCATCTTCATTTTACAGATGAGGAAACCAAGGCTCAGAAAGGTTAGGTAACTTGCTCAAGATTACTCAGCTATTATGTGATAGAGCTGGGATTCAAACTGGAGCCTATGCTCACAACAAAAATACTACACTGCAATTGCATTTATACACAGGAAGATACAGAGTTACTCACTGTGCAAAAGTAGGAACTTCACTTCTAAATTCAAACTAGATTTGCATGAGTACTGATTAATACATACCTGCTTACGGGCATGGCCTTGTTCCTCAGTAGGTATGTTCAGGGTGCTTTTATAAAGGGTCCTAGCAATCAAAGAATAATAGACAGAGATAATAGAGAGTGGAATAATGTAGAACACTAAGAAGCACAGCAGAGAATGTATTTCTTGCAAGAGCTTCTTAGAGACAGGATAAGAGGTACACGATTCAAATGTCATATTTTTGTTGGGATCTCGAAAAGTATATACATTTGAAAATATAGCCTCAGGTAGAGCAAATATCATAGACACGATCCAGACGCAGCCAGCTTTTATACAAGTCTTCAGGATGGCATTGGAGGGCTGTCGCTCAAGTGGCTTCACAACTGCCTTGTATCTAGAAACACATAATCAGAGGCAAGGTCCAAATAAATCAAAGTTACCAAATTTTAGGGTGAGAAGTGACCTTAGTGGTCATCCAGTTCTACCCTCCATGCATATGTATATAACAAAGTCAACATTAACCAACTAGAATTGGCTATGGTTTTAAATGCACATAATACATCCCAATATTTTTATTTATGCTAATCACCTTTTCCATTATTCACTCCTATGAGATATTCCAGATTTGCAATTTTATAATTTTATGTATATACTCTCTATTTAGGACAAATAAACATTTATCAGCATGATTTCATGTGTGATTCACCACCTGGGTATTACCTTAAGTGTTCTAAACGACTTCCTTTTGTATAAGTGACTGATGTTAAACTGAATTAATTTTCCTTTCTTCATGACTGAACAGTTACCAACCTTCCTAGAAAAGAATTCCAAGGGTTTATGTGGTAAAGAGGAGAGGATTAATTTCTTCCCCATTTATAAGTGTTAATTCGTTGCCCAAGCTGATCAGTGGACAGATTTAGGGCGAGGCAAAGTTGCAATCAGAAGTCCTGTGCTGATACAGAGAGATGCCTCCTCATTCAAACAAATCCACCTTAAAATCTACAGTCATTAAGCCAGTCTGCCCTCAAATAGAATATAAGACCAGTCAAAGCAAAAATCTTAAAAAGACACAGGGAAAGGTTTTCCTCCTCTCGGATTGTAGAATCTGAAGAAGCTATTCCTTCGGGTACTGCCAAACATCAATTACCTACAGGCTTCTTTTAGGCTTTTTAAAGCATCACTTTTAACATTTGGAGCCTCAAATTTTTTCATGTTTTTACAGTTATTCTACAATAGGAACACAGAAAAAACAGAGTACTTGGACTGAAAATATCCTAACACAGAATCTGAACACCCTGACTGCAAGAGGATCTCACACGCTCGCTCCACAGAGCTCTAAAAGTCAACCAAGATTAATTTATTTCTCTGGAAATGATAATGTCACTGAATGCCTATAGAGAAAACAAATAGAATTACGTGATGACATTACACTAAGTTACCAGGGAGCTGAAAACCTCACCGTTTTTTGCCATTAGCTAATTTGATGAATTTCAAATAAATTAGATGCTTGTGTCTTTTTACCACTCTTCCGATATATAGTAATGCATATGTGGTCAATTTCACACCTATGCTGGTTTTCATGTTGACTATATTGCACCACTAGGCTGCACTAATGTATAAAGCATGAATTTTTTTTCTTTTACACCTGGAACAATTTGCTTTACTTAATAAACTGGAGAAAAATAAAAACCCCGTTCAGTATACTTTCGAGCAAACAATAAGAATAAATTATCCATAAAGCATGCAATTTCAACTTCTCCTCCACGCTAACACAGAAATTTTAACATTCTTACACTAACTTTTATTTTAAATGCCACCAGATTTTTCAATCTCACATCCACGTTACAGAGTGTGAGAAAAGCAGAATAGTAGCCAGTAAATGCTAAGTACAAGCTTTCCTTTCTTTTTGCCCAATTTCACATCCTGGCAAATATAACAGAGAAAAGAAACTCACCTGTCAGCGCTGAGAATTGTTAACGTGAACACTGACACACCAACAGAAGTGAGCCGGATGAAAGAGAGCACCTTACAACCAATTCTTCCGAACAGCCATCCTTCTGCAAGGTAGTGGGTTGCATCCACTGGCACACAAGTTAGCAGAAGTAAAAGATCTCCAAAAGCCAGGCTGGTGATGAAAATATTTGGAACTGTTTGCATGGATTTGGTCTTGAAAAAGACTTTGATGAGAATAGCATTTCCAAGGATGCCCACTGAAATGATCACAGCATAAGTAATATAGATGGCACACAATGCTTCTATTCCTGGAGAGTTGTCCCCGCTCCGTCCTTTATTTGTGTTATCGTTAGAAACCACAGAGCTTGATGATTCTGTGTCATTTGTGATTGAAATTAAAGTCTGATTAGGTGAGTGAGGCTGCCTTTGAGCCATTTCTTCTGAAGACTGTGTCTTTAATATTTCTTCTTCTCAGTTCAAATACAGTGATTGTCACGTCCAATGCCTACGTCTAGTAACGAGATGGTATTAGGAGAACAGAACAGAACAGAATGGAAAGAAAATCCAAGACATCCGGATACTCCTTTGCTTCAGTTCTGTGTGTCTCCCAGCATGCTTGGCTAAATGCTTACCCATCTGGCACTGAAGAGTAGGAGGTGGAGTTTTATTGGCGTGTCCTGTCATAAGGAGAGGGAGGGGGCTGGGGAAATGCTCTGCAGTTGCTTATTCTTCCCTGTTGGGGAATCTTGGGACCAACTAGACCTTATTAAATCATCTTATTGATTGTTAGAATCACCGTGTTTTCATGTCTACCCAGGATGGTCTATATAGGTTTTGTCAATTTTTTTTTAGAAAAAAACCATTTATCCCCCTGCAATCACATGGTAGTCTAGTGCATTTTCATTTACATGATAAATAAGTGTAGGTGTCCCCTGAAGCACAACCTTGAACCCACTCCTCAAAATTTAATATCAGAGAGATGGTGAAGCAACAAATCATTTACACTTTGATGGGGTTGATGTCACCTCCAAAGAGTGATAATTCAGGTCACTTGGGCTTAATACCTAGCTCTGTCACATGGTAAACCCCAACTTTGCAATTATTCAGACTGTGCTGTACAATATCAAAACAACCTTTTTAATTTTTTTTTTTTTTTTTTGAGGTGGATCTCGCTCTGTCACTCAGGCTGGAGTGCAGTGGCTCGATCTCGGCTCACTGCAACCTCCGCCTCCTGGGTTCAAACAATTCTCCCGCCTCAGCCTCCTGAGTAGGTGGGATTACAGGCACCTGCCACCATGCCCAGCTAATTTTTATATTTTTACTAGAGACAGGGTTTCACCATTTTGGCCAGGCTGGTCTTGAACTCCTGACCTCAGGCAATCCGCCCGCCTCGGCCTCCCAAAGTGCTGGGATTACAGGCATGAGCCACCACGCCTGGCCAAAACAACCTTTAAGAGATGAAAAATCCAGGCACAGCACCAGTTGCTTTGTCTCTAAATGTCCTAATAAAACCACTTTTACTGTTTGATGGTCTGTTTTAATGCCATGTTTTTTGTTTTTTTTTTTTAAAGGGCTGTTTAGGATTTTTCTCTCTAGAAATGGTTAAAGGGAACCTAACCTGCCTTATTCCAAAGCAAAACAATACAGAACATCACTGCTCAAGCTCCTGACACAAAAGAACTTTTAAGAATGAAAATCATTATTTGCAGATGAAGAAATGCCATCGGTGACTTCGGGGATGATGGGCATGTAGATGATGTTTACATCAATTGAAAGAAGTACATATTTAAGGCAATCACCTCAGTACCAGCCAGATAAGCTACTTTTTACAGAAAACATAACCATGTGCTTTATATGTATGTGTTCGTGGAGGGGGGGCATTCTCTGGGAGCAGGAGGCTAGCAGTTGGAGTGTAGTTAGTAATTGAAGCTGCTAAGAAATATTCTCTGAAATTATCAAATGCAATGCATAATGTCTCAGCTAGAAACCGTGTAGTGAGGTGTTCATAAATATAACCATATTAGAAAGTAGTCTGGGGAGTAAAATGAAAAAGAGCAAAGTATTTGGCTAGCTAGTGAACAGGGGGAACAACAAAGGTTGTTCTTTATACTTAGTAGGGGCAACCAGTTCTTCAGAGAAAGTGAAGTGGATGAATTGAATCAATTACCTGCTTAATTTCATGAAGGGTGGAAAACAGATGTGGTTTAAGTCCCCCAAACCACACCTATCCCCCACCCTTTATAAGTTATCGCCACAGCTTGAATCACTCAGCTAAATAACTGCCTTTGATGGGAATGGGGGTGCGCGGAGTGTTTGCATAAACCCAAGTTCCTAAGCTTTCAGATACATACACTTTAGTAATTTCATACACTGGGCAGGTTCTTTAAGATTGTCTCTACAGAAAAGGGCTCCTTAAAGGGTTCACATCTTGTTCTCAGCAAACTAGTGATAAAATCTCCCTCGGAATCCTGTGTATCATTTACCAAGGAGCAAACCATGTCTCACTATTCACACCACAGCCGATCTCCATGCAGCACTGTTTTGTAAGTTCTGTAATGCTTACATGTGATTTCTGAGATTATCTGAATTCCCAGATCTCACTCATGCTTTCAGCAGGCTGCAGCCACTGGAATACTTTTTCTTCTCCCTCTTCCTTCTGATCAGGAGCGGTCAGGAGAGAGTAGTTGTGTTGGAGTAATACTGGAGCAGTGGGGGTCTTAGATCTCTAGAATTCCAGGATCCCCGAGTATCAGAGATGGAAGTGACCCTAGACATGACAAAATCAAATGCTCTCATTTTGCAGAGGCAGAAATGAGGTCCAGAGTAGGGAAAGTATCCCACCCAAAGTCTCACAAGTTCTCAACAGAACTGATGAAACACAGATTCTCTTTGGCTTCTGAAAGGTTAAAAATCAGTGACAAGAGATGAAAAACACTCAGTTCCTGACAATGAGCCATATTTGCTCATTTGGCATTGTAGGCTTAGGTTTTCTACGTGTTCTATTAACCGAAGAACAAGAGATTTCCAGGCTAACCAGTGATTCATGATAGATAATTTAAATGCATTTGCTTTTATATCTCTTTTACAACCTTATAATTCACTCGCAAAAGATAACCATGTCTTGTTAATCATTTTTAGCTAGGCTCCTGGCCTATACAAAATGATGAAATCCTTTTTTGTTTTTAGTACTTAAGTAGTCAATATTATCATCCAAGATTTTCAAAACAACTACCTGGTTCTAGATTAAGGAATTATAATACAATCCTAACGCAGCTTTTTAACTCAAAAAAGTATAAGAAGTTGGATGAGTAAGTTACCAATTTTCTGAAGTTGTGTTTTCTGGTTCACAGCCCAGTTTAGTTGGTATTGTGAAAATGTTTTTTTAAATCTCTAAGGAGCTGGGCATCTAAGGGTGCTGAAGCACCTCTACCTCTCAGGTGGTGGGGAGAGGGGTTAGAAAGCAGCCGCTGGAGAGAAGCTGCCAATTTGGTTCTAAGATTCTCGGCCACCAGTAAACAGGACAGCGGTTCTCAAATTCTGGCTTCCCCCAGAATCATCAGGAAGGCTTATCAAAACACAGATTGCTGGGTCTCGCCTCCAGAGCTGCTGATTTGCTAGGTCTGGAGTGGGACCTGAGTATGTGCATTTTGAACAAGGTCCCAGGTGATGAGGATGCTGCTGGTTGGGACCACACTCTGAGAACCACTTAGGATAGAAATAATTCAGTTCTTCCAAGAGGATCATGGGTTTTTTTTTTTCCTGATACTGAGGTGCAACAGATATTTCTGTGGGTCTTCATTAAAGAAAAAGGTGTTCTCTGCTGTGATAGATATGTCAAAAACCTTCCTGGAGCTGGCTGTCCTCCCTATATATCTCAATCCCTGGTAAGCCAGATTCACTGAACTCTTGGGCACCTATGCCCAAATCATCCAGGGTGCTTGGGTGATCTCTCTAATGGGAGAAATATGAAGTGCATAAACTTTTTGCCTCTTACTCAATTTCAAAATCTGTTTGTATATTTAAGAACTGAAAATTGAGGCCGGGCGCGGTGGCTCAAGCCTGTAATCCCAGCACTTTGGGAGGCCGAGACGGGTGGATCACGAGGTCAGGAGATCGAGACCATCCTGGCTAACACGGTGAAACCCCGTCTCTACTAAAAAAATACAAAAAATTAGCCGGGCGAGGTGGCGGGCGCCTGTAGTCCCAGCTACTCGGGAGGCTGAGGCAGGAGAATGGCGTAAACCCGGGAGGCGGAGCTTGCAGTGAGCTGAGATCTGGCCACTGCACTCCAGCCTGGGCGACGGAGCGAGACTCTGTCTCAAAAAAAAACAAAAACAAAAACAAAAACAAAAAAAAGAACTGAAAATTGAATGACTAGAACTGTCAATCTTTAAGTCTGTAATGACCACAGTTTCTTCTTTTATACTTTTGCACTAGGAAGTCGGATGGATTTCTTTGTTATAGATTAATTGGGTTAGATCAATTATAGGATAATATAATTCGATATGTAGGTGTGTTTGGAGCTATGTAATAATTATTTCTGTTGTCACAGAGTTCTCTTTCATTACTTCTGGTCCTAAAACCTGATTGGTACAGTTTCGTATTCCAAGGGCAGCTTACTATTCAGAATGGCCTCTGCAGAGACCAGGTAAAATAAATACAACTGCGCCATGGAATAGTTGTACTATTCCACTCTACATGGTAGAGTAGAAAGCCAAGAGGTAGAAGCGAAGAGTAGAAATTCCAATCGAATCTTTGAAATGGAATTTTTTGTTAAAGGCAAATTCTTGTCATGATTAAACTTAATGGCTCCATAAAAGTGGACAACCATGTAGGCTGTTGGCAGACTTAGGTGCCTTTATAGATGCCCTTATCACTGTACTTGTCCATCCACACATGCCTAATGGTGTATGCTACAATCAAGGTGAAATTCTACTGTTATAATAGATTGAGACAATTTTGTAATTACATAAAATGTTTAGGCTTCCTGCATATATTGAAGTACAAACTATTAAGTAGATGAATTTTTCTCTTAATGCATTTCTATCTTTCTTCTCAGTTATCTTGCTTTTCCTGGAATTCTCTGCCGTATCCTCAACCATGTGTACCATTCCCATGTGGCTTACTTTCGGCTTCCTCCTTCTTAATCCTGTTCAGGTGCCTCAAATCAATGAAAATTATACATTTACTGTATAGCCCCACAATTTCACTTCTAGGCTTCTACCCAAAATAAATGAAAACATATATCTACACAAAGACTAGTAAGCAAATGAACACTGAAGCATTTTTTGTAAAAACAAATGAGAACCCAAATGTCTATCTGTTATGTTAGCAAGTGGGTTAACAAAATGTGGCTTACCCAGGCAATGGAATACTACACAGCAATAAAAAAGGACAATTGATACTTATTACAACATGGATGAATCTTAAATGTATGCAATGAAAGACACCAGATATACTATATGATTCCTTAATACGAAATTTCTGGAAAAGACAAAACCATAAATTATGGACAACACACAAATAGTTGCCTGGGTCTGAAGGTTGGGGCAGGGATGACTGCTAAGCAGTACAGGGAATATTTAGGAAAGATGGAAGTATTCCAAAACTATGTGGTGTGATGATGATGGATGCATGATTGTATACATTTATTAAAACTCAACCTGTACACTTAGAATGGGTGAATTTATGGTATATAAATTATGCCTCAATGAAGCTGAAAAATGGGGCGAATAAAACTAAGCCCAGGGCCAGATGCCATTGAGGGATAGGGATGAGTGGGACATTTTCTAGCAAGTCTCACCTGTGCACAGGATGGAGCCGGCTCTGCCTAGTGCTCCTGCTGATCCAGTGGGCATCAGGCCACCCTGCAGTCTCCACAGCCTCTGTGAGGACTAGGGCTCTTGCTCTTGGGAGATACTGAGATGAGTAAGACTTAACACCTGTCCTGAAAGAGCTTGGTGAAAGAGATAAAGCAAAGATGCAAATAGCCAGAAAATCGGAATCTCTCTGGCTGCGACACATCCTTTCTCACACATAATGTTTAGCTTCCTGCAACGCCCTCACCTCATGCACTTCTAGGAGCCCCTAACAATGAGGGTCCTCCCAGTATGTTCTCACTGGCACTGTTGCTGTTCCACTGGGTGCCCCATGCTCTGCCCTGCAGTCTCTATGTTACTTTGCCAAGACTTGTAGTCTTTTGCACTTTTCCACCAAGCACAGCAGTCCCTCTCCAGTGATCATGACTGATTTGCTGAGCATTGCCGATATGACAAGGTATGATCAGCCTGCAAATAAAAAATACGTTCTCATTAATCTGCCATGGTGGCACATGCCTATACTCTCAGCTACTCTGGAGGCTGAGGCAGGAGGCTCACCTGAGCCCAGGAGTTCAAGGCTGTAGTGAATGATGATCACACCACTGCACTCCAGCCTGGGTAACAACAGCAAGACCTCGTGCCTAAAAATAATTAAAAAAAAAAAAGAAAAGAGAAGGCCAGGTGCAGTGGCTCACACCTGTAATCCCAGCACTTTGGGAAGCTGAGGCAAGCAGACCACTTGAGGACAGGAGTTTGAGACCAGCCTGGCCAACATGACAAAACCCCATCTCTAATAAAATTACAAAAATTTAGCCTGGCATGGTGGCAAGTGCCTGTAGTCCCAGCTACTCAGGAGGCTGAGGTACAAGAATCAGTTGAACCCGGGAGGCGGAGGTTGCAGTGAGCTGAGATCGAGCCATTGCACTCCAGCCTGGGCGACAGAGTGAGACTCTGTCTCAAAACAAACAAACAAACAAACAATCATCAACAACAACAATAACAACAAAAGGAAAAAAAGAAAAAAATAATAAGGTCTCATCCTTTAATAGCCAAATTATAATGGCATCAAGACCCTCCCCCATTCTTTCTAGAAAAAAATCTAGAACTATTGTTTCCCCCTTTAAACAGAGCCAAGAATCTGTAGACTGCTTTTGCATATCCACATAGCCACAAATCAGTCCTCTACTTTATTTGATACAGTCTGCTGGGCCTCTTGAAATGTACTTCACAACTACTGACATCAAGGAGGTCTCACTTGCTGCTCTCAGTTGACTGATTCTGTTATCCCCATTTATCTATGAGGAAGCTGAAGCATAGGGCAAATCAAATTCTCAAGCTGAACCCAGGGAGCTGGCTCTGTAGTTCATACTCATAGCCACTACCCCATCAGACAGAGGTGGCCTCAACCCAGCCACCAGTTTCAACTGGTTCCAGCATAGAATGCTGACTTGATCCATCCTCATCAAGATGGTTTCCGAAGGTGTCATCTGTACTCTATCAGGCTTGGATGTCCTAAAGAAAACCTGCCTGGGTTCCTGAGGATTTTGACTCTCCCATGGCTTAGATGCAGCTCTTGCCTTTGAGGAGCATCCACCGAGTGTCCTGAACCAGAACCCTCTCCAGTGATCTGGACTCCAATTCTCCCTCCATGGAGGTGTCCTCTCAGGGCACAACAGTTGCTCCTTCTCTGCAGTTTGGCCTCACTGGGACCATTAGAGAGGCCATTAGACAGACATCACTTATACCTTTGACCTCAGTGGACCGGATTAGGGATCTCATTCCCTTTGCTGTCATGAGACTCCTTCATGGATGCAAATAAGTCCCTGGATAGGACACTGGCCTGCGTTCGAGGATTCTGGGCTGGAGGCAGATTCGTGCCTGAATCAGCTCTGTTGCACTTGGCTATTGCCTTCCCTCAGGAGACTTTATCTCTTTGGAGGCCCTCCACCCTACCACTATTCCTCCAAGTTACCAGACCTGCCTGCGATGTTGGAACCCTAGCAAGGGCCACAGTCTAGGCACAAACTAGAATCCATGCCACAAGTGAGATAGAAGTAAATTCTATCATAGTTCAGAGAAAAGAGGCCAGTTGGAGGAGCCTTGGGGATCAGGAAAGGACTCATGGGACAGTCCATTTTTTCAGAGGAACTGTGAAGGGTTGAAGCAGGTAGAGATGAAGGACAGGGAAGAAGTCACAAATAAGTATCAAAGACACAGAGGTGGGAGTGTGTGGGAGCGTGTTCAGGGAATGAACAGTGCTGTGTGGCTGAAGGGTGGGTGTGGATAGGAAAGCAAGGTGAAGTAAGCCTGGCCAGGCAGGTTGACATTAACTTGTGAAAAGCACTTGAATGCCGTGGGCTGAGTCTGCAGTTCATTCAGCAGGCAATAAGAAGTTATTTCTAATTTTTGAGCAGAAGAGTGATTGGTTTGGACCCACCCCTCTCCACAATCTCGGAAGAGGTCCCAGGGCATTCTCATATATTTTGGTTGACAATTTAGGAATGTAGCAGCCACACTACACTTGTGGTTGGGCTGTGCACTTGAGTGAACTAAAGTGGGTGTCTGGATTCGCTTGGCTCCTTTAAAAACATACGAGGCACACCTTGTCCCTCAAGAAGTGCACTGAACCATACCTAAGGGGTGTGCCATGGCAGAGTGGTTGTGTCCCTGGAATCACGTCTGAACATTATTTTGACCTGCTCGTCCTTCATCCCATCTTTGACCACACTGCCTCTAAGTCTTACTTAGTTTTAAGGCCTGACCTTGTTTTCCTTTCCCAGTTCCCATCTTCTGGGTCCGTCCAGTACAAGCAGTGCTTATTGGAGCATAGTGAGGGACTGGGAATGAGGGGCTTCAAAAGTTGGTTTATTGGGGCCAAGTCAACAAAAGAAATCTGTTTGTTGGAGCTGTCTCTGGGAGAGATAAGCCACATGGTTGTGGAGGGAAGTGTTCTAGCTCAAATAGAAATAATAGCTAGGTTCAAATATGAAGAGCAAAATACACATTTTCCTTTGTCATCTAATTAGACCACACTAGCCTTGCATATAGGTGAAAGAGGTGCCACCTCAATGGCTTGATCTGAGATGGAATGACAGACACCATGTACTGAGCATCTACTGTATGCTGGGTGCTATAGGTATTCTTTATGTATGTTATCTCATTTAATCCTGAGACAGCTCTGAGAGGGAGATGATATTCTTTTGCATTTTAGAGGTGAAGAAAGAAAGCCTCAGAAGGTAAATAAATTTGATTAAGGTCATGTATGGTAAACGCACCTAAAAGCAATAGCAAGCATACCCAGAGAACCACCCTGTATAGCAGATGCACCTGAGTGTGTGTTCCCAGCTAGAGAGTGGCCAGCCTGGGATGCCTTCCTTGTCTATGAGGAACATCTGAGCCCCCTGCCTGTCCTGTGGAACACAGACCATACAGGGGCTTGGGGGCCCAAGTTTTGGGTTGCATAAAGGTTGCCAGATGGAGGTTGTTAGGGAAAGGATGCTAACTGAAAATGCTATATAAACTGCATGCTTTATGCAAGTAGTTGCAGTTCTCCTGCCTAGCCCACCACCACTGGACTATTTCCCCATCCATAAGCCCCAGTAAAACCCTATGTCTTTTTCACTAGCTCTGGATCTCTTCTTCAGCCTCTGGAGCCTGGTGCCATCCCCCCTGGAGTTGATAGGGGTTTGGCATGACAGGTCACACACATCTGTAAGTGGAAGAGCCAGAGTTCAAATCCAGAGCTTTCTAGTACCAAGTTGCATTCTCTTTTTATTCATCTACAAGGGCAGACAAAAAAGGAAGAACCACAAGGATGAGTTGGAAGCAGGGCAAAATGAGATACGTGGAATGAAGGCTGTTAATAGTTGAGTCAGTGCTGGAGCACCTTTTGTTTTTCAGTGAAGGTATCTGGTGCACGGTATAGGGGCAGGTGTGGCTATTTAAAAGATCTACTTTCTAGAACCCTGGTCTTTCTTTTTAAGCTTATTTTTAATTTATACATAAGAGATGTACATATTTTGGGGCTACATGTGAAAATTTGTTGCATTCATATAATGTGTAAGGATCACATTGGTGTCATTGGAATATCTATCACCTTCAATTTTTTTTTTTTTTTGAAACGGAGTCTTGCTCTGTCACACAGCCTGGAGTACAGTGGTGCAATCTTGGCTTACTGCAGCCTCCACCTCCCGGGCTCAAGCAATTCTCCTGCCTCAGCCTCCTGAGTAGCTGGGACTACAGGCACCCGCCACCATGCCCAGCTAATTTTTGTATTTTTTTTTTTTAGTAGAGACAAGGTTTTACCATGTTGGCCAGGCTGGTCTCGAGCTCCTGACCTCAAGTGATCCGCCCACCTCAGCCTCCCAAAGTGTTGGAATTACAGGCATGAGCCAACGCACCCGGCCCCTATTTGTCTTTTCTTTATGCTAAGAACATTTGAATTATTCTCTTTTAGCTTTTTTCAAACGTACACTAGATTATTGTTAACTATGGTCACCCTAGACTAGATCTTATTTCTTCTCTCTAACTGTATATTTGTACAGATGAATCAACCTCTATTCCTCCTCCCCTCCCTCTACTTTTCTGATTAGTAACCTGGATGATCTTCAACTGAGATTCTTATGACACTGACTTGGGACCTCTCAGGCCTTGGTGAGCAGTTTTGAATAGCTGGATCTGGCCTGGTTTCTATGAATCAGTCTCATATTTGTGTGTGGGGTGGGGGGTGATGAAGGGAGTAGTAGACAATAAAGCTAAGAAGCTAGAGCTTCTTGCCTGGCTCTAGGAAGACATGGAAGTACATAAATCAGAGAAGATGGGATATATGGAATGGGAGGATGAGGATTGGTTATTCCTTGCTGTTTCAGGGGATTCTTCCAGATTCTCACAGCAATACTCAGACTTACGATTCACACACCTCCAACCCCACCAAGAAACAAGAGAACTCCCCATCTAAGGAGGGAGATGAAGTGTATCTTGTAAATTATCAAGAGAAGGACATGGGCTCAAGTTTAGGAAAGGTAGACAAAAGGTAGGGCTGAAGTCATCTAGATTAAGCACAGAGGCAGAGCCACAGAAGTAAGAAAGGTAGCTTGAAGCGGAGGTCAGAATGCTGGCCTAAAGCTCCTTAAATACCCCTCTGCCTCAAAGCCAAGGTTGGTCATATGGACTAAGGGGTGGAACTGAATGCATAGATGTGAGACATATATTCCCAAGAATGAGGACAGGAGGATGCCGTAGTCCAAGATACAACAGGATCTGCACTACCCCTCTCCCAGACCATGTAAACCCCTTATAGTCTGGTACAAGAGACAAGTGACTTTCCTGAGCAGTGTTTATCCCCAAAGCAGCCCTATTTTGGAAGACAGACTTCCAGTCTCTAGGGACCATGTCCATGATGTCTTTATTACTGAGTGTTATTTGGGTATCTAAAACACATTTCTAGTAGAAGTACAGAGGATCTGAATAATAAAACACCGCACACCATGAGACAAACTAAATATCAGTTCTAGGAAAATAAACACGTAGATGAGCTGAGTTAATAGATGCGAATAACAAAAATAGTTTGAAGCTCGGGAGATGCACACAAATTCTGTAATAATAAGAGTGGACCATAGACTACTGACAAGCAAAACAAACTGCTGTGGCATGGTGAATATGTTATTGTGCTTCAATTCACTTTTTCTTTCTTTCTTTTATTGCTTCTAAGATACCTGTTTTCCCACACTCTCCACTTTCCTTTTAGCAGAGTGAGGAGGTGATGAGCTCCCTGCATCCCCTAGTACGTGTAAAAAGCCAAGGGGCCAGCCCCTTTCCATCCCCAGTGGAGAGCACCTTGCCTTGGCACCAGCAGGGGGAGTTTAGGAAGAGGTAGGACTAAGCTGGGAGTTCCTTGCACAACAGGCCTTTATCACTCCAAAGCCAACCTCACCCAAGAGATAGCTTCCTACTGCAGCAAAACGCAAAAGTTTTCAATCTTCCTTCCTGTTTGCATTCATGTATGTCTGACACATCCTCAGAGCAGTTGGCCAGGCCTGCCGCTTGAAGTGGCGTGAGACTAGGAGGCAGTTCCGTGTTCCAGGCTATTTACTGGGCTGGCTGCATGGACTTAGGTGCCACTCTGACTCTCATGGACCTTAGCTAACTCGGGGCCCAGCTCAGACGTGAGGTTGGGGGACGAGCTTCCCCCGATTAACCTGAGGCTGGTGAACAGAGGTGGGATGAGAAAAAGGCTTCCAAACTAAGACTCCTCTATCATCATCCCTTTCCAATTTTCCTTGTCTTTTAGAGTAGGGAAACAAGTTTTCCTACAAGCGCAATGAAATGAACTGTTTTAGAGATTTATCTCACATGCCCCACATGCTTGACTGCACATCAGTTTATGCAAAGTTACATAATCTCAAAGATGATCTCTTGGCAGATCTTGAAAAGGTTATATGATTGCAACAACCGTGAGTACCAAAGAGGGATATGTTAGTGAAGTTGAAACAACAGTTTGCCAATGTAGCCACTCTAGAGTCCTCTAGAGTCTAGATTGCACTTCTCACAGTCCTCGGCACTTGAAGCTCTCTGCTTCGCTCCATTTCTTCAGCTCACATTTTCTTGAAAGCATCTGTAGTTAGGGCTTTTACAGGGCAAGGGTATTGCATTTAAGGTAACATTTTACACTTTCTGCTGTATCTACTATGGATGAAGGAACACTATTTCTCTTGGTTTCTAAAGCAAATAAGCCAGGACTAATCCTTGAGTCTTTGGCAGTGACTCAGTGGCCTACAATGAGGGTGACTTGAGAAGGATATGTGATCATGACTTTGAGAAGCATAAAAACAGAAGCCAGAAAATAAGGATTCAAACTCTTCCTAAATGGATTCATTCTCTGCACATAAGGATCAATACTCCTTACACTCTCTCCTTTATTTTCTTCCCTGTCTTCTGTAAAGTCTAGACTGTGGGTTCTCCATACCTCACCTCTCTCTTGGGTAGATTGAAATAGGGCAGCTCCATTTAGAGCCTGATCTATTTCCAATAGAAGCAGATGTGCACTGACTATTAGGGGGGCAGAACAAGGATCATCCTGCCATTACTTGATGCACAGAAAGGCATCTCAAAAGGAGAATTAGGGGGAGTTGTGGTCCAGAGAAAGCAGGAAGAGGTGGAGGAAATGTTGCTGCCTTGTGAGGTCTAGAACCTAGTTCATGGGCCTCTGCTTCTTTGCACCTGTGCCTCTGAAGACCTCTCCTCTCTGAGAGATAGAAATTGAATAGTTATCTTAGGGCTTCCTGTGATGCTGGGAACTGAAAATACCATCAGCTTTTCCACTTTCCCAGAGCCTGATTTCTTTCCAGTAGGAGCAATTGTGCATTGATTATAAGGGAGATGGATCAAGAGACATCCTTCCCTTGCTAGGTGGCTTGGAAGAAGCCCAGAGGGAGAATAAATTGGATGACCCACATGGAGAGATTTGGTATTAGTCAAGAGAACAGTGGGAACCACAGAGACAGAGTCACTGCCCTGTCCACACAAGCTGCCCCTTCATAGGGGTTGTCCATGTAGGAGGAGGCTTAATGTGAAGACCGGATAGGGGGCTCTGACATTAGTTCTCCACAGTATGATAGAAACATTGGAGAACATGTGTCAGCCCCGAACACAGGGTGTAGGAGATCCCCTTTGTGGGATACAGCAGCTGTGTTCTTCCCTTTACAGAGGCAGCCGCCTGGAATTACTTACAGCTTTTCTATCATCCTCAATCTTTAACTATGTGGAAGCATAAGTGTGGGTGGTGATTTGTGGTAGAAAATTGTGCATCAATAGTGATCCATGCTTTGTGTGGTGGGCTGGTAGGCAGCTCAGAGGTTGGTTTGCCAAAAAGGCTGCCCCTGTTTAGGGACCTCTGAAAGCATTCTGTTGTAGAAATAATAGTGGGGAAGCTGTTGCCCCGTCCCTTCTAGCACGTCTTTTCCAGCCCTTTTCTATTGTGCTAATAGACCCACTCACTCTATACCTACCTTCCTTTCTCCCTTTACTGCTATTTCTGTGTCTTTTACACAGAATCAGAGGCTGGGTGTACCTAAGTTTTTTTGTTTTTTTTGTTTTTTTTTTTTTCTTCTTCATTTTTCTGCTTTATCTTTGTCCCCAGGAAAAGCGTGTGTTGCTTCATAAGGGAAATTGATTAGTTAATGATGACTTATTTTAGGGCTTTCAAAAGGGCCCAAAGAAATAAGCACCTCTGGGATAATTGAGTATTATTTACCTTAGGACTGAATTGGCAATGATGGAATTGTAGTAGGGACAGGCAGAGAGAAAGAGTTTGACTGATTTATAATGGGCCCTGAAAATTATGCATAGACTACAACTCATTCTGATGCTAGCCATGTTTAAGGGTAGCTGTGCCATCTCTCATTCATCTTACTTCCCTTCGCTCTCATCCCTGTCCCATTTTATAAGGACATCTCTAAAACCGAAACCAGTAAAAATGAATGAGCCCATGCTCACAAGGAATATTTCCTTTGGTTGCTGGGGTCAGCCTTTGGCCTATCTTCCTCCTTGCCTCTTTCTTCTTAATAGTTTCCACTATTTGCTACTCCTACTCATTGGCCTGGATGCCAAAGTCAAAATCTCCCTTCCCTCACTTCACCCTGCACACCCTCTTCCTCCATGCTAAGGCATTGGGAAGCAGGATACCACAGGGGCAGGCTTGGGGACTGGCCTTTAGGGCCCTCCCACCCCAGGTTTGCTTCATGGTCCCATTTTCTGTGCGAGGATAGCTCTTGAGGACTAGAATTCACTCTCTTTTTCCAAGGAGACAGTCCCTTACCCCTATTGGCTATACCCGGTAGAAGAGTTGGTACCTCACACGCCATAGGTGGGCCTCTCCTACTTCCTGTTAATAAGGGCTCCGCTCTTCTCTTCCTCTGGCAGCTCTTTCTGAACATTTCTAGGTTTTTCCACCTGTAGGGCCAGCGTTACGGGCATGTGACCCGGGTAGTTACACAGGGCCCACTGCATAGAAGGGCCCTATGTTTGGTTTCACGTTCTGCTGTCATTATCTTGAAATTCTTAATAATTTTTGAACAAGGGGTCCCACGTTTTCATTTTTCCTGGGCCCTGCAAATTATGTAGCTGGTCCTTTGTGGCTGCCGTAGCCTGAGATCAGGAAGGAAATTACACACAGTGCACTTCCTCCCTGCCAAACCAGGCCCCATGTGGGGTGCCAGATCTGTTCTTCAGAACCTTGGTTGAACAGCTCCACCAGCCTTGCCCAACCGCTGGCTGACCAGCCCTGGCCCCTTCTCCAGTGCCCCTTGTTCTCTCCTCACAGGCTTTGTGTCCTGGGGCTCTTTTAGTGTAGACCTTGACCTTATCTCTTAGCAGACTTCAGTGGATGCCTTAGGTCAAGGGTGACTTTTCCCTGCTGGATAGCGTGGATGTGCATTATCTCTAACCATGGGGTCCCTGGGCTCCACTGAAAGACTGTCCCTTTCAAGGGCCAGCAGGTATCAGGGAAGAAATACACACGTGATAATTTGTGATGAACAGGGGTGCTTGGCTTAGATTTCTTGAATTTTGTAGGGCCTGCTTTGCAGTGTGTGTTCCTGACCATGTCTTTGTGCAGCAAAGCAGGGATGACTTAAACTGACCCTTCCCTGGGATCCTCCTGGCACTCAGGGGAAGCCTGGTGAGTAGGACGTGGCCCAGCCCTAAGTTCTTAGAAGAGACTAAGGTTAAGGTGACTGCAGCCCTCTGTGTCTGCTTGGGACAGGAGAGTGGAAGTCGTGGTGTGAGTCCAGTTCCTTCCTTCCTTCCTTCTTTCCTTCCTTCCTTCCTTCCTTCCTTCCCTCCCTCCCTCCCTTCCTCCTGCCCTTCCTCCTTTTGTCCTCCCTCCCTTCCTCCCTTAATTCCTCCCCTTCTTCCTCTCTCCCTTCTTGCCACTCTCCTTCCTTCTCTGCCTTCCTTCCCTTATTTTTATGTCTGTGAAGCTGTCTCGGCTCTTAGATTACCAGGTAGTAGCTCTCAGGATTGGGTACCCTGACACTTTGCCAGGGGACCAGTGGAACACCTCCAGGAAAGTGGCTCACTTTGCCTGGCAGTAGTGGCATGTGCAGTCTGCCTTAGCTCCTTTTGGCTATGGCCAGTGGTCTGGTCACATCATCCCAGAGCCAGACATCCTGAAGGTGAGTGGGGCCTCTGCGCTTTAAAGGGGGCCTTCTCTGTATGGCTTCTTCCAGAAAGTTCTCCATTCCCAGTTTTGGTGCCAAAGAAGGGGTGGATAGTCTTGGTGGACTGACTTCTTGGGTGTGCTTGAGCTGCCCTGGGCTGTGGTGGTTGAGGGGCATCACAGGGGAAACAGTGGGACCAGGCAGGGCCAGAGACAAGCAGGAGCTGGTGATACTTGGAAGCATTGGATGTAAAGACCTCTGCTCTTCTTTACTTCAGACCTGGAGCAAAGGCCAGCCCAGCAGGCAGAGTGTGACCACAACAGGCAATTGGTGAGTGGGTGGTGGCATCAATATCTGTGCCAAAAGAAATGCCCTCTGATGGGGGATGAGGAGTAAGGGTGAAGGGAGAGTTGTGGAGGGTATTAGTGGGGCAATGAAGAATCTGGTGAGATACAAGAGAAATTCAGGCAGGCTGACAGAAAACTGTTAACAGGTATCAGGGACTAGTAAGAGGAGCCAGCAAGAGCAAGAATGATGTGGTATGATCATGACAGGATGACATGGAGGTCAGGCTGGTTGCAATTCATTTCTTGCTCTTGGCTTACTAGCTGGGTGTGTTAGGCTGTACTTGCATTGCTGTAAAGAAATACCTGAGACTGCATAATTTATAAAGAGAAGAGGCTTAATTGGCTCATGGTTCTGCAGGCTGTACAGGAAGCACGGTGCCAACATCTGCTTAGCTTCTGGGGAGGCCTCGGGAAGCTACAATCATGGTGAAAGGTGGAGGAGCAGAGACATCATATGGCAAAAGGAGGAGCAACAGAGAGAGTGGGGAGGGAGAGGAGGTGTCACGAACTTTTAAACAACCAGATCTAGTGTGAACTGGGAGAGCTCGCTTATCACCGAGGGGATGACCCAAGCCATTCATGAGGGATCCACTCCCATAATCCAAACACCTCCCCCCAGGCCCCACCTCCAACATTGGGGATTACATTTCAACATGAGATTTGGGCAGGGACAAATATCCAAACCATATCTCTGGGTAAGCACAAAGACCCCAAAGGTTTGAAACAGCTTTCTTGACTGCTAGCGAGCACTCACCCTTAGTTGCAGTGCACTCTGCTAATTGGTAGGGTCCTACCTAGTCTGCATTGCAGAAGGAGCCAGGCCACTCTGACCGGGTGAAGTAGCATTGTCCCACCTAAGCCTTGGCTCCCCGCCAATTGTTGCTGGTGGGGTTCCCCTTGGCTATTGTGACTGTAGTATGCTGAGGTCCATATCCACTTAAGTGGGGTAGCCACAGAAAACCCTGCAAAGCCCTAAAGGCTTTTGCTATTGTGGCTGCCTCTGCCTCTGTCACAAAGACCCAAATTTGCCCAGGTATAGAGACCCATCGTTGGTGCCCTGTGACAAAATCTTTGATGCAATCCAGCCCTGAATGCCTAAATCCTTCACTGCCAAAGAGGCCTCAGGTCACCACTGCATCCTATTTGCAATGCACAACAGGCTGCCAAGGAGCCTGTGTATTAATGCTGTGCTCCAGCATTCCAGCATGCTAAGGTGCTGGCTCTATCTAACATGAAATCACACACCCTGGCTGCCATGGCAAAACTGAAAGCCGAGGAAGGCAGCACTGCTTCAGAGGATATAAACTGGGACTCCTCAGAGGAGGAAGCCCACCACCATGAACAACAAGAAGTAAAAGTTCCAGCAGCTTACCCCGTAATCAGTCACAAAATAGCGACTAGAGGGTAAGAAACAGGAATGCAAAATAAAACCTAACATCTGACCCTATTGGAAATTCAAAATCTCATTAAAGTTTACATGCAAATGAAGAACGAAAAAGGGACTAATTGGCTATTATACCTCTTCAACAATGGCTGTGAGCTAAACTTGTCCCCTTCCGAGATCCGCCAAGTGATAACTATCTCACGCGACCTGTTAGTTAGCAACATATTGCAGGCTCCTACTGAACTCTTAAACAGGGCCTGTCCAAAATACAATATTCCCTGAAAAGACACCCTCTCTCCTACTTTGGAGTTTTGTGGCCCAACTAAGAGCCCACCCCAGCACAGTAGTACTCAGTGTCAGGGCCCTTACTAACTAGACCTCACTAGGAGAAGGCAGACAACTGCTCAACAGAATTGGTATGGTCCAATAGGTCCACCATTTTGGTGAACGCCTAGAAGGCAGAAATGCCCTTACCAGCCCTATAAAGACCTCCCTAGATGCACATGCCTGACAGCTATTTATTAGGAGAAGGACTCCAAATTTCAGGGCATCCCCACTACCCCTAACTGGACAAGCAGACCCTGTAAAAGAGGCCCTGGAGGGATTACTGGCCAACCATCAGGTCAGTCTCAATACCACAGTCTACCAGACCCTAACACGAAATAAGCCCTTTAAACAAAAGAGTGCCGATAAGGGCCCTGGGGCCAAATTCAACCCCATCTCCCCAGACAAGACAGCCCCACCTCCCCAGACTCAACAACCCCACCTCCTCAGACAAGACAACCCCACCTCCCCAGACAAGACAACCCCACCTCCCCAGACTCATCACTGGTACCAGAAACTTCAAGATTTTAGGTATCCTCAACCACTAAATCTAAGGAAAAACTGTCTTGGAACTACAGGACACCTTAGAACTGGCCATACAAATAGCCCAGCACCACCAATTAAAATAGTTAACAATATAACTCAATTTTACACGAGAAAATTCCCTGAACTCTCAGGGACCTTTTCTCCTGGGTATCCCCTGCAGCCTTGGATGATTGGCTGTACACCTTGTTCCAGGGTCCCTCTTGCTGGCAGGTGGACTTTTCATACTGAGCTGGGTTTGGACAACCAGCACCACCTGCATGTAAGTATTTTTAAAAGAGTCCTGGCATAATTAACCAAATGTCAGGGGATGAATTGTGGAAAAATGAAGCCGAACTCTTAGCACCTCTTAGCAAAATGAGCCAAGTCACTCTTAGCAAAATGACATTTGACAAAACTATTTACATCTGCCAGGCCAAAAAAAACCATCAGAAGCACCAGCTGTACTCACTACGCCCATTAAGTCCCTTATGAGGCAACCTGCCCTGCTTCTTTTGATCTCTAATTATCCACAGCACGATAATAGCCTGAAATTAGCCTCTGACATTATTTGAAAATCCTGCAGGCAGGCTCCTGTTCTTTACACATATCCCCAGGAACTGGTTCTCTCTGTCTTTCTCTTCCCACAACCCCCTCCCCACCCAGGAAGGTAGACAAAGCAAGGCAAAAGGAAAATCCCTGAGGGAAAGGGCCCACGGGCAAGACGGCTCTCTGATGTTTAGGCACAGGAAGAAAGAGAGAATGGGCCTGCCTGGTGGCTCATTCCTGTAATTCCCAGCACTTTCGGAGGCTGAGTTGGGTGGATCACCTGAGGTCAGGAGTTTGAGACCAGCCTGACCAACATGGAGAAATCCCATCTCTACTAAAAATACAAAATTAGCCGGGCATGGTGGGGCATGCCTGTAATCCCAGCTACTCGGGAGGCTGAGATAGGATAACTGCTTGAACTTGGGAGGTGAAGGTTGCGAAAGAAAGAAAGAGAGAGAGAGAGAGAGACATAACAAAACACCATAGTTTGGGGGCTTAAACAACAGATATTTATTTTCTCACAGTTCTAGAGGCTGGAAGTCCCAGATCAAGGCCCAGCAGGGACAGTTCCTGGTGAGGACTCGCCTCCTGGCTTATGAGAGAGAGAGAAAGAGCGAGAGAGAGAGAGCGAGAGAGAGAGAGAGAGAGAGAGAGAATGAGCTTTCTGATGTCTATTCTTATAAGGACACTAATCCTATCAGATGAGTTGCCCACCCTTATGACTCATTAAACCTTTAACCTTAATTACTTCCGTATAGGTCCTGTCTCCAAATACAGTCACATTGGGGGTTACTGCGTCAACATATGAATTTTGGAGGGACACTATCCAGTCTGTTGCACTGGATTGTAAAGTTGGTGAATAGAAATGGCTCCAGCTCTACTACTAGCTACGTGGCCTTGGACAAATCACTTAACCATCCAGTGACTCAACTGTTTCTCACCTGTAAAATGTGGATGGTAATGCCTATCTCACAGAACTGTTTTAAGGCAGTGGCAGCTCTTGAATTCCCATATAGGAGTGAGTGAGTTAGAGGGGACAGCCAATGGGAGCTTATCTTGAATATCCTAGCAAGTATAATGTTGTTGTTTTTTTTTCATTACTCACCTCCCAATATATATATATGAGTTGTTTTAAGCCATCTGATGGAGATAGGGGTGGGCAGCTGAAGTCCCTATCTCTCGAGTTGCCCCTTGACTTAACACTTTGTGAGGATAAAACAAAACAATGTGTGTAAAGTACAGCGCCTGGCACATAGTAGGAAAAACCTTGACGAAATCTGGTTATACAATGCAGTTCACAAGACTGGGTTTATGCAACCATGATCAGTAGGTTGGGCTAGATTTACAGTGGTTGTTAGTCCTCCTTTTAAGAGACACCTATGCCTAGGCCTAGCCCCAGAGGCTGTGAATCAATTAGTCTGGTGTGCGTTTCTAGCATCCACGTTTTAAAAAATCTCTCAAGGTGATTTCTAATGTGCAGCAAGAGTTTAGAACCAATAGTAGGGCCTATAAATGTATCTAAGTCTGTCTTGGGCATCAAATTAACATTGCCTGTTAAGAAGGGAGGCCTATACACTCTAGGAATGAGTCAGGGCTTTCAAAGTAGGGTTGAGAGGACAATAAATGACCATATTGATCTAACCACTGGGAGGGTAGCTATTCCCTTTCCCCTTTTCTCTTTTCTTGTGAAGATACAGCACTATGTCAGTAGAACTGTAATCAGTGTTCTTTTTCATGCTTTTCCCAGTGGATATGCCACATCATAAGACACTTTGGAAACTCACTGGCTAATAGAATGAATAATTCAATCTTCAGGAAATTAGAAGCAGCACAAACATCCTTTATTTAATTTCTACTTTGAGCTCAAGATGTTGCTTGGCAAATACATCTGACAATATGTCTATCTTGTTTATTTCTGGGCCCACAGTGTCTATTCCAGTGGCTCATATAGAGTAGGTTCTCAGTAATTACTTGTTGAATGAATGAATAAATGAAATGAATATAGCTCTCCACACAGATCAATGGAACCGAGCTTAGTTGCCAGGACATATTCTAGTTTAGGGACCTGTGCATGTAAGGCTGGTCTCTTGTCTTTATATCAGTGGGTTAACGTTAATTTTTTTTTTTTTTTTTTTTTTTTTTTTTTTTTTTTGAGACAGAGTCCCGCTCTGTCGCCCAGGCTGGAGTGCAGTGGCGCGATCTCGGCTCACTGCAAGCTCCGCCTCCCGGGTTCACGCCATTCTCCTGCCTCAGCCTCCCGAGTAGCTGGGACTACAGGCGCCCACAACCGCGCCCGGCTAATTTTTTGTATTTTTAGTACAGACGGGGTTTCACCGTGGTCTCGATCTCCTGACCTTGTGATCCGCCCGCCTCGGCCTCCCAAAGTGCTGGGATTACAGGCGTGAGCCACCGCGCCCGGCAACGTTAATTTTTAAATAACTTATTGTAACTAAGAATTCTCATGTGTGTGCCACCTCAGAAGACTAAAATAAGTGAAGACAAGGTAGAATTATGACTCTGAGTTCCTCCATCAATTGTTCTAATACTTCCTCCTGGAATATGTGCTGCTAGACCTGTACAAGCTTGCATTTTGATTATTAAAAAGATATTTGGGTCACAGTGTTTAGTATCACCAGACTGTGATCAGACATTCACCCTATGACCTGAGAGGGAGATTGGGTTGTTGTTAGAATAGCCATTTGCTTAGGCTTTTTGCTTGAGTTTACCTCTTTCTTACTTTTGTGTTCACTTTTATTATCATAGTTATAATTTGAAAAGAGCTTTGAAAGCATTAGTGAAAATGTTCCCTTAATGGAATCTTTGAGGCAGGCCCATAAGCTAGAATCAGTCCACAATCCCTTATCCAAAACCCTTGGGGGCCAGCTGCATTTCAGAATTCAGAAATTTTTAGCTTTTAGAAAGATAATATGGTATATATGCTCTATATTTGTTAACATCACTAATGCGGTCTGAGGTAATATCCCATTAGAAAACACATTAATATTTCTGCAGTGAAATGTGTATATCTTCACATTAAATAGAATAAATAAAGACCATAAATAGCCTAATGTCATTTCAGGACAGGTTTTGCCATCAAATCTATTTTTAAAACTTACAGTTTTCAGCGCTTTTTGGATTTTGGAACTGTAGATAAAAGCTTATGGAACTATGATGGGCATTTCTTAATGGAAAGTGCTTGAAACGGTGCTTGGCACTTAGTAAGAATTCAGTAACTGTTAGTTTTGTTATTGTCATTATTACCCACACCAGTGTATCCACACTGACATACTTAAAAGAAGGACAACAGAGCTAGGGACAAAGACATTATTTTCTCCACCCACTTACAGAATACACTTTCAAATATAGGAGCATAGAAAAATAATCTTTAAAAATCTGATTTATTTTTTTAAGAGTGGGGAGTGATGAGGGGAGCTCAAACTCTTTTTTTCTTTTGTGGAGAGGCGAGGGTCTCACTGTGTCACTCAGGCTGGTTTCAAACTCCTGGGCTCAATTGATCCACCTGCCTCAGCCTCTCAAAGTGCTAGGATTACAGGCATGAGCTGACTTCTGATTGAAAATGGAGTAACCCATTCCTCCCAAGTCCTCCCTTTCACAATTAAAAATTACTGAACAGCCTGTAATCCCAACACTTTGGGATGCAGAGGCAGGAGGATCACTTCAGGCCAAGAGTTCAAGACCAGCCCTGGCAATACAGCGATACCCCATCTCTACAAAAAATATTTAAAATTAGTTGGGCATAGTGGCATGTGCCTGTCATCCCGGCTACTCAGAAGGCCATAATCATGCCACTGCACTCCAATCTGGGTGACAGAGAGAGACTCTGTCTCTTAAAAACACACACACACAAACTGAAATTAACACAACAAACAAGCGTAGGAAGATTCTGAAAGTTGGAAAGAAGGTAGACTATCTTAGGACCTCGGGACTTGAGGCTTTCATGGTGGTGAGTCCCCTGGATTTCCTCATTGCCTCCCATGTATCCTGGACAGGGTGCCGGAGAAAGGTGCTGTAACCCAGCACTGCCAACAGAAAGAGACAAAAAGGGCTCCAAGAGAAGCCTGCTACCCCTAGTCAAAAGACTGGGAAAAGGGTGACCTGACAGAATAGAAAAGAAGCTGAAAATACTTGCCTTAGTGCAGCCAAACACCAGTTGAAAAATTGCACCAACCCCTGTGGTTTTAGCAAGGCTGAGTAATGAATTCATCTTCCACCCCAGACCCAGAGGAAGTAGGCAGTGTTCTGATCTCTCTGCCAGGGTCAGGTCAGCAGAGCCCAGCAGACAGGTGAGCCTCCACCTGCAACTAGGCATCAATGAGACAAAACAAGGTAGGGCTGTAGTGGGTCTGGTCTGCATTCTGATTTGCTGCCCAACCTTGGGTCAGTGGGACCCCAATGAGGAAATTAGTCTCCACCTTCACCCAGTGTCAACAAGGTAGAATAAGGCAGTGAGAGACAGTGATCTGCTTTTGCCACAGAATCAAGGTTGGGAAGGAGCTGGACTTCTACCCCTCTCATCTGCAATGAGGAAGTGTGAGTTATCAATCACTTTCGCTGGGGTGGTGTCAGCAGGGCCCACCTTCCCAGGGACGCATGCACTAGCACTACACCTAAACAGGATGGCTACCTGCTAATAAGGAGGATTAAATAGGAACCAGATCTTTTGCCACAATACCCCAAATGTCCAGGATACAATAGAAAGTCACTCATTACACCAAGAGTCAAGACAATCACATTTGAATGAGAACAATCAACAAATACCAACACTGAGATGACCCAGATGTTGGAATTATCTGACAATTGTTTTAAAACATAAATCATAAAAATGCTTGAACAAGCAATTATGAATTCTCTTGAAACAAATAAAAAAGAGGAAAAAATTCAATAAGGAAATAGAAGCCATTCTGAGAGCCAAATGGAAATTATAGAACTGAAAAAAATGAATGAAAAAATAAATAATCACTGGACAAACTCGACAATAGATTGAAGATAATAGAGGAAAGATTCAGTGAAATCAAAGATAAATCAATAGCAATTACCCAATCCAAACAACAGAGAGAAAATTGGAGGAAAAGTGAATCGGGGACCTGTGGGATAACAAAAAGGATCTAACACTTGTATCATTGGAATTCCAGGAGATGGGAAGAAACAGTATGGGACTTAAAAAATATTTGAAGAAATGATGTCTGAAAAATCCCCAAATTTATAGAAAGACATAGTCTTACAGATTCAAGGAGCTAAGCAAATCCGAATAGACCTACAGAAATACATGAAAAGACACATCATAATGAAACCCCTGAAGACTAAAGGCAAGGAACAAAATCTTGAAAGCAGACAGAGAGAAATGAGACATTACTCACAGAGGAACAACAATTCAAATGACAGTGTATTTGTCACCTGGAAGCATGAAAGTCAGAAGGAAGTAGTTCTGGGGAAGCTGGTTCTTCAAGACTGGTAAACCTCTAGAAAGACTGACAAAGAGAAAGAGATGACAAAACACCAATATCAGGAATGGAACAAGATATTACTACAGATCCTGCAGCCATAAGGAAAATAATAAGGGGCTACTGCAGACAATATACACATATAAATCTGCGAATTTAGAAGAAATAGTTCAATTCCTGAAAAAGCACAAAATACTAAAACTTACCCAATAATAACAAGATAATCTGAATCTTTCGATAACTATTAACAAAATCAAATCCATAATTTAAAACCTTCTGGAAAAGAAATCTCCATGCCTAGATAATTTTACTGGTAAATGCTATTAAATATCTAAAGAAGAATTAACACCAGTTCTGTCTACCCAATCTCTCTCTCTCTCTCTTTTTTTTTTTTTTTTTTTTTTTTTTTGAGACAGAGTCTCTGTCGCCCAGGCTAGAGTGCCGTGGTGTGATTTTGGCTCACTGCAACATCCACCTCCTAGGTTCAAGCGATTTTCATGCCCCAGCCTACCGCGTAGCTGGGACTACAGGCATGTGCCACCACACCTGGCTATTTTTGTATTTTTAGTAGAGACGGGGTTTCGTCATGTTGGCCAGGCTGGTCTCGATCTCCTGACCTCAAGTGATCCACCCACCTCGGCCTCCCAAAGTGCTAGAATTACAGGCATGAGCCACTGCACCCTGCCACTACTCAATCTCTTACAGAAAATAAAAGAAGAGCGAACACTTCCCAACTCATTTTATGATCCTTAATGTGAAAAACAGAGACAGTACCAAGAAAAGAAAAAAAAAGAAGAAAAAGAGAGAGAGAAAACTTGAGACCAATCTCTCTTATGAACCTTGATGCAAAAATCTTCAACAAAATATTAACAAATAGAACCGAGCAACATATAAAACAAATCATACACATCATGATCAAGCATGTATTATTCCAGAGATCCAAGATAAATTTGATATTTGAAAATCACTCAGTGTAATCCACCATATTAACATGCTAAAAAAGAAAAATCACATCATCAAACCAATTGATGCACAAAATTATTTGATACAATACAACATGCATTCATGGTTAAAAAAAAAGAAAATTGAAAATAGAGGGGGCAGTTCTTCAACTTAGTAAAGAACATTTACAAAAACCTCATAGCTAACATCATATATAATGGTGACAGACTGAATGCTTTACCTCAAGGATCAGCAACAAGGCAAGAAAGTTCACTATTCACGATAGCAAAGACATGGAATCAACCTAAATGCTCATCAATTGTAGACAAAATAAAGAAAATGTGGTATATATACACTATGAAATACTATGCAACCATAAAAAAGAATGAGATCATGTCCTTTGCAGGAACATGAATGTAGCTGGAGGCCATTATCCTAAGCAAACTAATGCTGGAACAGAAAACCAAATACTGCATGTTCTTACTTATAAGTGGGAGCTAAATGATGAGAACACATGGATTAATAGAAAGGAACAATGCACACTAGGACCTATTGAAGGGTAGAGGGTGGGAGGAGGAAGAGTATCAGGAAAAACAACTAATGGGTACTAGGCTTAATACATGGTGACTAGATAATTTGTACAACAAACCCCCATGACACAGGTTTACCTATATAACAAACCTGCACATGTACTCCTGAACTTAAAATAAAAGTTAAGGCTGGGAGTGGTGGCTCACACCTGTAATCCCAGCACTTTGGGAGCCTGAGACAAGGGGAGTTCAAGACCAGTTGGCCAACATAGTGAAACCCTATCTCTACTAAAGACACAAAAAATTAGCTGGGCGTGGTGGTGGGCGCCTGTAATCCCAGCTACTCAGGAGGCTAAAGCAGGAGAATTGTTTGAACCCAGGAGGTGGAGGTTGCAGTGAGTCGAGATCACGCTATTGCATTCCAGCCTGGGCAATAAGAGTGAAACTCTGTCCCCCCTCAAAAACAAAAACAAAAAGAAAACCAAAATACAAGTTAAAAAAAAAGTTTCATCTTATCATTCTTATTCAGCATAGTCCTAGAAGTTCTAGCCCCTGCAATAAAGCAAGAATAGAAATAAAGGCATTGAGATTGGAAAGAAAGAAATAATGAAAAATGTCTCTGTTGGAGATGACGTGAATGTCTATGTAGAAAATATCAAGAAATCTTTAAAAAGCTTATAAAATTGGTGAGTTAGCAAGGTGTTGGGATACAAGATCAACATGCAAAATTACCTCACACTCTTATATATAGTAGTACCTCCTTATCCATAGGAAATACATTCCAACATCCCCCAGTGGACACTTAAAACCTCAGCACTGAGCTCTATATATACTATGTTTTTTCCTATATATACATACATACATATGATAAAATTCAATTTATAAATTAGGCACAGTAAGAGATTGTCTCTCAAAGTACTGTTCAGACTGTGGTTGATAGATTGGGGGACTACTGTACTAGAAACAAACAAACAGAAATGAAAATTTAAAACAATACTATTTTCAATCACGCTAAAGAAAATATATTACTTAGATACAAATAAAACAAAATGTAATAGGATCTCTATGCTGGAAATTATAAAATGCTGGTGTAAAAAATCAAAGTTGTAAATAAATAGGGAGATACGCCTTGTTCATGGATTGGGAGACTCAATATAGTAAAGATGTCAATTCTCCCCAAGTTGATCTATACGTTTAATGCATTCTCTATCAAAATCTTAAAAAGATGTTTTGTGGATATAGACAAGATTATTTCAAAATATACATGGAAAGGGAAAAGAACTAGAATAGTTAAATCAGTTGCTAAAAAGAATAAATTACAAGTAATCACTCTACCTAATGTTAAGACTTACTATATAGCTATAGGAACCAAGACAAGGTGGTATTGGCAAATAAATAGATATGTAAATCAAGGTAACAGAATGAGAATCCTAGTATAGATGAACAGAAATGTGTTCAATTATTATTGTTATTATTATTATTATTGCTTTTTGAGACGGAGTCTCTCTCTTGTTGCTCAGGCTGGGGTGCAATGATGTGATTTTGGCTCACTGCAACCTCCGCCTCCCAGGTTCAAGCGATTCTCCTGCCTCAGCCTCCCAAGTAGCTGGGATTACAGGTGCACAATACCATGCTCAGCAACTTTTTTTGTATTTTTAGTAGAGACAGGGTTTTACCATGTTGGCCAGGCTGGTCTCAAACTCCTGACCTCAGGTGATCCAAGCACCTTGGCCTCCCATAGTGCTGGGCTTTTTTTTTTTTTTTTTTTTTTTTGAGACGGAATCGTGATCTGTTGCCCAAGATGGAGTGCAGTGGCATGATCTCAGTGCAACCTCTGCCTCCTGGGTTTGAGCGATTCTCTTGCCTCAGCCTCCTGAGTAGCTGGGATTGCAGGTGACTGCCACCACGCCGAGCTAATTTTTTTATTTTTAGTAGAGACAGGGCTTCACCATGTTGGCCAGGCTGGTTTCAAACTCCTGACCTCAAGTGATCCACCTGCCTTGGCCTCCCAAAATGCTGGGATTACAGGCATAAGCCACTGTGCCCAGCCTCACTTCATTTTTGACAAAGGTACAAAAGCAATTCAATGGAGGAAGCATAATGCTTTCAACAAATGGTGTTAGAACAATTGGACATCCATACATAAAAAGAAAATAAACTGTAACCAAAACCTCACACCATATTTAAAACTTAATTCAAAATGGATAATAGGTTTAAATAAAATCATAAAATTATTTTTAAAATTTAGAAGAAAACATAGAAGAAAATTTTTGTGATCCAGAGCTAAGAAAAGAGTTCTTAGACATGACCCTAGAAGTGTAATGCATGTAAGAAATAACTGAATAAATTGGACTTCATTAAAATTAAAATGTTTCTCTGGAAATATCCTGTTAAGAAATTGAAAAGACCCACTAGAGACTGGGAGAAAATACTTACAAATGAGAAATTTTAGTTTCCCAAGGCTGCCATAACAAATTACCACAAACTTGGTGGCTCAAAAGAACAGAAATGTATTCTCTCACAGTACTGGGAACTGTAAGTGCAATATGAAGGTGTCAGCAGGGCTGTGCTCTATCTGATGGCTGGAGAAGGATTCTTCCTTGCCTCTTTCTAACCTTTGATCGCTGGTGGCAATATTTGGCATTCCTTGGCTGTAGATGCATCACTCTGCCTCTTTTGTCACATGGTCTTCTCCCTCTGTGCCTATGCCTAAATTTCTTTCTTCTTATAAGGGCACCAATCATTGGATTAGGGCTCACCCTAATCCAGTAGGACCTCATTTTAACTTGATTATATCTGCAAAGACCTTATTTCCAAATAAGGTCACATTCACAAGTACTGAGGGTTTTGACCTGAGCATATCTTCTTGGGGTACACAAGCCCACAACGTAAACCATATATTCAACAAAGGCCTTATATCTATAATATAAAAAACTCTCAAAACTCAACAGTAAAAAGAACAATTAATCCAGTTGTAAAATGGGCAAAAGACATCACAATATATTTTACCAGAGAGGAGACATAGGTATCACGTAAGCACAAGAATAAATATTCAACATCGCTAGCCTTTAGAAAAATGCAAACTAAAACTACAAAGGGATATCACAACATAACTATTAGAACAGCTAAAATAGAACTTATGATAATGCTAAATGTTTGTACAGATGTGGAGAAACTGGATCACTCAAACATTGCTGTTGGGAATATAAAATGGTTGCAAATTCTCTGGAAAACAGTTTCACAGTTTCTCATAAATTTAAACATACACTTACCATATGACTCTGCAATCATTTTCCAGAGCATAAAGAAATGGAAACGTATGTCCACACAAAAAATTGAACACTATTATTCATAGCATCTTTATTTGTAATAGCAAATTACTGGACACAGACCAAATTTCATTCAATGGGTGACAGTTGTAGAAACTCTAGTTACTCAGCAATAAAAAAGAATGAACAATTGATAACATGCAATGACTTGGATAGACCTCAATGGCATTATGCTTAGTGAAAAAAATCAATATCAAAAGTTGATACATTGTATGATTCCATTTATTTTATATTCTTGAAATGACAAAAACAACAGATTAGTGGTTTCCATGGAAAAAGGATTGTGGGAGGTTACATGCAAATTCAAAGAGTTAGCAAAGGGGAGTTATTTTGTGGTAATGGAAACAGTTATGTACCTTGATTGTGGTGGTAGTTGCATGAATCTATACTTGAGGTAAAATTGTACAGAACTATACACACACATGAGCATGCAGGTTAAAAAGTGGACAACTGAATAAGGTCTTTAGTTTACCTAACAGTATTATACCAATGTCTAATTTCTGGTTTTGATATTGTGCTACAACTATATAAGATGTCACCACTGGGGAAAGCTGGGACATAGGACTCTTTCTACTATTTTGCAACTTCCAGAAAGTTGCAAACTTAGTCGATACACTTGACTACATTAAAAAGGTCTGAATGCCAAGTGTCTGTATTCTATTAAATTATTTTAATCACTCACTTATTTTAAGCTCTGTGTAGTAGTAATGAAGATTTACTGAGCACTAAGAAGGCGTGAGACACCATGCTAAGCATTTTACATTCATTATCTCCCACTATAGTTAGAAGTAGGTAATATTATGTCACCCATCTTTTACAGATCCTAAAACTGAAATTCCAAGACGTTCACTAAATTTTCCCAGGTCACAAAGCTGTAAGTGGCAGAACTAAGGCTTGAACCTAGGTCTTTCTGACTCCAAAGCTTGTGATCCTAAGCACAATGGCGTAATGATCCCATAATTGAGCAGCTGTGAGGCCAAAATGAGGCATCACATGTCAATTGCCTAGCTCAGTGTTTGAAATACAGCCAACATCCAATGAATAGCACGTTTTTATTATCATCATGTTTCTCACTATCATTTATTAATTGTGGTCTTAGCCTTAGCATTGAAGGGTATCTGGTCCTTATACTTAAGGCAGTGTGAATAGTACCATAAGAAAAAGCTCAGATCCTTATCTATAAAATCATAAAAATATCTACCCCACAGAGTTATCATGAGTTTTGAGTAAAATTAAAGTCGATAATATATGTAAAAGTGCTCTGTAAACAGAAAAGCTCCCTGCATGCTAGCTGCATTGCATTTTGTTCCATTATTTTACCTCAAGATTGGCAGCTAAAAAGCTTTCTGCCTCTCAGCCATGCCACAATCCACAAACTCATCACCTTGCTCTCTTGCTGTGTGTTTCTATGGCATCAATCACCATAGTTTCTAGATCCTCTGACAGAAATATTAGGTGAAAGGCAGTTTAACAGAAGGAATCGGTGAATTTGACTCAAAGAACTCCATCCTCTCCACCTCGAAGCAGTGTTGAGCTGAGCAGCAGTAGGTCACATACTCATGGCTTCCCCATTCATTGCTTCCAGATTCTTGTTGCACAAGTTAAATAAAGGGATGAATTTCAAGTCAGTTTTGAGGCTTTCAGTAATTGATAGGTCTCTCTGAAATAATTTCTCCCTGGGATAAGATTTCACAATTATTCCTCTACATCAGAGGTTGGCAAACGATGACCTGTGGACCAAATCTGGCCTGCTGTCTGTTTTTGTATGGCCAATGAACTAAGAGTGTTTTTCACATTTTTTTAATGCTTGAAAACATGTAAAAAATAATATTTTACGACACATGAAAATTACATGAAATTCACATTTCAGTTCATAAACCAAGTTTCATGGGGATACAGCCACTTTCATTGTTCATGCAGATTAAGCAGTTGTAAAGATATTTATCTGGCTCTGTACAGATAAAGCTTGTTAACCCCTTCTCGACGTAAGAACATCACTCATCAGTAATAACTAGGTCTATACTCAACCTACATTGAGCCCAACCACTCACCCCTATATACCACTCACAACACTGCCCTCTTCACTCCCTCCTTGTTTTATAAATATACCTATCTCCCACACTACAGTACAAGTTCTTTGGAGGACAAGGTCTATTTTTTTCTGTTTAATATTGGTATCTCACAAGGTTCCTATCACAGTATTTTACTCATAATAGACAAATAATAAGTGTTTTTTAAGCAACAGAGCTGGATCAAATTTCCATAGCAACTGGGTTTCATGAGTAGAGGTTCACTGTGCAAAATCCTTTCTACCCAGTTCATTCCATTCAGTGCTGGAGGTCACATATGAAGATACTACTTGCAAAATAGTATTTTAGCTCTGAAGCGGGAAAACTCATGAATCACGATTCTGTTTAAATGTCTGTTGTTTTTACCCTCAGAGTAAAAAAGACCTTTCTAGATACATCACTAAACCCAGAAAACATTTTTTTTTAAAAAAGATTGATACACTTGATTACATAATAATAAAGAATTTCTGGCCGGGTGTGGTGGCTCACACCTGCAATCCCAGCACTTCAGGAAGCCAATGCAGGAGGATCACTTGAGGCCAGAGTTTGAGACCAGTCTGAGCAATATAGTAAGACCTCATCATAACAACAAAAATTAGCCGGGCATGGTGGCATGCACCTGTAGTCACAGCTACTCTAGAGGCTGAGGTGGGAGGATTGCTTGAGCCCTGGACTTTGAGACTGCAGTGAAACATGACACCACTGCACTCCAGCCTGGGTGACAGAGCAGCACGTTATCAAAAAAAAAAAAAAAAAAAAAAAAAAAAGATTTCTGCATGACAAAAACACCTAAACAAAATGAAAATACAAGTAAACTGAGAGTAAAGAGTATTATTATCAAGGAGCAAATTTCCCTAAATAAATTGTATTTACAAATCAGTAAAAGACCAATAAGCCTTATAGAAAAATAAGTGAAGATGAACAAACAGCTTGTGGAAGAGCAAATACAAATGGCTGTTGACATATAAAAAGAGTCTCAGCTTCAGTAATAATAAGAAATGCAAATTCAAACTCCGCCACGATACCATTTTTATGTACAACAGTGACAAAGTTTAATGACACATTTTGAGGACAGAAGTATGGGAAAACAAGCACACCTCGTACATTGGTAGTAGAAGTATAAATTGTCTTTCTATGAAAATTCACATGCCTTTTGTCTTAACAGATCAACTTCTAGAAATTTATTCTACAGATGTACTCATATATGTGTGATTTACATACAAAGTTAGTCATTGCAGAATTTTTTGGTAACAGCAAAATATCAGAAAAAGCCTAAATATAAACCAGTAGGTGACTGGTTAAATAAGTGATGCTGAATATACAACACTATGCAGCTGTTAACAAAAAGAATGAGGAAATGCTTTACATACTGGAGACAGGAAAAATGGCAGTTTTTTTGTACATTTTGTACATTTTGAATTTGTACCATGTGATGCATTAGCCTTACAAAAACCATTTTAATTTTTAAAATATGGGCTTACTTCTTGTTCCTTAATGGTAGCTACTTCAGAGTTTGTGCTATTGTCATTCTCTGTACCTATGGTATACATTTCTTTTGTGTCTATTCAGTAGTTAATAAAACCTATTAAAAATAAATGTCTCTTTTGAAGGGTAAGGATTTCTTAATTTAAGGAAGACTGTAGGCTACTGGGCAGAAATCTTAGCACATAAAAATTGACTGAGTCTGGAGCTTTGCCATGAAAATCAAGATTTGTGGAAATACAAACACATTTTAATTTAGTCACAGGCACTGTTGGTAATGAATATAGGCAAAAATTCTCACTCATAGTGAATCATTAATTTTGACAATAGAAGTGTAAATAGGACCATAAATAGAACTTCCAATTATTCTTCTACGCCAAATACATCAGTTAGTCATGGCACATATTTATAACAAGTGACATTTTCCCCTGATTTTCTGCACTCTGTTCTGTGCAGTCTGGTATTGATCATGAGAGAATGAAGGCCACTGACTCCAAGTCCCTTTGGGTTTGTCATCTTCTTCAGACAACCTTTCCCCACAAATGTCAAACAAATTCGGATCATTAATGGCTGCTTCATAAGCTAATCAAATTAGAAAAATTCTTTATTCTCTGAGTGGATTCTTTCTAGGGATAAGATTTAGTTTAAAGCACACCCATATGCATATAAAATTAACTGCTATAACAGTGATTAATTTTACTTACACCAGCTACCAGCTCTAAACTTCCTGGAGTTCCAACGTAAGTCTCTAGCATCCAAATAATATACGGTATGATTTTAAAATTCTGGGACTAGCCAGTGCTTTCCAATGACATTAACAATACCACCCTGAATTGTAAGTGTTACTGCCTCTTTTCCAGTCTGTCTTCCCTACTAGCTTGTGAGCTATGAGAGCAGGAATAGGTGGTGCATTTTTTCCATCCTTTTATCTTCCTCCTCTAGTTTCTATAAACATTGACATAGACTAGGTGCTTAGTTGGTTATTGAATGAATGAATAAATAAGTATTTTTTCCTGTTATTTTCTGCCACATTTGAAAAAGGAAGAGTATGTAGAGACTTTATAGTGTAGGTTTGAGGGTAGAAGAACTAGTTTAACGAAAAAAAAAGTAAGATTCCCCAGGAGTCCTTTACCGTACCTGCGAACTACTAACCAACCGCACCCTAAGTCATATGATGCACAATTATTGGTACACAAAAAGAATCAAGTATGTATAACAACCCAAGAGAATAAATAAGCACTAAGTCTGAACTACTGTGCTCTTGGCCTTCAAACTCATTTATGGATAGTTGATTTTATTTTGGTCTTTGCTGTTTGATTCATTTACCCATATAGGTAAAACAGATCCAAACAACATCCAATAGAAAAACTTAGAATTCAGGTGAAATTGTCTATGACTTAAACCCCCACTGAACAGTTTAAGTGGAAATTTAATGCTTACAACCCATTTAAGTACATGTTTTTAACTAGAATTACCACTCTTATTTATTTTTGCCTCTAAGCTTCTTGTCACCCTATAAACCAGGAGTTGGCAAACGATGGCCCACGAGCTGGCCACCTGTTTTTGTAAATAAAGTTTTAATGGGAACACAGCCACAGCCATTTGTTTATACATTGTCTGTGGCTGCTTTCACAGCACAGGTTGAATAGCTGTGGCAGAGACTGTCTGGCCCCCAGGCCTAAAATGTTTACTTTCTGACCCTTTAAAGGAAATGTTTGCTGACTCTTGCTATCTCTGTAAAATCATATGGCAAAGATAGAAAGAAAGGTACATTCCCTCAACAAATAACTAGTATTTAACTGAACTTTAATATATGCCAAGCACTGGAAATTAAAAGATGATGAAGACTCTGAATAATGTTGGTACAGAACATACTTCCAGCGCCAAGTAAAGTACATATTCTCATTTTGATGACAAAGTAAACAATGCTGAATTTGAAATCTAAATGTTACAGCGAAAAGCTACTGGATATAGCACAGAGATTTGAGGCACATAAATCCGCTGTCTTTCACAGAAGCAATTACATAGTTCCAGAAACCTGGAAAAGTGTCATTCATTCCAGCTGAGAAGTACCTAACTCAATCAATTGATATATGTTGGGCTGAAGGTAAGAAGATCCCTAACTCGGTAACTACTACTATTACTAGTAGCTAATACATACAGTATTGATTATACGCCAGGCACATATATTAACTTGTGAAATGCTCATAAAAACCCAATGAGTTAGAGGCTGTTATCATCATTTCCATTGTACACATGAGGAAACTGAGATACAGAGTGGTCAAGTAACTTTGCCCATGTCACACAGCTAGTAAGTGGGAGATTCGAAATTTGAATCTATGTAGTTTGGCTTTGGAGTCTGGGCTCTTAACTACCCGTATTGCCTTTAACTATTCTCTGATTTGGAACATAAAATGAAAATGTTGGCCATGATTTCTCGGGTTTTTCCAACCATAATATTTTAGGATTCAGGGTTTTAAATAATTATTTAGATATACCAAACTGTGGGAATTACAAGAAACAAGACACTTATTATCAATTTATTCAACAAGTAATCACTTAGTGCCTGTAGTGTGCCAAGCTGTATTCCAGGCACTGAGGATACAGCAAAGGGCAAAACAGACAAAAATTCTTGCTCTTGTAGTGCTTGCATTCTAGTGTAATGCAATAATAATAATGACAAACATTTCTAGAGCACTTACAATAAGCCATAGGTTGCACTATGTAATTTACAGGATTTATCTCTTTTAATCTTCCCAGCTATTATTAACCGTGTTGTACAGATAAGAAAACTGAGACTTACCAGTTAGGTACAAAGGTCACAATTAGTAAGTGGTGGGGACTCAATCAGTTTACTTGTAGAGTTCCTGTGCTAACTCATGTTACACTACTTCCCTTATAAGGACTTTCTAACTAATTGACTGGCTAGCTAGCATACAGTTAGAGTGAAATGACTTAAAAAAAAAACAACTCACAGTATTTTGATAGTTTCTTTTTAAGAGAAGCAAAGGTATGGTAGGAACCTGATCTGCAAAGTGACACCAGAAACTGAGCTAACAGGCCAGAAACAAGAAGTCCAGAAGCTTCCAGAACATCAGAAACTCTGAGCTGACAGGCCAGAACATAAGAAGTCCAGAAACTTCCAGAACATCAGAAACTCTGAACTGACAGAACACAAGATCATCTATACGATGAGCCCTGGGCCCCTTTTGAGAGGAATCACAAAAGGGATTTAGAGACGGATAGTCTTCCAAGATAGTAGGGTTACAATTCTGGGATTTAAAAAAATATATCCCAAAGACTGGCCTAACCTCTCTCTGGGGAAGTGGGGTCATCCCCTAGGATGACAGTGGGCTCACCCTAAAAAAGAAAAGAGCAAAAACAAACAACAGCAACTACAAAACCTTGTGTCTTGGGTCTTGTCTTCGAAGTCATCAATGAATGCATTTGTTACTCAAGTGATCTCAACCAAATGCTCTCTAACCCAGATCCTGGAAGAACATGTTCTTCCACAGAGTGTACTGTAAAGCAGGAAATTAAGATTTTGCAGTTTCAGTAGCAAAATTATGCAAGGGTTCAGAGTCAAATTTCTTTGTGATTATCACCAAAATTTGTGAATTTCCTAAAGTTTGATGGACCTCAGAAAAGGGTGTTTACAAAACCTGAATGGGCTTGACCATCCCAAAGGGCACTCTCAATAGACTTTAGGAGCTCATTAGGACTTGTGTTTATATAGCTAAAGTAAAGCCAAAGGCTATATATAACTATCCAGTAATTTAAGATATTTCATTGGGCCGGGCACGGTGGCTCACACCTGTAATCCCAGCACTTTGGGGGGCTGAGGCGGGTGGATCATCTGAGTTCAGGAGTTCAAGACCAGCCTGACCAGCATGGTGAAACCCTGTCTTGACAAAAATACAAAAATTATCTGGACGTAGTGGTACATGTCTGTAGTCCCAGCTACTAGGGAGGCTGAGGCAGGAGAATCACTTGAACCCAGAAGGCGGAAGTTGCAATGAGGCAAGATCGCACCACTGCACTCCAGCCTGGGTGACAGAGAGAGACTCTGTCCCCCTTCCAAAATATGTATATATATATACACACACACACACACACATATATATGTGTGTGTGTGTATATATATGTGTGTATATATATATTCCGTTGTGTCAACCATTGTACAAATGTTTTTCTTTTTCTTTTTCTTTTTTTTGAGACAGAGTTTCACTCTTGTTGCCAGGCTGGAGTGCCATGGCGCCATCTTGGCTCACCACAACCTCTGCCTCCTGGGCTCAAGCGATTCTCCTACCTCAGCCTCCCGAGTAGCTGGGATTACAGGCATGCGCCACCATGCCATGCTAATTTTGTATTTTTAGTAGAGACGGGGTTTCTCTATGTTGGTCAGGCTGGTCTCAAACTCCCAACCTCAGGTGATCCGCCCGCCTTGGCCTCCCAAAGTGCTGGGATTACAGGTGTGAGCCACCGGGCCCAGCCTATACAAATATTTTAACAACCAACTGCTGCACAATGGATCCAGTTAGCTGGGTAGATGCTAGGATTTCCCTCTGTCAATGGGGTATGCGGAGGGAGAGTCATTCAGGTTTTAATCTAAGCTAGGATTCAGAAACATGTAAATATTTTGACTGCATCATGACCTCCAATCCAGTGATTCATCACTTTTTCTCAAATTTCAGCTTCCTCCTGTCCTCTCTTCCTTGTCCAGCTTAGGTTCCATGAGCCATTATTATAATCACTTCATTGCAGCTCCCTGATCTGTGCTCTTCTCCCCCGACCCTGGTCTGTGGTTCTGTCTCTCTCCTCTCCCCTATAGTATTCACCTGGCAAAAGCTCAACTCTGATTGAACCCAGCCCCTGAGCCAACATGTTTCTAGAGACAATCACAGAACTGGAATACCTGCCTTCACTTTAAATTCATGATCATGGATATCGAATGACACTTAATACCACAAGTCAATCCTGGTACATTTCCCTGGTAAGTTCATTTTCTCATTATCCAAAACATTTATTTCATACCTTATCCTCTGTCTCCTTAAGCTTCATACACCCCTCATTCTCAGCTGATGTCCTCATTTTATATTTCCTTGACATAACAGAAGAATCCTCTCCTTACTGAAGTTATCTATCATCACCCTCCACCTCCACCAGTCATTCCTAGTTATTCATTGAAGATTTCAATACCTGCCTTAGTGTCTTCTCAGCCAAAACTACTGGTATTTGTGGTGACTTCAACATCAAAGTATAGAATTCAGCTAACATTCTGGCCACTCAGATCCGTAATTTTCTCCTTTTTTCTTCATCTCTTTTCCCCCTCATCCCCTCATCCCACGGCAGCCATTTACTCCCATAGTCATACCTTAGACCTTTACGTTATTGAAAAAATGTAATGCACCACCTGCAAAATTTTAACTTCAAGAATGCTGCACACTACCACCTCCAACCATTCCAGCTCGTTTCCTACAGTTCTCCCACTCCAACTATTCTTCAACTCTTACTTAGACCTTCAATCCATTAAACTTATCACTTTTTCAAGGACCAATTGAAACACTCATGTCTTTGCTTCCTTCCTTACCCAACTTAGACTTCACGATCCAATATTATGAGCACCTCCTTGCATATATTTTCAAATGACTTATCCCTGTCTCCCTCCATCAGACTTGTCTTGCAAAACCCCGATAGTGGTTTTAAGCCCAACTTTCCATCTACTCTGTGCCACCTCCTAAGCATATAAACCTCTCTGGAGGAAAGCACATAGCCACGCTGACTGGTCTCACTTATTTTTGCCAAAGGTTCTAGTGTTTCCCTGCTTTTTCTCTTGCTCTTCTACAATTCATTCCCTATAGAGTAGCCAGAGTGATCATTTTAAAGAGTAAATCAGATTATGTCACTCCTCTACTTAATATCCTCCAGTGCTTCTCACTGCTTGTGAATATAATCTAAAGTCTTTGCCATGGCCTGCCAGGATGTTCATAAATTTCCCACACCCACTTTTCCAGCCCAAGTCTTCTTCACTAGGTTCCAGTCACACTTGCCTTCTTCCACAAGTTCTTCTAATGTGTTCCTTTCCCAGAGGATTTTTGCTCACTGTTCCCTCTCCCTGAAACATTCTTTCCTCATATTCTTTTAGGTCTCTACTCCTCAGAGAGTCCTTCTCTGGCTACCCTTTTAAAAATAACCACTTCAACTTCCCATACACTCAATTTCTCACTAATCCCTTAGCCTGTTTTATGCTTCTTCATAACACTTCTCTCTCTCTCTCTCTCTCTCTGAAATTCTATGATATACTACATGTTTTAAAATTTTCATATGTATTCTCCCTTAAATTGAAAACTCCATGACATGAGAATGGGGACTGGTCTATTTCACAGAATCCTCAGATATAGCCTAAAATGGTGCCTAGTATGTGTTCATTGAATGAATACATATTTTCATTTCCAAATCCCTGATTCTATCTTAATCTGCACCAGCCCTCTTGATAGGGTTTGGTTGTGTCCTTACCCAAATCTCATCTTGGATTGTAGCTTCCATAATTCCCAAGTGTCATGGGAGGGACCTGGTGAGAGGTAACTGAATCATGGGGGTGGGTCTTTCCCATGGTGTTCTAGTGATAGTGAATAAGTCTCACAAGATCTGATGGTTTTATAAAGGGGAGTTCCCCTGCACATGCTCTCTTGCCCGCTGCCATGTAAGACATGACTTTGCTCCTCATTCATCTTCCACCATGACTGTGAGGCCTCCCCAGCCATGTGAAACTGTGAGTCAATTAAACCTCTTTCCTTTATAAATTACCCAGTCTCAGGTATGTCTTTATTAGCAGCATGAGAACAGACTAATACACCTCTCTTCCCTCTTGAAGAGCAACCTCACCACTTGTGACCTGTATCCCAAAACTTCTCATCCACCCAAGGCATTTATTCCTTTGCTTATCCTCTTTTACATGTCCAGTTACTCCATCCCTACTAGAACATTCCCATCAGCATTTGAACTTACTCTATTATCTCCCATCTTAAAAAAAAATCCTGTAACCTCATATCCCCTCCAAGATTTCCCTGCTCTCCTTCACAGTAAAACTCCTTCATAGATGCCTTCAAATACTGTGCCATCTCCACTTCTTTACCTGCTATTCATTCTTTGGCTGTCTTAGATCTGGCTTCTTTACTCATCACTCCACTGAGGCAGTTATGAATAATCTCACCAGCAATCTTCATTTTGACAAATCCAGTGGACACTTTAGGGCCCTCAAATTACTTGATCTATCAGTAGCATTAAAGACCATTGACTACTTGTCTCTTGAAACTCTTTCTACTCTTGGTGTCTATGCCTTTCTGATTTTCCTTCTACCTCACTGGCCTTTCCTTTCCAGTGTTCTTTGTAGGCTCTTCTCATTCTACTAGACTTCTAAATGTTGCAATTCCTTAAGGTTTGGACCTAGGCCCCTTCTCTCTATCTACACTCTCTTACTAGGTGATATTACCTGGTCCCATTGCTTTAAGGACCATCTATATGGCAGTAAGAGCCCAGTTGGAGGCATTGGGATCCACCATCTCTGCTTAAGTTCCTCTCTGGGTGAGACTTCATTTCCTACCGAAAAAACAGTACTGTGTAGCTTCCATAAGCCAGAGGCAACAGGAGATAGCCATGACTAGTAGGTGCTCAGTAGATAAAGAGATAGATACCCAGAAGATGCCAAGAAGGCAATAGAATTACTTGTGAGTACATGTGAGGCATCTCCTAAGGAATCCCAAGGTCCCAAGGTCCCAAGGAATAAATCCGGTTTATTACTGACAATGTGAGTCCATTCATACTAGTAAGGCTGGAGAAACACAGGATATTATCCTAGTCATCATATTTTATATCTGATGCTTTTTGGGATGTTGACGTAAGTGGTGGAGAGAAAACCTGTCTATTTTGCAAAAGCACCTCTCACTACTTGCCCAACATTACTACTAATAAGAAAATAATTCCTTTACAATAATTGTTTACTTGGGGAAATATAATGGGGGAAAGTCAATTGGTAAAAAATGATTATGAGTCAGTATATGTGCTCCATTAGTTTACAAGGCTTTCAAATAACCCAGAAATAACTAAATAAGCACACTAAATATGTGTGACCCTTTATTTGCTCCATTAACAGTGGGTTGGGATTTTAAAAATGGATGGGATGTTTTTGAGTATGGGAGAGTCCTATACTTTTATCAAAAGACCAGTTACCTGGGCCACACAAATATTCTTTCCTGGACAAAGCAACAATTCTGTCTGACACAAGTTAGTTCCAGTGCTCTTAGGTAAGAGCTCAATAGTCAGGGTACATTTGGGGCAGGAATCCCAGGGTGTAGCAACAGCTCCCTTGAAACTATGGGGCCTTGCAAGGTTATTTAAGTAACTCTGGCCAATGAAATAAGTCTTTCTGGTTTAAGTCTGGAATATATTTTTCCTAAGCTTCTTAGGTGTACAGGGGGTGGGGAAAAGTTTGAGGACATATTATTTGATGTCTTTGGGTATCCAGTACTTCTTGATTATTTCTTTGGGGTAACATCAGAGAAATTAATGTGAACTTGATGATCCATGGTTGTTCTCTCACTGATGTCAGTTACAGTATTGAACTTCTAAGTATAGATGACTGATGACCCTTATACTTACTTCAATCTATGAAGTTTCTGAATCCCTCAGCCTCCCTAATATTGGTCGCCTTGGGGATGCTGAAGAGACAACATTTTAAGAACAGAGTTGGGAATGAAGATATCAGATGAAACACAATAAAATGATAATGATAATTATAACAACAGCAATAATAAAAACTTGCTGAATACTCACTATGTATCAGGCACTGTGCTGAATGCCTTATATGCATTGTCTTATATAATCTTCACAATATCCCTATAATGAAGTACTACTTATTATCTCCATATTACAGAAGAAATTAAGACTTCGAAAAATTAAGTGACTTGCTTTAGGTCACATGACTAGTATGTGGCAAAACCTGAATTCAAATCTAGATCTGTCTTACTCAAACCCACACCAAGGAAAAGAAAGTTAAAAAAAAGATAAAATATAAGCTACTACACTAAAATGCCTGAAGATATCAATGATGTATACTATTTTTAATGCTGAATTGATATATATCTTTATCATACTGAACAGACACATACCTTTAAACTTTTCCATGCACCCTATATAATGAAAAATGCAGATAAAAGAAATATATTTCAGATGAAAATCAGCCCATCTTTATTGCAGCTCAATCATTCACATTTTCCAAGAAGCAACTGGTGCCATGATACTGTGATATTTGTCCTTATGAATAGAATCTTGAGGTTTCAAAACCCAATTTTCTAAAATATGAAGTTCATTTCACTTTTATTCTGCCTTTTGGGGTGATCAAGAACACACCCAGCCTCTAGCAACAGCAAGTTAGACTGTACTAGTCAGCGTTCCATAGCACCATACTACTAGCACAAACTTTGTCTGAACACATTGCTCCATGCCCTTTCTTAGGAATACAGGAAAACTGGGGATAGGAGCAGAGAATTAACCAGGATACAGGCCAAAGGTGGTTGGCTTTGGATCCCAAGGGCTGGAGGCGAAAGTGAGTTATGATCCAAGGCAGCAAGAAGTAAAAAGAAGCCAAGGTACAAGTCCTTAATGAGTATTGAAAATCAAGCCGTGGAATCCAGTTCATTCACTATACCCACCAACAGCAGTGGCATGGAAAATGGGAGACAACAACTGGAATAGGATGGAAAGAAGTTTGAAAGCCAATTGAGAAGGTCTCCGAGTGCTGACTGATCCTTAGAAACCTTAGCTTGGCCTTCTGAATGCTTCAATTTCCTTCCCAGCCTCCTCTCTCACCATCCTCCCCTCATCTAACAACACGAACACAGCAAGCACTTCCATACCTCTAAGGTTTTCCTTATGCTGCCCCCTCAGCCTGGAATGCCTTTCTCCCACACCTTCGGACTTTGATGATGAACTCATCTTTCAAGAATCAACTTAAAAACTGCTTCCTCTGTGAAGCCTTTCTCATCTTCCCCAACTTAGCATTAGTCATTGCATCTCTGTGTTGTCATAAACTTTACTTATATCCTTCACAGCACATACATTATATGTTGCATTGTAGTTATTTGTGTCTGTGTCTGTATCTCTTACTGATGTGTAAGCTCTTTGAGGACAGTTTTGTTTCTTCCTTATACCCAGTTCCTTGAGGATAGGGACTTTTAATCTCCGTCCTATTTATCTTTGTGTGCTCAGGGCCTGGAAAGGACCTAGCACAAAGTGAGGCTCTTGATAAATGTTTATTGAATGGATGAATGATTATTGACGGATGAGTTTATGAATAAATGATGCAGACAAACCATAGCATGTAAAACACTAAAACAGCAGAGAGGGGGAAAAAATCTCTTTTATTTAGACACCATCTTTTTCCAGAAAAAAAAAATTATGTGGCTTGAAAATCATGTATATTTGGATTAGGGAGGTGTTTGAAGAAGACAGCAAATGAGTGACTTTGTTGTGATAACTAATCTTTTGGTTTAGAGCAATAAGAAATAAGATACATCTTTAAAGCTCATTCTTTTTGTTTTGTTTTTTCACTCTAGACAGAAATACACAACCTTCAACAAAACAGTGATGCTCTCAAAGGAGCTAAAAACACAGGATATTGACAGACATGTTGTCCTTTTTCATTAATTTTTTGTTACTCCTTTCTCAGAGCTAACTGATAAAGGACACAGGTGAGAAAAAAATGTCAAGTAGAGATGAACAGATGTGTCAAAAAGAAATAAAACTTCAAAGTGAAAGATGAAGTAACCTTTGCCCACTGAGATACACTATCAAGTGAGTCATCTGTCCTTAAATCTAACAGCTACCAACTTCTAAAGAGGAATTGAAGGGGCTTACAGTGAAGGATGGGGAGGGAGAGAGAGAGAGAGAGAGAGAAAGGGGGAGAGAGAGAGAGAGAGAGAGAGAGAGAGAGAGAGAATATAGGAATATAGCCAGGTGGGTTAAAGTAAAGATAAGAAAAATATCTGCAACTCCATCAGAAAAGGAGAAACATGAATGGACTAGGAACTAAAGATAAAGAAGTCACTGCAACTGAATGTTGAAATTCATTCTGGCCTTTCTGACAATCAAGGAAATAATTCATGATGGATTACAAATCTCTCCTTGTGTAAAGAAAATGTGGCACTGGGAGTAAGTCATCAACTCTTGAGCTGTTTCTTTAGAAGTGAGAATGGTTTCTGTTTGAAGCCCCCCCCCCACTCTCTTGGCCAGTACCTCTGTTAGCCATGACACACACTGGCAAGGTTGGCTGTAACGTTAGAATGAACAGAAGCTGAGAGGTCCACAGGGGACTGAACATGTGGCTCCTACCTACTGAGCTGCCTAGATGTAGACTCCGAAAAGTGATAAGTAGGAAAGCTCCCCATTCCAAAAGAACCATATTTTTTAAAGCTAATATTAACACTTAACATACAAACATCTAGATTATTTACCTTGGCTTCATTTTGAAAAGAAATCCTTTGAGAATTACAGTCAAAGTTTATTCAGTTTCTCAATTTAGAAAACCTTTGCAGAATACAGATAAGTAATATCCAAAACTTTCTATTTGTTAATTAACTTTTCCTATTACCAATAACTTAAACCCTAGTCCCCTCCTCCCCAGAAAGACAAGTTACAGCTAACACTTAAACATTCATCTTCCTCTTCTAATTGCTGTGTAGGAGTAATTCTGTGATTCTGGAAGGAAACTTCAGTGAATAAATGAACAACTCTCTCATTTGCTATTTGGAAGTTATAAAAATTACAAGACATCATTCCATTATATTCCCTCATTTCCTTGTCATTGGGAAAGGTTCCAACCTCTCATCATATTAAAAAGCAATTATCAAAATGTTTTATTCCATAATAAGTTTGACTACTAGGAATAAAAGTATTCAGAAATCAAAATAAGGGGGTTCTTTTTAGCATATAAACAGGTGAGTCGATCCTCCAAATCTGAAAAAAAAATATCAGTGAAAGATTACTCTTGAAACCATCTATTTGGAATTTGGTGTCTTTACCTTGGTGTTTCTATACTGCCTAATTCCCATTAAACTGTTGTGATCAGATTGTAGATGTTATCTTCTTGCTGACTATGCAGGCTGATGGAGTTGGGTCACAGTTCCTACAAAAGTTAGCACACAGCACTATTCACCAAGGTAAGCTGGGTTTTGTTAGAAAGAATTTAGAGAGTCCTCATGCCTGGGTTAGTCAACCAGTAGTGGGCTCTGAAGCCACCACATGCAGGGCACTGAGCTCCGGAGCTGGGGAGAATTACAAAGGGATTTAAAGATATGCCATCTAGCCCCTTTGTAATAATCCTTAACTTTGTACAGAACCTTACAATTTACAAAGAGCTTTCCCCTAGGTTACTGATTTTGATCCTTACAATAACCTAGAGAAGCCAGTAAAGTAGATCTTACCAATACTCATTTGATAAATGAGGAAACCAAGGCTCAGAGGGTTTATGTGCTTTGCCTGTAGTCATGAAGTTAGTTTAAAAAAAGGAAGGCTTTTGATGAAGAGTACAGTGCTCTTTTACATCCTGTTACTTTTCACGTATCAGCAAATGCAGGTGTGCACATAAAAGAGACAGCTGAGTCAAATCACATATAAAACCATCCGCCTGAGGGATCAGTCAGAAAGGAGCAAAGGATAAATGGTGAGGTGGGTTAGGGTGTCATCCATGGCCAAGGCTGCTGGACCGTATGGCACCTTTGTATGAATTAGAAAACGTGCTTACTTCTAATGGATATAGTCCTGAGGGTGCAAGTAGCTTACAGAACCTTTGTGGGAACTGGAAAAAAATGGGGAAATGTGCCCCTTCCACCCATTGGATGTGGCCAGTACCAGAGTGCAGGGCTGGGGTGAGCATGGTTTAGATTTCAACCAGCACTGGTTTCCTTGGCTGGGTGCTTTGGCACAAAGCATTTCTACATAACCATACATGGTGGTCCTGACTTAGGTGACTAGAAGACCCAAGACTAGGAAAAGCTAGCTGGAGTCTTTGCTACTGGAAGTGTGGTTCTTGGACTAGTAGCATTGGCTTTTAACCGGGAGCACGTTAGATACACAGAATCCCAGGCCTCACTTCCAAACCTACTGACTCAGAATCTGTGTTATAATAAGATCACCCACATGATTTGAGAGATCTGGGCTCCAAAGGAGAGATAAGCGAAGAGCAAGATCTCTGGGAGTTGGAGCAATGTGAATCCCTGATTAGCTGTGGAATGGCAAGCAGGTTTGCCTGGCTGGAGAAGAGGGCACTCAGAGCACAGGTGAGCCTCTGCCCTCCAACGGCAATCTGATTGGAACTCAGTCTACAGTCTAACATTACCTTTTGCTTTTCTTCTTTCTCTCTTTTCTTTTCTTCTCTCTCTCTCTCTTTTTCTTTCTTTCTTTTGTATTTTTTCGAGACAGGGTCTCCCTCTGTCGCCCAAGCTGGAGTGCAGTGGTGGAATCTCAGCTCACTACAACGTCTGCCTCCTGGGTTCAAGCAATTCTCCTGCCTCAGCCTCCCGAGTACCTGGGACTACAGGTGCGTGCCACCATGCCCGGCTAATTTTTGTATTTTTTGATAGACAGAGTTTCACCATGTTGGCCAGGCTGGTCTTGAACTCCTGACCTCAAAGCGATACCCCCCCCCGCCATGTCGGTCTCCCAAAATGCTGAGATTACAGACGTGAGCCACTGAGCTCGGCCACCTTTTACTGTTCTTATGTTACTTGATTCAACAGACATGGTTTGAGCCATCTCTGATGCACTAAACCCGACACATCTAAAGCTCAGTATGTCACAGTCCCTGTTCTCAAGGAGGTCACTGTCTAGAGATAACAGAGAACATTCAATCCAACGCAGCAAGCACGCCAATGAAGATGTACACAAAACACCTGGGGGAGCACAGAGTAGCAGCAAACAACTCTGCCTATGATATTTGAGTTAGGTGTTGAAAGATGAGGAATTGCCCACACAGAGGACAAGCATTGTCTCTCCAGGCAGAGGTGTCTATCTCCCTCAGTGAATTGTGGACCTTTTAAAGGGGGTCTGGTTTCATTTATATCTCCCTCCCCTTCGCCTGTCTCAGGGACTACCATAGTGGCCAATGCACAGCTGTTAATCCTTGCTAACTCACTGATGAACTGACAGACTGACTGGAAAAAAAAAAAAGTGAATGAACGGCTTTGGAAAGAGGAGTCCCACAGACTACCATGGGAGGTGAAAAGACCTTATAATCTCCTGGGAATTACGTGGTTAAGATCTACAGTTGTGATCTGGCTGGAGAAATGAGGGAAAGAGCTAAGAAATAGTGTATTGTGCTAGGGTTTCTTGTCTGAAAGAAAAATGTAACAATGAGACAGAGACTGTAAAAAAAATACACTTTTGTTAAATCTAAATAATTCTTAACAATGAGCTGAGAGAGCCTGCAATCAGATCTATTCTCTCCAAATAGGGCGAGTGGAGGGCACCGGGAAAGGCTGCTGCCAGGGAATTAAGCCTGCTTTCTCCAGCTCACCGTGGGGTTCCATTTTGCTTTGGGCAAGAGAATGGACATTTTCTTTTTACAAATTTCCATTGCACAGAACAAGACAAGAGTTCCCCAAATGAAATCCAGTCATTAGTCTCCCTCTTATATAATCTGCATAATACTTCCAAAGAGGGGCAGAGGGAGGGGGTCACAAGAGGTGAGCCAGGTACCTGAAAAGGCTCATCTGGGCCCTGTTAGTGCAACAAAGTACATTGTAACCCATCTGCCCCAGAGCCTCCATGCACTGAATATTCAGTCATAGCACATAATTGGCTGGGAGTCTGCATATACTCTAAGTTGAATGGAGATGACATTTTCTGCAATATAAGAAATACATTTCAGAAAAGTAGGTTAGACTCTGTTCTTTAGTGTAAAAAAAGTTACTGGGCATTCAGGGAAGGCTAAGGAGCTCAGTGTGGTTAAAATCAGTACAAGTGGTAGGGGCCGGGAAGGGGAGGGGAGATTTCATATAAAAGATGCAGAGGTCCTGAACCAAGTCCATGGAACATGGAGAAGAGGAAAGGAAGGATTTCAGAGGTATTTCAGAATTGAGGAACAAATTAAACATGGGTGGCCAGAGATTGAGGAGAATTGAGAATGGCTCCCAGATCTCTAGTTTGGGCACTGGCTGGGGCTGAGGGGATGAAGATCATTAGTTTGAATATGAACATGTTGAGTTGGAGGTGCTTATGAATAATATAGGTGCTGATGTTCAATAGGAGTTGGAAATATAGGGCTGGAGTTCAGTGGAGGGGTTTGGGATGGAGATATAGATGTGGAAATTACGAGCATATTATACTGAAAGCCACAGAAGTGAATTACGTCTCCCAGGGAGAACACAGAGAAAGGAGAGGAGAAGACTGAGGAGCGGACCCTGGGAAAGGCCAACAAGAGCCAGGACAGAGTGGTATCAAGAAAGCTGAGAAAGGACAGAGTTCAGGATGGAGTGGGTTGTCAAGAGTTTGGGATGCTACAAGAGATTGCAGAGGATAAAGGCTGAAAGGAAATCAGCAGATTAGTCAGTTACTAGGTCCTTGGTGATCTTCACCAGAGCACTTTCAGTGGCACAGGGGAGGAAAGATCTGGTTTTAGGAAAACAAAGAATGGCTGCAAAATGAAACACTGGAGACGACGAGGGGTTTGGTGATAGAAGAAAGAAAAATGAGTTGGTGTCTTGAGGAGGAGACAGATTCTCAGGAAGGACTTTTAGTATGCCAAAAGCTTGGGCATGCTGACCAGAGCAGGACAGATTTGGGTGATGGGAGAAAAAAATGGCATTAATGGAGGTAGGTCCCTGGGGAGGTGAGGTAAGGATGTGTCTTAGAAAGGAAGGACACCTTTCCTTTGAAGCAGGAAGGAATTAACAAATAAGCAAAGAAACAAGCAGAATAGAAAGTGTTGTTTTTCTCAAACAAATCAGCAAGAAAAAAAACTCATCAAAAAGTTAACAAATGACATGAATAGACATTTCTCAAAAGTAGATATACAAATGGCCAACAAACATATGAAAAATACTCAACATCACTAATCATCAGGGAAATGCAAATTAAAACCACAGTGAGATACCACCTTTTTCCCACAAGAATGGCCATTATTAAAAAGTCAAAACCCAAAGATGTTACTGTGGATGTGGGGAAAAGGGGACGCTTATACACCGCTGATGGGAATGTAAATTAGCACAAACTCTATGGAAAACAGTATGAGGATTTCTTGAAGAACTAAAAGTAGATCTACTATTTGACCCAACAAACTCCACTACTGGGTATCTACCCAAAGGAAAATAGGTCATTATATGAAAAAGACACATGCACATATATGTTTATAGCAGCACAATTTATGATTGCTAAGATATGGAACCAACACAAGTGCCCTTGACTGACGAGTATATAAAGAAAATGTGGTGTGTATACATATACATATACACCATAGAATACTACTCAGCCATAAAAAAGAATGAAATAATGTCTTTTGCAGCAACTTAGATGGAGCTGGAGGTCATTATTCTAAGTGAAGTAACACAGGAATGGAAAACCAAATACTGTATGTTCTCACTTATAAGTGGGAGCTAAGCTATGGGTACACAAAGGCATACAGAATGGTATAATGGATTTTGGAGACTCAGAAGGGGGAAGGGTGAGAGCAGGATGAAGGATAAAAAACTATACATTGGGTACAATGTACACTACTTGGATGACAAATGCACTAAAATCTCAGACTTCACCACTATACAATTTATCCATGTAACCAAATCCATTTGTACCCCAAAAGCTATTGAAATAAATTTTATTTTTAAGAATGTGTTGTTTGGAAAACATCTTTGTCAATAGAAATATTAGCCCTTGAATAATTAACAAAGAGGAGGGACACAATCAGGCTCAGTTGTGTAAAGAATAATTCCAGTTTCTCATGCCAGCCTCTTACCACTGACACCTGATTAACATATGGCACCCTAACAATTATGCATATCAATATATACTTGTCAGAATAACTTCATTTTAAGTTTTGTTTCACAACTAAACTCTCCTTAAGTTTGCTCAGTTTTCATAACTTGTAGCTTATGTAATATTGTTTGTTCACCATCTATAAAAGATTTAAGGAGATTGGTTTGGGCAGGAGAAAATTCTCGCATGTCAGTTTACTTCTATGACATTTAACTTGGCAATTAGAGGAATGAGAGAGAAAAAAATAATGTGTATACAAGAAACAGAAAAGGAAACTTTATGGCCCTGTCACATTCAAGAGATATGCTTGTTCATGGAGATGCTTGTCTCATTTTGAGAGAAGATTGTGTTTTTGAAAGAAGTTTTTTTTTCCCTAGGCCTCTGGTAGTTACATATAATTACTGCATCCTAGGGAACACAAATGCGAAGAAAGCTCAGCAGATGTGTTCTTCGGAGGTCATCGTGTGAGAAGTGGTTTGATGTGCACTACAGCAAAACTTATTCTGTGATTTGTTTTGCTCCCCCACACAATGACTCATCTCTTTGTCTGAGACATGAAAATCTGTATGGTTTTAAATGGTATCAGAATATGCTTTTAATTCTATCATAAACATTATTAAAATAATGGCTACCATATATTGAGTGCCTACTATGTGATAGATATGATACATGTATTAGCACAGTATTCAAAAACTTTTTATTGACTCTCTTCTTAATTCTTTCAGTAATCCTAAGAGATAAGCAATCCTACCAATACATTTTTTATGTAGGAGACAATTGAGGCTTCATCCACCAGTTATTACCCCATTTCTTTGTTCTTATTCACAGCAAACATTACTAAAGCATTATCTCTACTCTGTCTCCAATTCTTTCTTAGACCCACTCTAGTTAGGCTCTTGCCTGTACTAGTCCATAAAAACTGCTCAGGTTAAGTCACCAATAACCTCCTCATTCTCAATCTGTAAGTCGGCTTCCAAGAAGGGCTCAGGGCACCCCTACTGAGAACCACTGCTCCATGCTGCCAGATGATGGAGTCATCAAGGGCATGGGCTTTGGTATGAGAGAGGCTGGAGTTTGAATGCCAGACCTGTCACTATGTACCTAACTTTTGGCAAGATATTTACATTTCTTAATTTTATCCAACAAACATTTATGAGGGCTGCTATATGTCAGGTGCTGTTCTAAGTGCTTGGGGGTAATAATCTTCCTTGACCCAGAAGCAGCATTTAAGACAGTGGATTACTCCCTCCTCCTTAATATGCTTTCTTCACTTAGTTTCCAGGACATCATAATCTCTTGATTTTCCTCTAACTTCACCAAACACTCCTTAGCCTCCTTTGCCAGTTGTGCCTCTTCTCTGACTTCTTAATATTGTGGGGCCTCGGGACTCAGTCACTGGATTTCTTCTCTATCTCTATTACTTCCCAGGTGGTCTCATCTGAGCTCATGACTTTGTAGGCCATCTCTATACCTATGACTCCCAAATTTATATCTCCAGCTTGAACTTTTCCCTCGAACTTCAGACTTGTGTATCCAACTTGCTACTCAATATCATCTCCACTTGAATTTCTTTATTTTATTTTATTTTATTTTATTTTATTTTATTTTATTTTTTGAGACAGAGTCTTTACTCTGTCACCTAGACAGGAGTGCAGTGGCATGATCTCGGCTCACTGCAACCTCCGCCTCCTGGGTTCAAGAGATTCTCGTGCCTCAGCCTCCGGACTAGCTGGGATTACAGGTGTGCGCCACCACGCCTAGCTCATGCCTAGCTAATTTTTGTATTTTCAGTAGAGATGGGATTTTGCCATGTTGGCCACGCTGGTCTTGAACTCCTGACCTCAAGTGGTCTGCCTGCCTTGGCCTCCCAAAGTGCTGGGGTTACAGGTGTGAGCCACCACACCTGGCCTCCATGAGGATTTCAAATAGGCATCTTGGTATGTCCAAAACACTACTCCTGATCTTTCCCCATAATGAAAATGTAAGAAAGAATTTTATGCATATATCATAACATCACTTTGTGCCCCATAAATATAACAATTATAATTTGCCAATTTACAGTTTTTTAAAAGAGTAAGAACAAAGGAAAACCTTCTCGAAACTATACCCTTTTTCAGATATAGGTAGTATCTTAATCCTTGTGGATATTCTTGACATCTTTCTTTTTCATTCACCGTACACAATCTATCATGAAATTAGGATGAATCCACCTTCAAAAATCGGCAAGTCAACCATTCCTCACCACATCCTCTGCTACCTCCCCATTGCTTGATCTCATCAGTACTGCTTCTACCTATCACAGATAGCCATGTGGCTAGTTCCCTTTCATTCTGTGCTTAGGTGTCACCTTCTCAGCAAGGCATACCCTGACCACCCTGTTTGATTTTGCAGTCTGTACCCTCTCCCCAGCATTCCCATGTCTGAAGACCCCGCTTGACCTTTTCTTTAATCTGTGACACTTATCACCTCCTAGCACATCATAGTCTACTTATTTATGTTAATTGTTTGTCATTTATCGCCCCCTCTTAGAACATAAGCATCATAAAGGCAGGGATTTCTATCTATTCTGTCCACTACTGTACTGCCTAAGCGCCTGGAACAGTACTTAGCATAGAGTAGATCCAATACGTGTTTGTGGGATTGAATTAGAAAGCTTAAGTATCTTGCCAAAGGCTGCTTACACAGTGACAGGTCTGGTATTCAAACTCCATCCTCTCTGATACCAAAGTCAATACCCTTGACAACTTCATCCTATGGCAGCATGGAGCAGTGGTTCTCAGCAGGGGTGCTCTGAGCCCTTCTTGGAAGCCAAGGAAGCAATATATTCTTGCTACAGCCAAGCATACAAAGTATTATGATGACTCTCAGAGAGAATATTGAGTTGAACATGTCACTCAATACAATATACACTGACGTTCAACTCGATGTAAGGGGGAAGAGGTGTGCAGCAACATCAAATAAGTATCCGGGGGCAGGGGCAGGGAGGTGGACTGGGGATTTGTTGTTCAATGGGTATAACATGTCAGTTATGCTAGATGAATATGTTCTAGAGATCTGCTGTATAACATAGTGCCTATAGTTACCAATACGGTATTGTGCACTTCAAAATATCTTAAGTGGGTAGATCTTACGATATGTGTTCTTACCACAAAAAAGAAAGAACACAAAAACTTGGGAGGTATTGGATATGTCTATTACCTTGATTGTGGTGATGGTCGAATAGGTGTGTGCATATGTTCCAATTCATCACATTTACACCTTAAATATGTGCAGTTATTTGTATATCAATTATACCTCATTAAAGCTCTTAAACTGGTGGGGTTTTTTTTAATTTTAAAAAATCAAATGTAACAGAACACTATCACACAGGTATGCAGAAAGACTGCCTGTTCTCTTGCCTCATGGGCGTATAAGTGAGTATGGTTAGGTTAAGCAACTGTTCTATTTGAACTATGGCACAAGGCTGAGGCATATTGATAAACAGTAATTCTTTGCCAGGTCCTGTGAGGCATTGTTAGAGTACAATAGAGATAACATTATTATTATTATTACTGACTTGCTTATTAGATTTTTAAAATCCATTGAAGTGTAATAACAAAAAGTCTAGTACTCAACATTGTGTCATAGGTTTTGTTTTTGTTTTTGTTTTTTGGATTTTTTTTTTTTTTTTTTTTTTTTTGAGATGGAGTCTCACTCTGTTACCCAGGCTGGGGTGCAGTGGTGCCATCTCGGCTCACCGCAACCTCCACCACCAGAGTTCAAGCGATTCTCCTGCCTCAGCCTCCCGAGTAGCTGGGGTTACAGGCATGTGCCGCCAGGTCTGGCTAAATCTTTTTTTTGTATTTTTAGTAGAGACGAGGTTTCACCATGTTGGCCAGGCTGGTCTCGAACTCCCGACCTCAAGTGGTCAACCCACCTCAGCCTCCCAAAATGCTGGGATTACAGGCATGAGCCACTGGGCCTGGCCAATGTCATAGGTTTAAAAAGTTGTTGAGCACCCTTGGCATCAGTTAAGCTTTACTGACTTTAACCACCCTTCCGCCATGTAGGCCAGGCAGGACAACACACCTTTTTCCTGCTTTTATTTCTAAATTAAAAAAAAAAAATGAATGAAGCAGAAACCATAGAATAGAGTTTAATTCATTTAAGAAGCAAACAACAACAATGACACAACCACAAAAACAATGAGAATTTCCGTGAGTGGGTATGCATGGTACACAGGGGAAAGAGTAGTAGATGCCCAGGAGACCTGGGTCTAGTCCAGGCTTTGCAACTAAATATGTGACTTTAGCCAGGTCATTTTCCTTCTCAGGGTCTCAGTTTCCTCATTCATAAAATAAGTGGTGGGGTAAAAACAAAAAATAGAACTGGCATATGATCCAGCAATTCCACTGCTGGGTATATATCCACTAGAAATGAAATCAGTATGTTGAAGAGATACCTGCACTCCCATGTTCACTGCAGCAGCATTCACAATAGCCAAGATATGGGATCACCCTAAGCATTCATCAACGGATAAATGGATAAAGAAAACTTAGTATATATACACAGTGGGATATTATTAGGCCTTAAAAAGAAAAAAAAACTGCCATTTGTGACAGCACGGATGAACCTGGAGACTAATATTTTGGTAAGTGAAATGAGCCAGACACAGAAAGACAAATATTGCATGATATCACTTATATGTAGGATCTGACAAGTAAAAGGGTGGCTACCTGGGGGTAGTCTAGGGGTAGACTGGGTTGGAGAAATGGGGAGATGTTGGTTAAAGGATATACATTTTCAGTTATAAGATAAATCAGTTCTGAGGATCTGTTGTACAGCATGGTGACTATAGTTAAGAATACCATATTGTATACTTGAAATTTGATAAGAGAGTAGACTTTAAGAGTAGATCTTAACTATTCTCGCCACACAAAAAAGTTAGCTGTGTAAGATGACGGGTATGTTAATTAGCTTGATTGTGGAGATCATTTTACAATGTATACATATATCAACACATCACATTGCATACCTTGAATATATACAATTTTGATTTATCAATTATACCTCAATAAAGTTGCAAAGAAAACCCACAAATGAGGTGAGGGGCAGCCCTAGATAACCTGCACACTGTCCTCCAACACTGATCCTATGTGGGCCAATTGTTATGGGTGGAAGATAAAGATGTTGCTTGAAATAAAATGTACAAGAGATTAGAAAAGCATTTCAATTCATTTATTTATTTCTTTATTTAGTTAGTGCCTTAGGTGCAGAGGTTGAGTTAATCAAACTCAGCTCGTGGCACATTTATCGTCATTGGTAACTTGCTTGATTTATTTATTCCCTGTCATCCCCACACTTCACTCAAATTCTCCTCCCTCCCTCATTAGCAACTATTGTCTTCTGCTTAATTAAGATATTTTTGTTTGCATGTGTTCTTACAAAACGTGTATTATCAGTTTGAATGAATGTCTTTTGAAATTTCTGTAAATTGCATATTGTGGTATTGTGTTATATATATTATTCTGCTTCTTGCTATTCTTTTTTTTTTTAACCCAGCACTGTGTTTTAAAAAATCTATACATGTTTCTCTATGTACAATTAATCTCTTATTTCCAATTGCTGCAAACTACTCGAGAATGTGTGTCCACCACATTTGTCTCTCCGCTCTCTTGGTGATGGATGCCGGATTGTCTTCAACTTTCTGTCACCATAAATAATGCTGCAATGAGAAGCATTCCATTTTAAAAAGTATTGTAGGTGAAGATGCGAATAGGGAGCTGCTTCTGAGCTGTGACTAGAAGGATGAAGTGCTACTGTTAGGGTTTCCTTTTCTCCAGCATGCTGTAGAACCTTGGATAATGGAATTAAATCCAAATGCTTCAACTGGGGCAGTAATCAGAAGTTGGGCTCTTGTGTCAAGTAACTGTGCTACTATATTTTCTTCACTGAATTGACTAGTTATTTGAATTAGTTAACCCATTTGATGAGGGATACTGACACTGTGTAGACGCTCCACCTCTGCCCTCTCTCCCAGGGGATGATCCCACACAATCCCCCCAAATTATGCAGACCATAGTCTCTGATCTCAAGTGGATCTTTAAGGAGACCTACAAATTTTTCTGTTTTGCTACTTAGCTCTTCCTCCTGTTCTCTATAACAGCTATTTTAAACTTTCTCCATCTTATCAGTCTCTTCTCACTTTCAGCAGGTTGCCTTACCTCCTACTTCATAGAGAAAATAGAAGCTATCAGATGAGAGCTCCCTTAAATTCTAATTACCAAATCTATATATTTGCCTGCGTCCACACCCACCCTTGCCACCATCCTTTCTGTTACAATGGGGTGCCTCACCTTCTGTCTAAGAGGAATCCTTCCATCTGTGCTGTGGATCCTATCCCTTCCTTCCTTGTTCTATTGGCTAAATTATGTCCCCCCTCAATATTTCAACCTTCATATTTCTGCTAGCTACTTCCCTTAACCATGTAAATGTGTTCGTCTCTCTCTTAATACTACATTTTAAAAACCTTTCTCAACCTCAGTCTCTTCCAGTGACCTCCACCCCTCCACCAACTTTTGCAACTTAGTGGCTACATTTATTCAAAGAGCTACATTGCCCTCTTCTCCTTCTTCACTGCTCAACCTCTTGGATCTCACCAGAGTTTCTTTGGCTTATATGGGACCTCATATTTCTGGTTTCCTTCCTACCTCTCCAACCATTCCTTTAGGATGTCCTTTGCAAGATGATCCACCTATGCCTGGCCCTCAGTGCTCCTCATTTCTGGGCCTACTTACTTCCATTCTTCCTCTGTGTACTCCCCCTGGGAATCGCATTCACTCCTAAGGTGGCTTCAGTTACCATTGATATTGCCAAAATCTCCATCTCCATCCCTAACCACTCTTCTCTCCTCCAGACTTACATATCCAACTCCCTTCTAGACATCTCCACCTGAGTGTCCCACAGGCATCTCAAAACCAGATGTCCAAGACTGAATTTATCATCTTTCTCAACAAACACCCTTTGATCATTTTCACTGTTACATCTCAGGGAAATTCATCACACTGCATATATTCTTATCATTACTAAACTTTTAAATTACAAAAGTTATAGATACTCTATAAAAATTAAAAATATACAAAAGTATGTAAAATACAAAGTGAAAGCCTCATCAATACTTCTTCCCAGAGGTAAACCACTATTAACAATGAAGAGTGTGTCCTTACTTTTTTCTGTATAACTATGGACATGCACGCACACACGAAGTTTTGTTTTCACATACTTTATCATGCTACATGTACTGTCATGCAAATTTCTTTATAGCAGAAAAATATAGTGTGGATATATTTGAATTATTAATCAAATTGGTATAGCTTCTTCTTAGCTGCATATTATTCCATACTATATATAGCCCACATTTATTTAACCCTTCTGATACTGAAAAGCTTTAGCTTATTTCCAGTTTTCACTATTTCAGGGTTGCACTGATTAACCTTGCTGATAAATTTTTGAATTGTTGAGCTATGATAGAATGCTATAAGTGGAATTTCTGAGCTAAGTTTATATACATTGAAGTTTGGATAGACATTGCTAAAGTGTGCTCAATAGCTTGAATGGGGTTTTCCCTCTACTTTTCAATTGAGAGACAGCATACTACAATAAGATGCATAAAGTATATTATTTTAAGTGTGCAACTGAATGAACTTTTATATGTGTATTTAGCTATGAAAGCACCATTTCCAGCCTCCCAGAAGGCTCCCCCCAGCCTTTTTTTCTTTTTTCTTTCTTTCTTTCTTTTTTTTTTTTTTTTTGAGATTGAGTCTCGCACTGTTGCCCAGGCTGGAGTGCAATGGCGTGATCTCGGCTCACTGCAACCTCCGCCTCCTGGGTTCAAGCAATTCTCCTGCCTCAGCCTCCTGAGTAGCGGTGATTACAGGCACCCACCACCACGGCAGGCTAATTTTTTGCATTTTTAATAGAGATGGGGTTTCACTGTGTTGGCCAGGCTGGTCTCGGACTCCTGACCTCGTGATCTGCCCACCTCAGCTTCCCAGAGTGTTGGGATTACAGGCGTGAGCCACTGCGCACAGCCAGAAGGCTGTCTTTAAACCTTCCCAGTACAGACCTCTCCCTGAGAGATCACCACTATTCCAATTTCTATAATCGTCGATTCTTTTTGTCTGCTCATATAAATGAAATTGTATAGACACAAATGAGTCTGGCTTCTTTGACTCAACAGGTTTTATATTTATCCATGTTGTCGTGTGTGTGCATAGTTCACTTTTTACTGTTATATAGTATTCTATTGGATGAATGTCCCACAATTTGTTTATCCATTCACCTGTTGATGGATGTTTGGTTGTTTCCACCATGTTGGCTGTTATGAAGAATGTGGCTGTGAACATTTGTGTGCAAATATTTTGGTGGACACGTTTGCATTTATCTAGGGTGTATATGCCTAGGAGTAGAATTGCTGGGTTATAGGGTGTGTTTAACTTTCTTAGAAACTACAGAACAGTTTTCCAAACAGGCTAAACCTGTTTGCCCTTCCACCAGTTGTATAAGTTGAAAACTCCTAGCATATGAAAGTATCAAATACTGTATTGTTACTGTACACTTAATTGTCTCCCCAGACAATTTTAGGAACTGTCTTGTTCAGTACCTCAAATATAGTGGGATTCTCAATAAATATTTGTGGAATTAGACTAGTAATTGAGCAGTTACTATTTGTTATGCTTCAAGGTCTCTACCACACAATTTGAAGAACTAACATACGTTACTGTGGACAAACTGTTGTACGTATGGATGTTTTATTACACAAAGGAAAGCCCATTTTTTTGTGTATAGGACTGTGGCCTTTACTTTATTGTATCCTCTATGGAGCTTAGCACAGAAATGGGCACAGAGGAAGTGCTGTAATGACTAGCATGCTGGACTTAGTGAGCTACCAGATTCAAAGACTGCCAAGCCTCTCTGAAACCTTTACCTACTCATATTTCTAGGCTGAGGTCTAAAGGAGACAGACAGAAGAGAAAAATTCTCTTCTATCCCTCACTGTCTACACTGTCACCAGCCCCAGTTTCTTAGGTTTTTAACTATAGATAGATAGTTTTCACCTTCAAAATGTTAGCCAGCTCATTCATCTATCTAGCTATAGACAATTAGAAGCCTATCTATAGTTTGTTACTAACTATCTATAGTTGGAAACCTAAGAAACCTGATTTATGAGGTCCACTAAAGACCCAGATCATGCAGGGTAGGAAAGAGCGATCCTTGATAACATACATCTTTATGTCTTTCCTTGTGAAAGGTCCAGTGCATGAAGATGTGATATAGCCCGTTACACTAGGTCTTTAGTCTTCCCGTGTAACTGTCTGTAAAGTTCTCCATTCCTCTGGGAATTTGTGAGCTGAGGATGTAAAAAAGAAAAAAATGTTTCTTGCATGAACTAGGCCTTCATCAAAATTCACTCCAACTCAGATTCATTTCCATTTCTAGTCCCATTGCTGCCCACAACCAACTGAGCATGATGAATGAGTTGGCTGACATTTTTAAAGTGAAAACTGTCTATCTGTTCATCTAACCATCTATCTAGCATATCCCCGGATTTGAGTGTCTTCACTTTATTAAGGTAGCATATCCTTCAGTCTTGCCTCCTCTCACATCTAAGTGAAGGAGATGTAAACAACAATCCTTACCCTTGTTTCTATGACGAATACTAGGTTAACATAAGTAAGTCTTGCAAACTTGGGAATTTGCCAGTCCCAAGTTTTTGTTTAATTTACATAATCATTTGCATAGGACTGCATATATTAAGGAAACATCTGTACTTTTCTTATGCATTTAGATGAGATGAAGTTTTTTCAATATTTGAAGTTACTACTTATTATTGATTTCTTCTGCCTCTCCCTTTTTAGGAATCTCACTTTGTGAATATCATGCCATTAGCCTGGTAAGGTGGAGAATGGAAGTAACACTCCTCCTAGCTTTCCTTCTCAGACAACAGAGCACTCCTTAATCAGAGCTGAAGGGTCCTGGAAGTTGGGATCAAAATATATTTTCAAATATTTTGAAATAAAATAAAAAGCTTTATGGTGAAGCACCTTCAAAAAGTGTAATAAAAAACGCCCTTTCAAGTGTAGAGACATAAAGGTATACTTTATAATGAATCACACTTTCTCAACCTGCATGATCCGGACCTAAGCAGTTAGGTTGCAGAATGGAGGTTGGGGGAATATTTCCTAGTACTGGGGCTGAAAAGGTGCTTGTCTGGAGAGACATGGCAAGGTGACAACGTAGACAAACAATGAAGCTCATTTTCATATATTGGCTTTCCTTAGAGTGAGGCCAACTTGTGTACCCAATATCTCTAAAGACCACCTTTTCTAACAGCACTCTTATCTATCATTCTGGGATGCTTATCTTGAACTCTTCAGCTCTCTCACCGCATGCTGATTCATCTTAGCCTTACAACGTAACTAGTGAATACCTGAATGAGGCCTCAGGGTAAGGGAGAGATCTACTCTTCTTAGCACTATCGCACCCTCACTGGAGAAGGATGCTACTGAATTAGTCATTCATTCAAGCAAAGTATATCCACTCCTATATTGTGTGAGGTGAACATATGTGGGATTTTTTTCCTACCTACTCATTCGTTCCTAACACCCTACTTTCTTTTCGTAGAATGACTTCTCCCCCATTGTGGATATTCTTGGTGGGATGGTAAATTCATACTTCTACTACTGTCAAAACCAAAGTGCTCCTGAAGACTTCTTCTGCCACATCCCTCCTCTCACTGCTCAGTATAGCACAAAATTTAAGCTCACCTGATTAGATATAGGCTCACAGGACTTTGAGTCTTAAGCTAGTAGCATGAGCACAGAAGAAATTACTGTTTATTCTTCCCAGTAATGGCGCCCGTATGAGTCTACTTCCCTGCTAGGAGACAATCACTATGGTTCCTACTTTGTAGACCCCTGTCCTTTTTCAAGCCCTGCTCTTTTCTCTTCTTTCTTTTTTTAAAACTTTTAAGTTCAGTGGTACAAGTGCAGGCTTGTTACATAGGTAACCTTGTGTCATGGGGATTTGTTGTACCGATTATTTCATCAGCCAGATATTAAGCCTAGTACCCATTAGTTGTTTTTCGTGATCCTCTCCCTCCACCGACCCTCCACCTTCTGCAAGGCCCCAGTGTGTTTTGTCCCTCTCTATGTGTCCATGTGTTCTCACCATTTAGCTCTCACTTATAAGTGAGAACATGCAGTATTTGGTTTTCTGTTTTGTGCAATAGTTTGCTAAGGATAATGTCCTCCAACTTCACCCATGTCCCTGCAGAGGACATGATCTCCTTCTTTTTTGCGGCTGCATAGTATTCCATGGTGTATATGTGCCACATTTTCTTTATCCAGTCTATCATTGATGGGCATTTAGGTTGATTCCTGTCTTTGCTATTGTGAAGAGTGCTGCAATGGACATATGCATGCATGGATCTTTATAATAGAATGATTTATATTTCTTTGGGTATATACCCAGTAATGGGCTTGCTGGGTCAAATGGTAGCTCTGTCTTTAAGTCTTTGAGGAATCGTCACACTGTCTTCCACAGTGTCTAGCCCTGTTCTTTAACTTTCCCATAAACGTTTTGAATTCCCAAAACACTTTCAATAAGATCCCTTGGTTAGTCAGAATTGACAATAATGTCAGCTCAAAGACATTTGGTTCATGTGGCTGGTAACCAAAGAACCTAGAGTGAAACATTGTGCTAGGTACTGAGAGTACAGTGGTAAACAAGACAAACAAGGTTCTTGCCCTAATGGAGTTTATGTAATAATGGAAAGCTTAGGTCTACTCAGCACTAAGATAACAAACCCTAGATTAGGAAAAGTCAGCCATTGCTTTCCTATGCTCATGTATTTTAGACCATTTATGCACTCAGGCATGTGACAAATATTTATGGAATGTCTATGAGTTACCAGACATTATATGTATAAATTTAATCCATTCCACTTGTTTTGCCTAATCAACAGAGGCATAATTAGTTCCTTCCTTCATTGCTCCAAACTCCTTGTGTACCCTAAATGCTTGAAGATCAGGACCAGAAACACATCATAAGCTTGAGCTATTAGAGATACAAGCCTTACCTCCTCTTAGCTTTCTGCCCCCTCCCCAACCTTCCCATATTCCTGTGTGCAGGGGAAGTGGGCTATCACAGAAGGTCACTGTCATCTTTGGGACTTTGGACAAAATGATAAGGATTAGGATTCTGGGCAGGAGCTTCCTTAGACATGCCTCAGTGAGAGTTTAGTACCATTCAGTGCTTGCCACTTGCCCACAAGGTACCCAGGGTGCAGCAAAGAATGAAAAGTTCATTCTCTGAAGCTTAAAGGGGCTTTGTAATTTTGCTGATCAATGCTTAATAAAGACAATTTGCCTGTGGTATTGAGAAATAGTGTCCTGTCTTATTCAAATGTCCACCACCTGCCACCATTGACTCTACCTGGAATACCCCACTCTCAGCCTGACTAAATCTTTCGTGACTTCCTGCCTATAAAGCACTTTTCTTCTATCATATCCTTGCTCTAATCATTCACTATTTCAGTGTGTGTATCTGGTCTCCCCAAGTAAACAGTAAGCTGCTGGAGGTAGTGGCCTAAGTATGATGTGTCTGTATCTTTCCCTCCATGTCAGGACTCAGTCAATACTTGGGAGTTGATTGATTGTTGATTGATAGCAGTACAAAGTTTCTAGGGTCTTTTATCCATAATTACTTGGGTCCATCTTCACACAAATATCAGTCATTTTTTGCACCCAGGAAAAGCAAGTCAAAGGATGCCAGGGAGATATTTAATCAGTGTTTTCCCTGCAATTTCAAGCTGCCTTTGAAATTGTAGAAAGCCCATGTTTTCCTAATTAGCAAGGGGTGTCATGACAGGAATCATGAACTTTTCTATCAAATAACGTTTCTGTTCTCGACAGTCTGTCAGGTCATTAGAGATAGGTTGTACATTTATCACTCCAGCAGCAGCAGAACAATCAAGGTTTTATTACTTGTTGAAAATAAGTAAAATCATGGGCATTTTAACAGCCAAAATGATCCCCCAAATCAAACCACATGCAGAATGCATTTATTTGTAAAAGTGCTAATTGTAACCAAGTCTTGTCCTTAAATCTATTTTTGAGTGAAGGTGACAATATTTCAGTTCAAAGACATGTAACATTCAAGACACTTTGATCATTATTCATGTTAGTCCCCCTTCACACACATGGACAGACAGACAGACACACACACACATACACACACACACACACACACTCACCTTCCCCTACCAAAAAAGTATACATGAAACCACATGGGGAACAATGGATTTGACTCTGATGGCAGATATTCAGGGGCCTAAGGGCCAATCTAATTTTTATATTATGCGAGGTGATGGGGGAACAATGGAGACCTAGGAGCTTTATACCAGTGACTGGCACCAGTGCTGTAGTCTGTTTGGTAGTCAGCATTAAATTTTGTTTAGAAGATCATTGTGATACCTTTAATGGGGTAGACATGGTAGGTTGGGGCCATGAGGTAATGAGTGGTAAGCTGATAGGAGTTTGAAAGAAAAAGGAATGAAGATGTACTGTGTTACACTGTGCTAGAACATTTTCAGACCTCATCTTATTTCAGTTTCACTTCAATTTTAGGATGCACGTATGATCATTATTACATCACGAGGTCACACGCATCTAGAAAGCGACAGAGCTGGGATTTGAACCCAACTCTGCTGTCTCCACAGCCCACTGCATCATACATTTTCGTAAGGGTCCTGGGGAACTTGATTTTTGATATTGAAATGTAGGCATTTATCTTTCTCACTGGAAGCGTCTGGTTATCTTTATTTATTTATGTATTCATTTATTTATTGCTCCAAGCAGTAATATATTCTCTCAATACAAGATTCAAAAGATACAAAGAGGTATAGGGTGAAAAGTAAATGTCTCTTCCTCCTTTGACCCCGGATACTCAGTTACCCTTCCTGAAGGCAACCACTGATACCAGTTGCTTGCGTATCCTTCCAGAGTGTTCCTCTCTTTACTTATTTCTATCCAAGGACAAATGTGAGCAGCACACCTGACCGGGAAGTCACAGAAGGCAAAGCTGATGTACACTTAAAGCTTTTGAAACAAAATTTCCAATGCCGTAGACATTTCTCCTCTAATATATCTTAACGATATATTAGGTAACATATCATAACGATAGCCTGAAGTCTCATCCAAAAAAGAAACAACTATAACGCCAAATAGGAGAATTATTCTGACTTCAATATTTACCAAATGTTATCTTATTCTTCCCCATACAAAATAATATTTGAAATACAAGGTTGGAGCAGATTGTTTCACAAATTCAACATTTTCCCCAATCAGGGGTTGGGAGGAGGCAAGTATCTCTACTGGGATTTATTGAAAAATTCTGTTTGTGAATGGAATTCATTTTGGGATTTTTGTTTTTATTTTTATTTTTAATTTTTAAAATTTCCATAGGTTTTGGTGGAACAGGTAGTATTTGGTTACATGAGTACATTCGTTAGTGGTGATTTGTGAGATTTTGGTGCGCCCATCAGCTGAGCAAGTATACACTTGGAATTCATTTTTATTTCCACAGGTATTATATTCTTTTTACATAATTAGGCACAACTTCACAACTCAAGGAGAGGAACAGTAAGGGTCTTTGTCAAAATCATCTGCAGTAAAGAAAAAAAGAACATTTTCAGCTGTGGCATCAGGGACTTTGCACATAGTAGAAGCATAAGAAAATTTTATCAAATGAAGGAAAAAATAAAGAAATTAGAAGAGAAGGGAAGAATGTGGTGCTTTCTTTGGACCATTTTATATAAAATCTGGGGTGAATTAATTCATCCAGACAGCACTGTTTGGGCAACCAGTGCATATGTTCTCCCTACATTGTGAATAAGAGGCAGCATTATTGACCTTAGCCTTAACCTAGGAGAGGATGTTTATGTACAAACCTTGGAGGCCTTCAAGAGAAGATGACGTAAAATGTGAACATACACATTTATATCCCTTATGGATTTGATATTCTTGCACTGAAAGTTTGGCTATTTCTCAAGCTTGAGAATGCCTGGTGGTACAGAAGGCATGATTTTTCACTCTCTGCTAATAGAATCAAGCTTCTGGCTGCCACCAGTACAATGGTAGCACCCAGATTTCAGTTTCAGAACCTGTGGCAGATCTACCTGCCCCACCGGCTCAGTTTGTCTCAACCGATGAGCACTTTAATGTTGGTTTTCCAGTTCGATTGCTTGGTAAGGCAACATCAATATCCTGGATATGGTATTTGCTAGTGATCCTCTGAAGCAAAATATGTACACATCAGGCTGTATATTTGCTAATTAAACAGTCCCCAGGGACATCAAGAAATCCAATGCTAAATAACCCTCTTGGAAAATGTTATTTCCTAACCAGCCCCAACTATTATGTACTAAGGTGCTTCCACAACCCATGACTTGTCTATGTCATGGCACCCCAGTGCCTTTATATGAGCACCAAGACATATCCACAGGTTAGCTGGCCAGAGTTTGATAAATGCTTGTGGCCAGGGAGAGGTTTTTTTCCTGTGCATCACTAACTTTCCCACACAAAAATGGGAGACTGAGACTCTATACAGTAGTCAACCAGCCTAAACTGGAAAACAGTGTTGTGTCATATACAGCCCTGAAACTGGCAGGCACTTAAGAGATTATCCATTCTAGCCCCCTCATATTAAAGGTAGAAAGAATGTATCTCCAAGCAGAGAAGTGATGTGATCAAGGTCACAGAGTGACTGACAGAGCTGGAACCTGAACCAAAGCCTTCCAACTCCAAGTTTGATGCTTTTTTAACCCACCTTGCTGCGTCCAGATTGCCTTCAGCCCTTGGACATAGAACTGGTTTTTGGAGCCAATATAAAGAAAAACACTAGAGAATGAGGCAGTCCTGCCTCCAGCACTGAGAAGGCAGGAGAATGACAACAGCCAGGCCACCAAAGTGTGTGTGAACTGGAGTATACTTTGGTCTTAAAGAAAGGCAATCAAAGACCACTGCGCTACCATCTAACTAGAAGCACACAATGCAGAATCATCACAATATCAACCTGAAGTTCTTAAGTTCTTGCTCACTTTGCCTTTCTCTTTACTTTAAGCCTGTAGGCCAATCCTTTTCCTACAGTTTCCCTTTTTACATAATTAGGTACAACACCCCATTCCCAACTGAACATCTGTCTCTTCTTATAAATATGGCTTCCTATGGAAGAAGCTCAGCATCTAAGATGGATGTGTATCTCTGAGAGTTTTCTTGATAGGTGTACTAGCCCTGAGAGCCAGAAGACCTGAGTTCTGGCTCCAGTTCTGCTGGATGGCTAAGGGCTGAGTGACTGGCCCCAGTTTTACTGGATGGTAAGGATGGACTCAGTGACTGTCAATAAGGCATTTTCCTTTTCCCTGATTGAGGTTCCTCAACTGTAAAATGAAGGGATTGGACTAGACAATGTCTAAGGTTCCTTCTGGTTTTAACGGTCTGTGACAATTGTTTTTAATTACTCATGAATTTTCTAACCTCCCATCTCTTCTTTCCTCTATTAGTCTAATAACACATCCATACTAAATTTACTAGGTACAGACACACCTATACACACTTCTGTACACATTTCTATGCTTCTATACACACTTTCTCAGCCAAGAATGAGTCAAGGTATACACATGCACATGTGCACTTAGTTTTGAAGAGGAAGTATCATCCAAGACCCAGTATGTGGTCTCACGTTAATTCAATATGCAATATAAATGTAGACAACACAGCCCTTTTTTCTTACCATTTGGAAAGCTTATTTCTGAAGGTGTGCCTTGTGCAGAGCCTAAAGATTTGAAAGTGGAGCTAGTTGCAGTTGACTTGAGGAATGGTGTCAACAGTTTGTGCTCAAAGGTTTTCTTTAGTCCCTCCTGTTTATATCCAACTTTTATCTGACACCGGCTGCTCGCATCTGAAATGATACCAAGAAAAGTTAAAAACATAAAACTCATCAAATTCTATACTTAAAGTGGTGAATTTTATGGTATATAAATTACACTTCAATAATCTGGTTTAAAAACACAAAGCTTGATGCACAGTGTTCATTCTGCGTACCTGAAGGAGTCAGCTTTTCTATGAAGTTGTAAGAAGTAGGTTTGTACTATAATGTGTGGTGTAAGAAGAGACAATTCACATACCTAGGATGCCTGCTTTTCCGAGAGCACAAGGACCAGCAGATTGCTGATATGGTCAGCATAAAGTGGGGAATGGGGGGAATCTCAGTGCTACTTGTAGAATCTTAGAGTTCAAATGCTGCCTTCACTAAAGAAAATTGATTAGGCTTTGTATTGAGACTGAGAGAAGCTGCCTGAATTGGATGGAAGATCCTTTTGATACATAGAACATCAGTTTGCCTGCACTGGAAACATTCTTAAGGGAAGCATCAGCGTTAAGAGGCAACATCTGAGTTCACTACATCCCCCAGTTTGTGGGCCATCAGTACACCTGTGCAGCCCACTGGCCAGGCATCTTAGGAATGCTTATAAGTTCTCTCTATCTCCACCACCACTCCTTGCTTCCTATATCCACTCAACCCACTGTTGGCTACTAGCCAGAAGCCCCTGAGACCCAGTGCCTGGAACACAGCAGACACGCATTCAATGTTCTTTTAATTGAATTGAGACTGATGTGACAGTGAGGGTAAGCAATCCAAGGAATCTGGGCCAAAACAAAAGCATCCCTAGTTTAAAATATGGCCCAAGTCACATTCTTCATTTGACTTCATTCATCTCAGCTCAAAAGCACAAATCATTTTCACGACATGGAAACAGCCTGTGTTTTGATGCTGATATGCTGTATGTACTCAAGTTAGGAGACAAATTAATCTGATCAGTTTTGTAAAACATGTAAAATTCAAAACTTCATCCAAACTGACATCTTACCAGAAGAGTTATCCAATCGCAACCACCCACAACAGAGGTGTATCTGCCACTGCTCCCGCACACTCTCCTTCATCACACAGTGAAACACAAAAATGAAGAATCCTAAGCCGGGAGAAGAAGGTCAGTCTTTTTCGGTTTCTTTCACCAGCTGTCACCAATGCCCTGACTCAGGTCTGCTCCTGTCATGAGAGATACTACTTTCAAGGAACCCCAGGACCACTACTGGCTTTCTGATCTTGTCTTTGTAGCCTCCCTCCCAAAGGCAAAAATGTCTATATCAAGACTTCATGTCAACCGCTATTTTGTCCCGGGGCTGCTGTTCATCCTAGAGCATGAGAGGTAAGGTAGCCCCTCTCTGAGATTGCTTTCAATCATCCCCACAACCTGGCATTGGCATCCTTGTGTAGTTTCCTTCCACATTGGACCAATAGAATATAGCAGAAGGGATGGCATGTCGCTTTCAAGATTAGGTTATAAAAGATCTCTCTCTCTCTCTCTCTCTCTCTCTCTCATCACTCTGAAGGAAGCCAAGTATTTTGTCCTGAGGACATCCTGGCATCTCTGTGGAGAGGCCCACATGGTGAGGAACTGAGGCTTCCAGTCCACGACCATGTGGATGAGCCTTCCTGGAAGCACATTCCTCAGTCCCAGTCAAGTTTTTAGATCATTGCAGGCCCGGATGACAGCTTGACTACAACTTTACGACAGTCTCTGCGTCAGAAACACCCAGCTAAGCTGCTCCTGAATTCCTGATCCTCAGACACTGTGTGAGATAATAAATTTTTGTTGTTTTAGGCTGGTAAAATTTGGGGGTAATGTATTACATAGCAATAAATAGCTATTACACATGCTTTTTGGCATAATGACACCATGTGGAAACCATGGATTTGACCCTCAACTTCCAATGCCAGCCCTGATTTTGTCCTGCAAGGGGGAGGGAGGGGCTGAAAGTCTTTGTCAGCAGTGCTGGCCATTTCTCTTTCTCACCCTCTAAAATATCTCCTTGGAAGATAAAAGTATGACTTAAGATTATCTTGGCCAGGCATGGTGGCTCACACCTGTAATCCCAGCACTTTGGGAGGCAGAGGCAGGTGGATCACTTGAAGCCAGTAGTTCAAGACCAACTTGGTCAACATAGAGAAACCCCGTCTCTATTAAAAATACAAAAATTAGCTGGGTGTGGTGGCACATGCCTGTAGTCCCATCTACATGGAAGGCTGAGGCACGAGAATCACTTGAACCCAGGAGGCAGAGGTTGCAGTGAGCCGGAATCGAGCCACTACACTCCAGCCTGGGCGATAGAGCAAGATTATGTCTTAAAAAAAAAAAAATTATCTTCATTGCAAATTCCCTGGAGGACCAATTAGATTTCCTGCAGTTGGGGGTAGAATTGGCAGAAATAACTCCTGTCAATAGCCCGACTTATATTTATGGTCCATTACAAAAAGTCTTTATCCACAAAACCTTTCCAGATGCCTCAAACTGAAACTCATTTTTCCCACTTCTGAACTCTCATAACATTTTGTTTCTTGTATTGTTATATGTAGCCATACAATTATTCATCTATTTCCCATTTCTCCACCTAGCTGTTGAGTCTTTGAGGGCTGAGATATGTTTCCTTTTCATATTTATGCCATTTTGCCCTTCATCTTTAATGCACTAACTGCTGCAGCTCAATAAATGTATGTTGATTTGAACTCCAAGGCACTTGATACACAAACTCTCACATCCACCTACAACATAGTGATAACTGCTTGAGCCTCAAAATATTTATTCTGATCCAAGTGCAGTTTGGAAACCTTTATTCTCTATACAGGTTCAGCTTGCCTCTAAATTGGCCAGTTGTCCTGAAGGTAAATTAGTATCAAAGAGGTCTTAACCCATTGTAAACTGAGCACCAGTCTATTGTAAATGCCCCAAAGCAAATTTCAGCTAGAGCACTGCTGGAAGTAAAGATAACAAACCTGCACATTGTGCACATGTACCCTAGAACTTAAAGTATAATAAAAAATAAATAAATAAAAAGAATCTTGATGGAGGCGAGTGACAGTCTCCTGCCATATTCTGTCCTTGTTTGACCATACCTCCCACCAGCACCATGTTCAGTTTGGGAGGCTTTGTTTTAAGAGCAAGATGACAAACAGAAGTATTCAAGAATACAGTGAAGAAGGATAGTGAAGAAAAGCTGAAAGAGCTGGGATGTTGTATCCAGACCAAAAAAAAAAAAAAAAAAAAACTTGGAGTGGAAAACATAGAGTGAGAAGAGATGGTAACTTAGCCACAGATCTGAAAGGGCTGCCATGAAAAGGACAAATTAGGCTTGTATCTGTACAGTTGCCCGGATAGAACCAGGAGAAATGGAAGAAAGTTCCAGAGCAACCACGTACTAACAAATCACAGCTAGTGTTTATTTGGCAATAAGTATATGATAGGCATTGTACTATTAGTCTCATTTTTATAGTTGAGGAAACTCGGAGTCCAAGAAGTCTAGTAAACTTGACCCAGGTCACAGAGCTAACATTGAGCTGGCAGCACCAGTTCCGAATACAGGCAGTCTGACTATAGAGCCCAAGGCCTTAACTACTGTACTATACTAACCTCAGGTAAGGAAAATCGGTACCACATCAGAGCTGATAAATGCTTTGCTTTACAGAATGGTGAGCTCTCAGTCTATGGAAAGTTTCAGGCAGAGGCAAGTGACTTCTTGTCACTCGATGGGAAGTTTGATTGGGAAGATCTTGGCTCCCTAGCCCCAGCCCTGAGACTCTGATTCCAGATGGGAGGCTAAATGGAATGGCATGTAAACGGAATGGCATGTCTCTCTAACTCTCCCAAAAGCTTTATCCCCATGTGTAACCAAACAACTGCGGGGATGAATTCAGCAGTGTTTGCTGTTTTTCTGAGCAGCAGCCACCTGGAAGGCGGCGCAGCACCCCGAGGAGAGCAAACCACAGTCTCAGAGCAGGCAAAACTCCTCCAACTTCAGCATGTACAAGGGGTGACAGTGACATCAAGCACCTATTACTACTCTGATTTCTTGCATAGAGTTTATTTTTCAGACTTAAAGGTTATTCTGTGAATTCCAATGAGCTGCCTGCCAACTCTCCCCCTCTGCCTGACAGCTTTCCTTTTCCTTTCCCATAACAGATTGATCTGCTTACTCACTAGGAAAACACAGGCATGAGGGAAGATGTCAGGTTTTTGTCACCTGCAGTTTTATTTGTGCATTCCTCCTTCACAAATAGCTCATCATGAGCATAATTTTTCCCACTTGACCACAGGTCACCCCCATCCCCTTCAGCCAGCGTTGCAAGCTTGTCATTTGTCTTTTAAATGACTACTTTGTTCACTTGTTCCACCATTTGTTTTGGAGGTTATTCGGGTCATGTGTGTGTGTGTGTCTTGAATTTGAAACTCTGAGCTCTGAAAACTCCCTTGCTACAAGATGGTACATGCTATCTTGTAGTCATTTCAGGCAGGACTGGCAAGACTTTGTGCTTGATGGACATAAGGCATATCTGACAGACAGAGACAGCTTGGCTCTTTTGGTGCTGGATCTATGGGACTTTGATTTTAGTTTTCAAGAAATACCCAGTTAGAACACTTATATACTGTTGGTGGGAATGTAAATTAGTTCTGTCACTGTGGAAAGCAGTTTGAAGATTTCTCAAATAAAGTAAAACAGAGCTACTATTTGACTCAGCAATCCCATTATTGGGTATATATCCAAAAGAAAACAGATCACTCTACCAAAAAGACACATGCACCCTTATGTTCATTGTAACAATATTCACAATGGTAAAGACACGGAATCAAACTAGGTGTCCATTAATGGTGGATTGGATAAAGAAAGTGTCTACATAGCCACCATGGAATACTACTCAGCTATAAAAAAAGAATGAGATCATGTCATTTGCAGCAGCATGGATGCAGCTAGGGGCTATTATGCTAAGTGAATTAATGAAGGAACGAAAACCAAGTACTGCATGTTCTCACTTAAAAGTGAAAACTAAACATGGGGTACACATGGACATAAAGATGGCAACGGTAGACAACTGGGGACTATTAGAGGGGAAAGGAGGGAGAAAGTAAGGATTGAAAAGGTAACTATTGGGTTCTATGCTTACTACCTAGATGATGGGATCATTCACACCCAAAACCTCAGCATGACAGAATATACCCAGCTAACAAACCTGCACATCTACCCTCTGAATCTGAAATAAAAGTTGAAAAGAAAAGAAATATCCTATTAAATTCTGCTTCTATCCATGCAGTTTCCTTCCTTAGATGCTACTTTCCACCATAAGCGTGGTTTTGAAAACACCCCTGCCCCTCCTTTTTAAAATCAGAACTGCCTGGCTTTCTTGATCTTTTGCCAGCTTTCCTTTAACCCCTCTTTCCACAGAGTGAGTGCATTTTTCCTCAGAATCACTGAGCCAAAGAGAAGCCTGGAGTTACCACTGTGGAGGAAGTCTTCACAGGCACTTGGGTTCTAATCCGTTTCCATGGACAGTCTACACCATGACTGGTTAGTTCTTGAGGTTAGAGCATCAGGTTAGAGTACTGTAGTGTGGGCCAGGCAGTTCTATCCACAGAAAAAGTGTAGAACCATCACCAGGGCCTACACTAGAATACAACCTTCAGTTCTACACTAGAATTCAACCAAGTGCCAGTAGCCTCAAAGGGAACCAAGAGAGGGTGGTATTGAGAGTTTCTAAAAATTCCATTCCTACTACCAGAGGCAATAAAAATGGCATGTGAAGGAAGAACAACACATTTTGTGACTTCTTATATTCCAATTAGAACATGGCTGTATATGGTTGGCAGGATCTGGTGGGACAGAAAGTTTCCACTGATCCACCTCATTGCTTAAAATAAGATGGTTTCTTGAGTCATAAAACATAAATGCAAAAACCATGCCTTCTGCTACATTGCTTCCCCCCACTCCCCGCAGCACTTTGCAAGTGCCTGGAATATAATAACTGCATGCCAATTTATTTTTCTCAAGGTTCCTCAGGGATTAACAATGACCACAATAAAAGGTTCAGAGGTTTTTAAGACACTACATTAAAACAAGTTTTTAAAGACAATTTTTTTTTGTAATAGAACTTTTACCATGCTAATGTACATAGTGCTATTCCAAGAAAGGGGGAATGTAATTTGCCACATTTCCCAAAGTTATTTGACCATAGAACTTTTTCCTTGCAGGAGCATCCCATGGGATCATCAGTGGGCTTCAGTATGGAAAAGAAGGGTTTATTGAATGAAAAAAAAAAAAAAAATAGCGGAGAGCACGAAGGGAGAGTCTAACTCAATGAAATGCCAAGTTGACCCTCAGCCTGTCCCTACTGGAGTAGCCCAGATGGACCGGACCAAACTTGAGGATAAAAGTATGGGGTAGAATTAGAGACTCACACAAAATAATTTTGCAGGCCTCTTCCCCTCAGTATTTTTAATAGGCAAAATCAGGTTAAAATGAACATCAGCAATTACTCAGAGTTACATGAACCAGATCCCTAGCTTTCTTTTCTTTTCTGTTTTTCTTTTCTTTTCTTTCTCTCTCTCTTTCTTTCTTTCTTTCTTTCTTTCTTTCTTTCTTTCTTTCTTTCTTTCTTTCTTTCTTTCTTTCTTTCTTTTTCTTTCTTTCTTTCTTTCTTTCTCTGACAGAGTCTCTCTCTGTTACCCAGGTTGGAGTGCAGTGGCACGATCATAGCTCACTGCAACCTCTGTCTCCCGGAGTTCAAGCGATTCTCCTGCCTCAGCCTCCCAAGTAGCTAGGATTACAGGCGCATACCACCATGCCCGGCTAATTTTTATATTTTTTAGTAGAGACGGGGTTTCACCATGTGGGTCAGGCTGGTCTCAAACTCCTGACCTCAGGTGATCCGCCTGCCTCAACTTCCCAAAATGCTGGAATTGCAGGCATGAGCCATTGCACCCAGCCCCTAGCTTTTACTTCTCATGCCATCTTTTGTCGACCATTTCATCACTTCATTGACTATTTGTTCATTTCATCAGAATAAAGGAAAATAATTAAAAGAACTCGATCTAGGGCCTTTAGCTTAGGATCATCTAATTCAACCAATTGTGGTAACTTTTTAAAGGTTGCCTTACAGCAAAATCAAGGCTACAACCTTGGCCTTTCCCATAGCCCTTTGCTTTTAACCTTCATTCCTGTATGATTCTATGATAGTCTAGCCTGGCTCTTTCCCAAAATATTAGGATATCTGATGCAGATAGAGTCTATGGGGCCAAAACTTTAATGTTTCTGCTTTCCAGTTAATTGCTATGTTTAGCTGGATTGTGCACTTCAAAATATCAACATGAGTGTGAATCTGTACATTTTTTAGCACAATGTGTTGATACAATGAACACTCTATGAAGTATTGCCAATCAGTGTTTGATATAGGCATTTCCAACTACCTAAAGTTGAATTACCTATCTGGGCTTCTCCCTATACCACTGAGTAAGAGAGAGTGGGCTGTGTGTGCATTTAATGAAGACTAACATCTAGTTAATGTTTCCAACAGGTGAGATTATTTTCCACAGCAACAAAAGCTTTGCTGGAGCTGTAGCTGGCCACGAAAAAGGCAAAAAGCAGCAGTTACCTTGCAAAGTGTTAAAAATGGCAAAAAGATACAAGCAAAAGATTCTCACAGGTCCCCAGGCAAAAAAGGCAAACCCCCAGGTGAGGCCAAGTAAGAATGTCAGGCTCGTTGTGCCTTTGAGGTCATGCAGGATCATCTTCCGACGAGTCTTCTGGCTTTGGGATTTCACAGAATTCAGTTGAACAAGAACAGTGCAGAACATGGAGAGATTCATGAGAAATATGAGGCAAAAATAAGCCACCACTGAGATGTAAAAGATAGAATCATCTTTAATCCAACAACTGTAAGAAACAAAGAAGACTATCATGAGATAGGGAAACATAAAGTCCTATTTCTCAGAGACTGAAGATCATCTAGTCAATTTTATTTCACCCTAAGGGCATCTAGCCCTAGAGAAATGAATTGGACAGAGTTCACTCACACCAACTGCAGGCAGAGCTGGAACAAGAACCTCAATCTCCTGAACCCCACTTCAGGGTTCTCTCCAACACTAAGTCAGAAATCCTAGAGGATGGTTTCTACCATCCTCTAGGATTATGCGGAACCCGTCAGTCCAATTCCCTAGGAAATGGTTCTATTCGTTAATAGCAGAAAAACGAATGATACATTTTCCCCCGAAGTGGCTCTCTGTCGCCGCGCTCCTCACACCGCCCCTGCATGCCCTTCCTCCCAACACCTTACACCTAAGCTCTTATTTGCAGGATGAATTCTACTTTACATGATAAATATCACAGTGAAAGGATGTGAGCAATGAGTGGCTTTTCTGAAAGCTATATCAAACAATGGTGAAATTATGAAAGTTAATGAAAATGCTACAAAAAGAGAACAGCTCTAGGTGTACTGCTTTAAAATATGATGTATTTGGATGACAAAGGCAACACTGGCCACTGGATTGATTAATGACTCTATAGTTTTTATTAAAGAAAAAAATATGCAGTGATTCATATGAACAAATATTCCAGTTAATAACATTTGCAATTACTGGAGGCATTTTCCCTGATTTTTGAACATGGAGAAGATTGACTAATTTAACTGTGTGTCAACTGAGCTCTCTTTTCTAAAACCAGGAAAATCTCTTTTGGTCATGTTGTTTATGTTGGCATGGATACTTTCACTTATGTGTGAGTTTGTCTCTGTGTGTGTGTTGCAAACGTGTTAAAAAACATTTAATTTTCCTAATAGATTCTGATACCTAGAGTTCCCTGAATATTATCAGCATCCTTAAAGGATGCTATAGAAAACTGTTAAAATGAGATAGTGTTATATGTTTGGGTAGAGAATCACCTTCAAGATATATTGTTAAGTGGAAAGACCAAGGTGCCAAATGGTGTATATCTACCACTTGGGTAACAAAGTGTGCAAGAGAATATCCATACAAATTTGATCTTTGGTAATAAATTGGTAATAAGAGTTACCTCAGGAGGGAAACTGGGTAGCTGGAGTTTGGAAGTGGGGCTTATTTTTCATCCTCTACCCTGTTGTACATTTGGATTTTGTTCCATGTGCATGAATTACTTCTTCAAAATATAATTTGAAAAAAAAAAACTATTAGAGCAGTCTGCCTCTTATTAACCAAGTCACATCTGAAAAGTCTCTTTTGGGAAAAAGTGGAGTTGATTTTGTTCTGGTTTTGCTTTAGCTCTTGCTTTTGATGGTTCAAGAAGAGTCACCATTAGGTAGACACTGGGGACCTTTTAAGTCACAAAACAGGCAAGGGGGGAGGTTGGAGCGGGAGATAAGAAGGAAGGCAAGAGAAAATGGAAGAGAAAGAAAAGATAACAAGGAATTTTAATTAGAAAGCATCTGCTATAAAGGGCAAAATAATTTTGACCCGCTGGAAACTGTCATCTCAATATGAAAGACGGGGGAGTCTTGGAGCAGGACCTCCTACATTTGATTCCAGTCCAGTGGGAGAGGAAATCTATAGTGGAAGAACTTGAGAGGCAATGATAAAAAGAATGGAATAATCAGAAGTGTAAAATGAGATTGTGCAGCCTAAAGGACCGCAGGGCAACTGTCTACACGCCTACACGCCTGTAAAAGAAGGTTTTGGAGAGGTGGGGTGAAGTGAATTGCTACTCTCATGTGATTGTGGTTGACAGAACTAAAGAGATGAGCTTATACATCAAATGGGATAAAAAGAAAAAAATGAAAAGAAACAAGAAAACAACAAAGCTGAGGCCGTTTACAAAGGAAAGCTGTTTAGCATTCTTCAGGGAAGACCTTTGTTGCTGAAAGGTAAAAAATGTTTTCCAAATCATCTCAGAATTTCCTTGTAGTGGCCACTAACTCTTTGCAATGACCTTTGCAATGTGTGAGCTTTGTAATCACAATACCTGCCAGTTACACAGCATTTGCCATAGAACAGGCAATATGCTGAGCACATTACATACATGATATCATTTTAATTTGCACAGGACGTTAACAGGAAACATTATTATTCCCATTTTCCAGAGGAGGAAATTGAACTAAAAAGTAAAGTAACTTGCCTAAGGTCATAGAGGACCCAGGCAACTAACCATTACATAAATGTAGCCTTGACTATGCTTAGGGCAAAAGGGCTTAGGCTGATTTCTTCCTGAAGCCAGAGTCAAGACCAATCCCAGGCAAGAACGCTTTACCATACCTTGCTGGGCCAGAGCCCCACCACTAGAGAAAGAGATGCTGGTACTTACAATGGAGTTGTTGGGCTCAGAGTTCCATACAGATCTTTTTTCACACTGACTGTGATTGCCACCATGATTGCTGGGATTCCTGCAGTGGGAAAGCAAGTCAGAGGCATTTCTTCAGGTAGCAGGGAGGCATCCTAATCAATGACTGTGGGTGATGATACATTAAGACACTGTTTAAATGAGCCACAGATGTGTGGGCATCAAAATACTATTGTTTGCAAAATGTTTGTGAATTCTTCCGAGTTAAACATTTCTAGGAGTTCTCCAATCTGCTAAACTAGACAGCATGCCAATGGCTCCAATACAACACCCACCAGTTATTAAAAATAGCTCAAGTGCCAAAAAATCAACTTGGCAAAAGAAGTATCTAGTTGATTGGAATGCAAGTTCGCATCAAGCATTTCTTCTTAGATGATAAGCCTCTAATTTTTACTCCCTTTCCACATCGCCCCTTCTTTCCCAATAGCTTTTTGTCTAGGTCACCTTAGGGGAAGGGCACAGGCAATCAGCTGCAGCCTTCAGTGCTTTTTTGACAGGGAAACTGTTTCCACACTCATTACTAGTTTGACATTTTGACTAGATCGACCAGTTAACAACCACTCAATTCAGTCAGACTATAATAAAGCAATCAGTTCAGTCGAAATGGTCAAACGTGAGGAGAGTATAGACACAGGGTTTAAAAATCCAATTTCATGTACATTTGCAAAACTTAAATGATTTCTTTATCTCTCAATTGCATTTCTCCTAGACTAAGAGCATACACCTACATACATTTTAGGGGTTTTGTTACATGCTTTCCAAAGCTGTTCCAAAGCCCAGGATGCCAAGTATCTTGAAAAATCCTCCACTGTCCCATTCTGTGATAAACAGGATAGTCCCTTCAAATCTGTAGAGCCCACCCCAAGCACAGCACCTAGAATGCTGCAGATGTTTTTAAAAATACCCCCGAAGGCTGGAAGGGAGAGACAGAGGAAGGCCTCATCTTTAGGATGGAAGTTGTGTGGCAGTCTTCAAGCTGTGTTTACATATTGAATTTTTTTTTTTTTAAAAAGATCCCTTCGGTTGTTATTTTAAAAATATAAACAAATCTACTGTCTTGGACAGGGATTCATTAGGTTGGTGCAAAAGTAATTGTGGTTTTTGTCATTAAAATAAACCTTTCCAACAGGTTGCTTTGGCATTCATAAGGCAGAACTCCAAACATAAACAGATGTTAATATCTATTTTCCTTACAGTTGATTGCTTTTGTCTAATATTGAAATGCTCCAAAACTCCCTGTAGTGGGACAGCTCAGCTGTGGCTTCCTGGTGACCTTGCATGTATGCACATAGACCACGCAGGTAAAGGCTTATCTGAATTTGGGCGGTGTGCCCTGCGGACCTCCACAAATTCAAGAAGATGGGAGGCCTGTGGGGAGGTGCTCCAAGGCCATCTCCTATTCACCTCCCTGTCTCCTCCAGGAGGCTGTCAGGAGACAGCTTCTCATCATCTCCCAGGGCTCTGCAGAGGTGTGGGCCTTTGTACCCTGCCCCCTCAGAATAGGGCAGCAGAATAGGAAACAGCATCACTTCCATTTAAAACCAGCTCCTCAGCCACCGGGAATCCTACAAGTCATGTGACAGTCATCCATTCTCTTTGTTTTGGTGTCGTTCTTTTTAGTGTGGGGGACAAGAACATGAAAGCTGGCACTTTTAGGTACCCTTCCTTTCACAGTTTATGTAAGTAGTAAACTGAACCTAATAGTGGCTTATTGTATCTTTCTTTACTGATTGAGCCAGTCAGACTTCTCAGCTTGTGTGTGTAACTAAAGTTTTCCTGCTTCCAAGTACCAAACTTTAGCCTTTCCTGCCTCTCCTTGTAACCCAAGAAATGTATATGAAATTAGAAGATCAAAGAGATAAGAAGTGAGTCCTGGAGGAAGGGCTTAAAAAAGAAGCTGGGAATGAGTGACGATCAGGCAGAAGTAAAGCCAGGATGGAGTGACATTTACAGCCTTTTCACAGTTGGCCATATCATCTGCTTTTTGGATTATTCATGAAGGCTCTCCCACATTTTTCAATCCTGTGATTGAATCAAGATGAGGGACACAAGGCTCTAAGGGGAGTGTATCGACTGCTTTTGGCTCTGTGTTTCTGATGGATTCCAAAGTGTACTAAAACAAGCTTTTAGATTATGATCTGTTCAGTATTTGCCTGTCTCTGCTCCCCACATTAGCATAGATAATAGCACTGACTGTGTATCCAGTGAAAGCATGTACTATGTTAATGAACTCATTAAAGGGATGAGTAGCTAATTAGGAGGGTATTGTCTTCACAAAGGCAGTGGAAGATAAAATCTGTGTTCCTATGTACCCTAGGTATGCTACTTAATGTATATCTCCTACGCATCTAACACATTGTCTGAACCCAAAATCTGCCTTGAATACACAAGAGAGAGAGGAAAGGAGCTGAGCTGACCATGACAGTTAGAAATGCAGGAAACAAGCCAATGAAATGACATTTGTGTTCAGAAAGATCTATGCTGAGGACCATTCCTGGCTTCTTCCAAGGCCAGCAGTGATCATCACAGTCATGAGGTGTGATGAGAATCAGGTTCTGGCTGACCCAGCACTCTTTCACCCATTTCAAGTCTTTTCCCTGTTCCTTAAACAATATGGCAAGACCATAGAGGTTAGAAGTCCAAACTATGGAGACAAACTCCCTGGCTCAAATCCCAGCTCTCTTGCTTACTAACTGTGTGAGTTTTGGCAAATTACCTAATTTTTCTGTGCCTCAGTCTCCTCGTCTATTAAATAGGAATAATGATGGAATCTATCCCATAGAGATATTATGAGGATTAAATGCATATGTAAAGCACTTAGAATAGCATCTGGCACATGTAAGTGCTACCTAAGTGTTAGCTGTTTTATCAGTATTTGTTGTGACTGTAACTTCTGCAAAGGAAGAGATAAAATCTATTCACTACTGTAGAGCCAGCACTTAGCACAACATACAATAAGTAAGTGCTCAATAAATATTTGTGCACCAACTCCTCGCCATAAAGGTTAAAAATTGAATTAATAGAGCAATACAGGCAGAAAAAAAGATGCATGCCCAAACACCAGCAAGGCCATCCTTAATTTTTTACCTGTGATATTAACAGAATCTAACAGAGCTAGAATTAGAAAGACAAACTTAAGACATAAATATCAAAAACAATGGCAGATATACTTACCCCAACCAACTAGACAAAATTTAAGTATATAATTTGGAATATATATGTTGAAGACTTTGACTAGAGCCAAATACATGTGGACTGCCTCCAGGCCCATCCAAGTAAAAGAAACAAGCAGGAAGTAATGAAGTGCCACTGCAGCTGTGATACAAACTCCCGCCTTCTGAAATGATGACAACCAAGAATTGACCAGAAATACCAGGTTTAGCATCAGTAGTGCTATGCACAGGTTGATCAGAATTTTGGCAGGATAATCTTTTCGAAGTTTGCTGAAAGAGAAAGTACAAGGTTAAGTTAGGTAAAGTCTGTTTTTTTTTTTTAAATTAAACATTGCCACATCTTATCTACATAATAAGTGAAAGAATAAAAGAATTACTCATCTTTGCTTATACTTTGAAGTCCCCCATTCTCTTTCCAGGTAGAGTCAAAGTATAATAAACATAGTGACCTTAACTAACAGAAATAATAATAGCCTCTCTCAACTACACACTTGAGAGAGGCTATTATTTTTCTTTTTATCTTTTAGAAAGAAAGAAGGAGTTTCCTAGGTATTATGATTCTATCACCACTGCTTCAGCAGGCTGGAGCTACATATTACCAAATAGCAGGATGACTATGGAAACCATTCCAAGTAGAGCTACTTGGATAGTTCTAAAGATCCCAACATATGGCCTCATGGAAATATGGCCTTAAGTTTTATTAAGTGATTGCAACTGTACTTTGCAGAAACTCACCCAATATTTTTCAGAATAAAAAATATGTATTACCCCCTTTGATTATTTTACACTCTTATTAATTATTTATTGATTTAAATTTTGCTGTTTTCATTTAGTGTGAATTTTTTTCCTGAGGTTATAGTGAAGTGCACAAGTGTTAACTATATAACTTGATGGATCTTTACATATGTATATACCTGTGGAACTTCGACACAGATCAAGAGGCAGAATATTTTCAACATCTTAGAAAGCTCTTTCATGCTTCTCCCATTCAATATCACCCACCACAGGTAACCAATACTCTCACTTCTATCCCCATAGATTTCACCTGCGTTTGGAACTTTTTGTAAATGGAACCACACAGTATGTTGTCTTATTTTTCTGGCTTCCTTTGCTCAATTCTGTGTCTCTGAAATTTAGATATTATGTTGTATTGTATAGAAGTAATTCATTTCTTACTGCTGTGTAGCATTCCATTTTACAAATATATCACAATTTATTCATCCAATCAACTGTTAATGTAAATTGGGGTTGTTTCTAATTTGAAGCTACTGTGACTGAAGCTGCTATAAATATTCTTGTACATATCTTTCAGTGGACATATGTACTCATTTGTCTTGAGTATATATCTAAGAGCGAAATTTCTGGGTCAACAGCGAGATGTATATTTATATTTAACAGGTATTGCCAAAGAATTTTCCAAAGTGTCTGATCCATTTTACATTCCCACTAGCAAATGTACGAGTTCCAGTTGTTCAACATGCTTGTTGACACTTGCTATTGTCCTTATTTTTAATTTTAGCCATTCTGGTGGGTGCAGAGAAGTATATAACTGTGGTTGTAATTAGGATTTCTCTGATGAGTAATGATGTAAAGAACTTTGTCATATGCTTATTGGCGCCATCTGGTAAAGGTTAGGCTTAGGCACGGATATTCTCTTTTGTGAGGTGCCTGTTCAAGTCTTTTGTCCATCTATAAACTTTATTGTCTTTTGCTTTTTGATTTGTGAGAGTTATTTACACATTCTGCATACACGTCTTTTATCTGATATATGCATTGTGATTATCTTCTATGTAAGGTTTGCCTTTCACTATCTGAATTGTGTCTTTTGATTAAAGAAGTTCTTAATAAAGTCTATTTTATCAAATTTTCTTTCAGGGTTGGTGTTCTTATATCCTACAGAGAAATATTTTCCTATCCCAACTCTCTTGTTTTACAAAAATCCAATTAAAATATTTTTAGAGGAGCCTTGATGTTTTGTTTTTAACCTGTCCACTTCATAATCTAATGGATCCAACTTCTTCCTATTGTGATGTGTTCATGAAATTAACAAAGTTACAATGGTAATAGCATCCATCAAACCAAATTAAACGTACTCAGAGCAAGGCTGTATCAACTTACTGAAAAGCTATGTATGTCACCACTGCAACACCCAGGAAAATGGAGGAGATTCCACATCCGGTGTATGTTATAAGCGCTAATATCTGTTCATTCACTGTATCCACTGTAGATCTGGATAAATCCTAAGGAACACAATGTGTTGTGTTTTACACATTCACCAGAGCAAGTTTATGGCAAAATGCTTCCAGTGTTCACTAACGGTAAGTTCCCAGGATGTATAACATTTCTGCCATAGCTCTTCTAAAACCAGATTATGTGAATGGATATATGATAAGACCTAATATTATTTGTTGAGTATGCCTAGTTCAACTGACTGTGTACAGAGCATGGGGAGCCATCAATAGCATTGGAAGAGCATTTAGTCCTTGGCTTCATCATCATTAACATGTTCTACATTTAAAATATAACGAAACTAATAGATGTGAATTTGGGATGCAAAGTGAATAATTATCTGAACTAAGCATCTCAAAACACTACACAGAACAGAAAAAAAAAAAAAAAGATCCTTTTCCTTAGACCTTAAATAGCTTTCACAAAATTAACAAATAAAATGGACCTTAGAGACCACAAAGTTCAGTAATTTATTAATTAAGTACCATTAAAGATCTGAAATGACATGCAAAATTATTTGAATATATGTGTGCACTGGTCTAAGAAGAAGGTCCAAAGCTTTCATCAGATGATTAGAGATTCATGACTCATAAAAGGTTAAGAAGCAGTATTTACTTTGGTAGTCCTCAACCAGGAGTGATTTTACTCCTCTCCCAGGGACATTTTGCGGTATCTGGAGGCATTTTTGGTTGTCACAACTGGGGAGGGTGCTACTGGCATCTAGTGGGGAAAGACCAGGGATGCTGCTAAACATCTCACAAAGCACAGAACAACTCCCCACGACAAAGAATTATTTGGGGCCCAGCGGGGTGGTTCACGCCTGTAATCTCAGCACCTTGGAAGGATGAGGTGGATGGATCATGAGGTCAGGAGATCGAGACCATCCTGGCCAAAATGGTGAAACCCCGTCTCTACTAAAAAAAATACAAAAATTAGTTGGGTGTGGTGGCAGGCACCTGTAATCCCAGCTACTGGGGAGGCTGAGGCAGGAGAATCGCTTGAACCCAGGAGGCAGAGGTTGCAGTGACCCGAGATTGTGCCACTGCACTCCAGCCTGGTGACAGAGCAAGACTCTGTCAAAAAAAGAAAGAAAAGAAAGAAAGAAAAGAAAAAGAACTATTTGGCCAGAATATCAATAGTGCCAAGATTGAGAAACCCTGGTGTACTCCAGTCATTCACATTTCAGAAGAAAAATCTAAGATCCAAAAGAGGGAAACAACCTGACCAAGATCACATAGCTAGTTACAGACAGAGCTGGAACAAGAACCCTGGTCTCTCTCTCTCTCTCTGGTTTTTTTTTTTTTTTTTTTTTTTTGAGACAGGGTCTCACTCTGTTGCCCAGACTGGAGTGCAGTGGCCTGATCATGGCCCACTGCAGCCTCAACCTCCCTGGACTCAGGTGATTCTTCCCACCTCAGCCTCCCGAGTACCTTGGACTACAGACACATGCCATCATGCCCGGCTACTTTTTTTATTTTTATTTTTTGTAGAGACAGGATTTTGCCATGTTGCCCAGGCTGGCCTTGAAATCCTGGGCCCAAGCAATCCATTCACCTCAGCCCCCAAAGTGCTGGGATTACAGGTGTGAGCCATGATGCCCAGCCAACCCCAGTCTTTTGACTCCCACTGTAGTGTTCCAGCCAATTTGGAGGGAGTTGAACAAAATTATTACAATTCAACAAGTATCAATTGAGTACCACTTACTTGTTGAATAGATATGGTTTAAAAATAAATATAAAACAGACCCACAGCCCTCAAAAAGCTAACCATTCTTTGTGGGAACAAGTAACATATGACACATTCAGATAACAGTATATAATAAAGTCACCTAAGAAATCCAGGAAAGTATTCTGATGTGGGTAGAGAAGAAGGAATACATTTGATAGTCCTTTGGAAGAAAAACTCAACAAATACCTATGATCCTTCTTACATTTAAATATTTTAATGACCAGACCCTTTAATCCAGCAATTCTACTTCCGTCAACTTATCCTGCAAAAATACTTACACCAGTGTTCGAGGACACATAAGTAAGAATGTGTATTACAGAAATGTTTGTAATGAGAAAAACAGCAACAGCTATAATGTCCACCAGTCAGGAATTAGTTAAATTTATTGTGTTAAACCCAAACAATGGTATACTATAAAGGTATTTTAAAAATTGAAGTATAATAGATAGATACACATTTGCCTGAAAGTTGTGCAATATATGTTGTTAAGTGAAAAAAGCAATTGGTAAAAACAGTATGAATAATTTGATGCCATGTTTATAAAACAAAGCAAAAACATACATTAATATATACACAGGAAAAAAACCTAAATTAATATACACGTTAGACTGTTAAAGGTGGTGATCACTTGGGAGGGAGGCTACAGGGACCTTTTCTGTACTGTTTGAAATTTGAGAAGCAAGCATTAATTTCATAAGGAGAAAAAATAAATAAATATTTGTCTCAATCTGCTCTACTTTGGATGAACAAATTGGAGGGGGGCTTTTCTTTTCCAAATGCATACCATTTTTAAATAACAATTCACACATATATTACTGGTCTAATAAAAATTCTCAAACTTCCATCAAGGAGTGACTAAGAGACAACTCACCATTAAGACTCCAAAATGGGTGAGATGGTCACACTGACAGATTGTGTAATTTACGTTTGTTTCCTTTACTTTACAGCCTGATGAATTCCATCCACCCAGCCCATCTGTAGGAGACAGAAGGAAATTTCAAAGCAATTTTGTTTTTCTCAGAAATGTTTAACTTTTCATTATATGCACTATTTAAACGTATGTTATAATTAGTATTATTTGCTAAGACAGCAAGATTAGGGGTATAATTGAACACTGAAATTAAATTAAGTCTAATAGACTAAACTGACTTTTTGGGGACTTCGTAAATGGCATAACTTCTTCAGCTCTCACTTTTCCAGTTCTTGTACCATACCTCTATAAATTAGGACAGACTCTAACCATGAACAAAAGTCCTGCCACCACACTACAGTGATAAAGACTTTTTTTAAAAGTGGCCAATAAATAGGAAGCAGGCAGATCTGGAATCTTTTTAAGGACATGGACATATGGAATATAGGCTGGCACTTGAGCTTACTCAGAGGGACTGGAATAGACATCTGAAAACCCAGCTGAACCCGCAATTCAAAGGGTCTCAAGTGCTTTGAACCAAAGTCAGATCATGGTCTAGAACTCTGCAGGGCCAATTAGAGCCTCTGCTCTACTGGACACCTGGCTAGTTTCTTCTGAGCACACTCAGAGTTTAGAACTAACACTTATACTTCCATAACCTGTAGATCTCAGGTACTAGACCGGATTGAGAGTAGAACTACACGAGTGGCACTAGACCAAAGGGGTTATCCCAGGGCAGGCAGCTAAGTGTGGTCAACATTTGTCCATCTGGGATAATGCCAAAGGTTCCAGAGGTTCTAGATGCATGGGACAGAGGTGCAGGGGCAAAGGGTGACCTGAGATTAGCCCAGTAATTTGCATTAATGAACACAGAGATCAACTTATTGAGGTTGTAGGGGACAAAGCTCATCACTTTATAGGAGTTTTATCCTGAGAGACTTGGAAGGAATCAGGAAAGGGCAGGCAGTGTTATTTTTGTCTGTCAGAAAGAAGTAGTATTCTTATACCCTAGGGAGCCAAATGGGAAGAGAATTTCCATTTTGTCCCAGAATTCCAAGGATAGTGAAAAAGGGAAAGGTCCTAGGCAGAGTTTCCACAGGCAGAAGGACTCCTCACTTAGCCACTCCTGGCGTTCTTAGGGAAATTGATTCTGTTTGGAAATTGTCTGAGATTCGGTGATAACCCTGGATATTTCCAGTGAAGATGGCAGGCCTAAGAGCAAATCAGTCAGCAATGACCATTCACAGTCTCTTTTACAATCTGTCTCCAAAGACTCATGCTTATTCCAGCAATTAGGATCCTTAGAGACCAACCAAGAATTTTCATCTCCTCAATGAAAAGATAAAAAGACTGGGGCTCAGAGGGGGTAAATTGCTTACCCAAGGTCACACAGTCAGTCTAAAAGAGGTGAGGAGAAAAAAAAAAGGGAAGGAGGTTGTAGATCTCGCAAAACTCTGTGGGAAAGCCCACATAAAGAACCAGGTATTCCTTCCTCAACTTTCTTCAAACAACTCAAGGTTACTCTGCGCTGGGCCTTCCAAATTTCTTTCTTCCAACTTTGCTTACCCTCGAGTTGTGTGATTTTTCTGATTTCCCAAATAATTATCTTTGGGGCCTAAGATACTTATCATAAGCTCCTATACTCTTCAGGAAACTGCGGGTAAGGAGCAATTAGTTATTGGGCATGATTGGAGCGCTGTAGTCCCAGCACAAATTGAGAGATCTTACCTATCAAAAAGGAAAGTTGTCTTAATTCCCATGCCCTAATTTGATATAAAAATCATATCCTGTATCTTGGTCATTCAGAATGCTCTGTAGGGTCTGATAAGACAGTAGTCTGAGCACAACTCCTTCCCATTTAACTGCCAAGTGGGAAAATGGTCTGGGGCAAAGTCAAAGTTGCTAACAAAAATACTTACTATTATTCTCAAAATCCCAAAAGACACAGTGAACTTGACCATAATTCTGGAAAAAAGGAAATCAGAGGTAAACACCTTGCTTTGTGATATTTACCGTATAGTAACATATACACACAAGTGTTTTCTTCTCAATACGTTTTCCCATGGTAGACATGAACACACTCATATGCACACACATATACACATACACATTTGGGCCATTTGTGAATTGGCTGTTAGACTAACTCCATCTAACTCTGGATTTACAAGTGAGAAAACAGCATGTCACTGGATGGTGATCTGATATGTCCTTTAAAATATTTGGTAGTATTAAAAATTGCCATGCCCTTCTGGTACAAGGCTATGGATAGTCAATGCTGGGCTGATGTGTTCCTTCCGCAGCTTTGGAATTCGGGCCTCACTGCTGAGATCAAGCCTTATGAACACAAATTTGATCTGTTCCCTCATTAGGCCTACAGAACATTCCTAAGATCTCACCAGCTCCTATAGTCTTCAGGAAACTGCAGGCAAGGAGCAATTAGTTACGGGGGATAATTGAAGTGCTGTAGCCCAGACCAAATTCAGAGATCTTACCTATCTAACATGTTTCATTTGGTATTTGCTTCTTTAAATTTCCTCTCCCTCTCTTCCTTCTCTCCTTCCCTTCCAGAAGCAAGACCAGTGAAAAGTATGCTGAACCATATGGTCTTTTAGACTGGGAACGGAGAAATATATTGAGACTTCACACTGGCCATACATTAATGTCAAATAATGGAATAGTCATTCATACTTGTACTTAGGCTAAATTTGATTATTTAGTAATATATACCTTATTTTATGCCATACGACTATGCTTTTAGTTCTTTGGTGATAATTCATACACATTTTAATGTTCTTTATGGAAATTCAAGTAATACAAATATTCAATTATTTTGAGTGAAGTTGCTTGCCTCACTCAAAAATAAATGGAATCACATGTCATTTAGTGTGATGGGACATCCAAAAGATCCAGTCACTGCCCCACCAATCTGTCACAGTGCTAGAATGCCGATCACTTTAGGATAAGGCATTATTTCTAGAAGGTTCCAATTATAACACACCTTTGCTACCTGGAATAGGACATTCTTCATTAAGTGTTAGAATCACATCTGTTAATTAACAAATTACTTTTAACAGAAACATCGTGAAGCGTTCCTGAGGCCATTTGATTCAGAACTGAAAATGGATATATTACCTGGTTTCCTCCAATATGCTGCAGAGTGATAACCACTGGGTCAGCTAAGTTTTGAATAAACATATCTGAAATGCTGGCACTCACAACATATGTGGTTAATGCTTTAGTGACGTTTTTGGTCTGCAGATGAAACAAAAGAGGAGTTCAGGACCTAAATTTCTAATTACATATTAATAATCAATCTGGAATTTTGAAGTGCTACACATAACATTAGGTACAGAAATGTGGAAAATAAAATTGCAAGCTAAGGTCAAAGGTTATTCAGCTCATCTCCTGTCTTCACATAAGGTCTCCATTATACCAAGCTAGAAGAATTCATTAATCCATCTATCCATCCAAATGTCTATCTAGCATGCATTGGTTTTGCATCTGCTACTCAGTACTGCACTAGCAACAAAATGAAACTATTCTCTATTTTGATAACTTTCTGGACCTTGACATTTCACAACTTAACCCAGTTCTAACTCTCAACCATCCTTGCTTACTTTTAGGGAGCTCCTCTATAAGAAACCTAAATCTATCATGTGTAAGTTATAAACCACTTCTTGTTCTATTCTGACAGAGATGGAAGTAGGTTGATGAACACCCAGTTTGAAACAAATCTCAGAGGACAGTCATCGCCTTCTTAGGGGACTGTGAGCTCTGAGGGCAGAGCCCAGGCATTGTATAGCCTGGTGTTCCTCACATATCCTAGCACACAGCAGGTGTCTTGTGCCCACAGTGAGCCACTTATTATGTGCTTTTAATGCACATGCCATTTGCAGTCCTCACTGAAACCATATAAGCATTTTTCAGATAAACTGAGGCTTGGGTGGCTCAGTGCCTATATGGATAAAGGTCACAAGGCTAGTGAATGACAGGGCAGGGATGCTTAATAAATGTCGGTTTAAAGGCAACAAACTAGAATGTATCTGCTGAGAAGCAGGGCTTGCTAACTAACAGTGCCAAAGTACCCCAGGCCAAGGCTTCAGGATGCAAGCCATCTGAGAGGCTGCCTTTTCTGGGGCACAGGCACATGTGAAGAGGCCAGAGATAGGGCTGGTGATACCAGACAAGAGGGAGAGGAAGAAAAATCTCCGAGGACTTCCCCAAAAAAGCCTAGAGGACATGAACCCAGATGATATTCCTTGGAGACCCTGCTGGGCCACTTTCAGAAGATGCCAAGGTTTCATATTTCTGAAGAAACAGTGTGCAGTCCCTACTACCTACCCTACACACCTGAGCCCTGCAGCCTGGGTAGTTGCGAATTCAGCCTGGGGCTCCACTAAGACTCTACTTACTTCCTGTTTCTGACCTGTTCTGTTCATTCAAAGCCAGTCTGGGGCAACCTGATTTAGAGATGGCCAGCAGCAAGATATAATGGGAAGGGCCCTGCTGACATTCAAAAGGCCAAGTGCTAACCCTAGCTCCCTTGTTCCTCTTAAGCCTTATTACCCCTTCTTGGTCTGTTGGTGACACTAGGAAAGATGGCAGACTAGATGTTATTTAATGATCCTCCCAAGTTAGTCTAAGAGACACAGTTTTCTGTAGTGAAAAGGCCAAATGAGGAGACACATGCTATGACCCAAGGCTTAATTAGCCTTTTCTCTGGTCTCATTTCCCTTACTACAAAATGGTAGCCATGCCAGGAAAGGAACAGAGCCTTCCCATCCTTCCACCCTTTGCACTGTAGGCTCAAGTTTTATCTGGTATACCTCTGAACTTTTAGACAAGCTATTCCCTCTATCTGAAACTCTCTTCCCTCCTTCTCTTTGCCCTGTTTCATCTTTGAGCTCCTATTCAACTTCAGGACTCCGCTGAGACCTTTCGCTCACTGCACTTTCCTGATCTCCCAGATGAGTGGTAGATCTCCTCTTCTATGCACCCAGAGTCTCCGTGCCATATTGTAACCGTCTAGTGCCTGTCCCTCTCCTTGAGAATCACAGCTAGTGGAGGCGTGGAGGAGGAGACACATATTATCCAAGAGTGGTGCCTTATCAACAATTTCTGTGGACCAGGCATAGTGGCTCACACTTGTAATCCTAGCACTTTGGGAGGCAGAGACAGGAGGATGGCTTGAGGCCAGGTGTTTGAGACTAGCTTGGGCAACAAAGTGAGACCCTGTCTCTACAAAAAAAAAAAAACAAAACGAAAATTAGCCAGGCACGGTGGTAAGCACCTATATTCCCAGCTTCTTGGGAGGCTGAGTCAAGAGGATCACTTAAACCCAGGAGTTCGAGGTTGCAGTGAGCTGTGATTGCACCACTACACTCCAGCCTGGGTGGCAGAGCGAGATTCTGTCTTTAAAAGACACAAACAAACAAACAAACAAATGTCTAAAGTTATATGTCATAATGACTTAAGATTTTGATCAAAAAAATGTTAGAGGAAGTAGTGTGAAAGCAAGGCTGTGATACTCGGGGATTCAAGAAAAACAGAATTAAAGAGCAGCATCTTTTGTAAGTACTCATTCCCCAATAACCAGTGGCACAGATCCCAGCCTTGGGTCACCCCTTCAATGTTAGAACGTTTAGGTCTCTTTTCTCCTCCAGCAGACTGGAAGTTCCGTGAGGGCAGGCACTATGTCTCTTGCTCAGCATTGCATCCTCAGCATTCAGCACCATGTAAGACACACAGTAGGAATTAAATAAATATTTGCTGAATGAATAAATGATTGAGTGAATAAATGAATAAATTGTGGCACCTTCAGCAGATTCCTTCCCCTCTCTGAGTCTCAATGTCCTCAATATCCATTTTACTTTTACCAATGGTAAACTGAATAGATGGGATGATATGAGTTAGGAGGGCCCTTTCAGCACTGAATTTGACGGCAGGCTAGTTCTAATCCTTCTTCATCTGGTACTATGACGTTTGCAGGCTAATTTTGGCAAAGATCTTTAATCTTTTTCAGAAGAAAGTGTTAGTGAATAAAAATGACTTATTAAGTGTGAAATCTATGCAAAACAAGTTTATCTTTATTCTATGAGGCAAGCACAGCCCTCTGAAGAAAGGAGAGAAATTAAGACCAAAATAATGGCATCTCAGGTGACACAGAGAAATTGTAAGCCTTCCAAAAGAGTCAGAGTGTTATGGATCACATTTTTAATTTTTATTAAAATGTTTTGCCCACTAAATATTTTGCCCAGGAGGCAGGAAGGAGAGCAGAGGCTCACTTACTCCAAGCAGCCATCCTGGGTGGGATTTGAACTAAGCCCACAGGAACAAATAGAATTTAGATAGAGAAAAGAGTGGCTAGAGAACTCCAGGGGAACAGAAAGTCTTACAGACATAGCTGGAGGTGACATGGTATAGTTGAGGTGGTATATGGTATGGGTATGTGCTATATTTTGAGTTGACCCAGTGCAATCTCCCACAAAAGAAATGTGAATATTTGACCATTAGAAATTCATTACTTTGGATAACCTCTTTAGAAATACAAACACATCTAGGAAAATTAATGTATTGACTTCTTAAATACATGAACTTTCAAGTCAGATAGCCTGAGTTTGATTCCTAGCTGCGCCACTTTTTAAGTATGTGGCCTTGGGAAAAATTACTTAAACTTTTTGAGTCTTGACTTCTCATGAGAAGTAGATGAAATAATAAATGTAAATATTAACAATTAATAGTGTTCATTATCTTCAAATTCATGCAAACTCTGATTACTGTCTTCCCAATAAATAGATGAGACAGAGTGGTCTAAATGAATGAGCCTTTTGTTAGGCAGAGACCTAAGACAGGATAATAATAATAATAGTAGAGCAAACAGTTAACACGGTACTTATGTGCCAAGCAGTATTGTAAGCACTTTAAATACACTAACTCCTTTAATCCTTCAATAGCTCTATAAGGTATTCATATTACCCTATGCTACAGAGAAGGAAACTAAGGCACATGAAGGTTGAGTAACTTGCTTGAGGACACACAGGCAGAATACGGCATTGCCAGCTTTAAATTCAACCAGGCTGCCCCTGAGTCCACACTCTTCAGCATCACATCAGGCTGCCTCTGTTTTCTAGTGGGTGAGGACTGCAGCCTTCAGGGAAAGTTCTGTGGGGGCTGTGGGAAGTAGCAACAAATGCCTGCAGGCAAATGTCCTTCTGGATACCACCCAGCTTCAAAGGAATTGGCCCAAAATAGTGGACATGTTGGCTTTGAGGAGCCAGGGGAGATTTGGGAGGAAAGCACTGACAAGCCGAAACATTATTTCATCAGGAGAACTCGCTGTTCTTTTCTGGCTTTGAAACATCTTGAGACCTCTGTTTAGCCACCAGATAATCCTTAAGGTCCCTTCCAAAGCTGAGATGTTGTGAAAATTAAAAACTGTAGAACATCATTAAAGTAGACGTTGATTCATGTTAAGGGGCAAGGGTTGTGCTGGAAGACTTGTGGAATCAATCAGCATATTCTAAAATAAACAGAATATCATGAAAATAGCAAGAGTTCATAATTACAATGAGTCACCATATGCCAGTTCATCACAGTCACCACAGGCAAGAATTTACCTTAAAGAGTGAAGTTTGGCCAAAGAAATTAAACAAGATCGTTTGTAAGTTGCTAAGAGGAATTCTCTCCGTCAGTGATTTAGGCAAATATATGGAAGCCAAAATCCCTCCCACAGGGACATTGCCTAGGAAAATCTGTCAAGAAAAGCCAAAAAATGAAAATTGGAGTCTTCATTCATCATAGTGAAGTCTTGCCCACCTACCTCCCACCCCAGTTCAGCCTCAGAATATCACTCAAAGGGCTGAAAGGTGGGAACTAGCTCCATAAGCTATGATATACTTTTCTCACACACACACACACACACACACACACACATATACAATCACAGGCCAAGACATGATCCTGGTACACATAGACATAGACACGAACACACATCATCTTTTCCTTTCTAAGCCTATTCCTGAGGTTCTCTCCCTCTGAGGTTCTCTCCCTTTGATCTCCTTTCACCTGGGTAATAATAGAGATGAGAGGGAAATGACAAATTAGGTCATTTGCCCTGATTATTAGAAATAAAGACCAGTCTTGGAAATCAGGATACCGTCCTCCATATGATAAAAGGAAAAAACAAAACAACAACAAAAAACACAATACAATGGTATTAGGCACTTTCCTCATAGTTTATGGAGCAATGTTTTGGCTAAAAAGTGAAGCAGTAAAGTGAGGCATTAGCGCTTAGCAATTCTGCTGCATGTCACAGCTATGGTTTGAATATGTCCCCCCAAAAGCATGTACTAGAAACTTAATCCCCAATGTGATAATAATGGGGGCTGGGGCACAATGGGATATGTTCAGGTCATGAAGGCTCCACCCTGTTGAATGGATCAATGCCAATTATAAAAGGGCTTGAGGCTGTGAGTTAAATCTTTTGTTCTCTCTCTCCCTCTCTTTGCACATCTGCCATTGGATGACACAGCAAGAAGGCTCTCACCGCAGGTGGCCCCTTGATCTTCGACTTCCCAGTCGTCAGAACTGTGAACCAATAAATTTCTCTTCATCAGAAATTACCCATTCTGTGGTATTCTGTTATAGCCGCACAAAATGGAATAAGACATTCACTATTAGAAGTATTTGCTGAGTTGATTGGTAATAGTATTTGACAAGTACTGGAACATTTTTGAGAGTCAAAAAGGCTTTGTTAATAATTACACTAAGTCCACAGCCATAAATCGGGACTCTCCCAGACAAAACAGGATATGTGGACACACTTACTTGCATTCTCCCATTTAATCTATCAACTCTGAGAGGTAAGTTGTATTATGGCAACAGGAAATGGCTTAGAAAGGTTAAGTGACTTGCTTAGGGTCACACAACTGAGATGTGGTTGAACAAAGATATATACGATTTTGGCCCACTTTTAAAATTTATCTGTTGCCTCTCAAGTTGCTATTATCTAGCTGGGTGTATAACGGGGGTTAAAAGTGAATAATATTTCTAAAAATGACTTGTAGTCTCAAAAGCCATATGGCTCTTTGCTAAGCAGAAATGAACTCTGCTGGGGCAGTCAAGTACCATGGAGAAGACATGATTTAGCTTCTACATGTAAGCAATTTGGTACCAAGAATACAACCGGTGTTGTTTGTTTTGTCTCTCCACCAAGATTCATGATAGAAAACCCCATTGTAAACAAAATACACTGGGAATTCAACATCTGTTTCAGTATGGCTAAGTAGCTCCTAATAAACTCAACCCTCCTGCATGTAACAACAATACAAAGTAACAACGACTTGAAGGCACTGGAAAATTACCAGACAGTTTCTGGAGAAGAGTAAACACTTGGAAAAAGGTAACATCACAAGGTGGGGTACCCGTTTTTACAGCTTGCAGCCTGATGGCAGGCTGAAACTAATGCTGTGAAGGACATCTAAAACTTTGATTTTTTTTTTTTTCTAAATTGCAGTCTTTGTGGAATGAAGAACCAGAAACAAAAGTCAGGGCAACCATAGCCACTGGGAGGTGATGGGGGTTGTGGGGGGACATCTGGAATGGAAAGCGGGATCCAAAATTCTGAGTATAAATTCTGCCCAAATATCTGCCTTACCTCTGGACCACATATGTACAGGACAGATTTCCACTAAGAATGAAGGAAGTTAACTGAGATTTGAACTGCCACTGAAGAGATGGTGTCTACAGTATAGACCAACCAAGTTAATTGCCTGTTATGACAAAAATCTATAATCTACAAAAGAATAGAGTAGAATCTAGAGTGTTCATATATAACATTTATAATACCCAGGACATAATCCAAAATTACTCAATATATGAAGAAAAAATGTGACCCATTTTTAAAAGACAACCAATGGAGTTAAACCTTGAGATGATCCAGATATTAGAATTAGCAGACAAGGATTTTAAAGCAGCTAGGATAACTATGCTGAGGTATTTAAAATAAAATATGTTTGCAATTAATGGAGAGAGGAAATAATAGCAAAAAAAAATATGGAAACATACAAAATAGAAATTCTAAACTTTAAGCATAATATTGGAATTTTTAAAAAAGTAAATTTTATTGTTTGTATTTAAGGTATATAACATGATATTATGGGATACATATAGAGAGTAAAAAGGTTACTATAGTAAAGCAAATTAACATATCCATGATCTCACATAGTTACCTCTTTTTTTGTTGTTTTTATGGCAAGAGTAGCTAAAATCTATTCATTTAGCATGAATTCCAAAAACAGTACAATTTTTAAAATTGCACAGGATGGGTCCAATAGTAACACAAAAACAACAGATGTCTGCAAATTTAAAGGTAGATCAGCAGAAATGATCCCTTTAGAAGAATAGATAGTGAAATAATTAAAAACATAAACAGTCTCAGGGATATGTGGGGAAGTATCAAAAGGTCTTACATACAAGTAATTGGAGTCTCAAAAGAAGAGGAAAGAGAAAATGGTGAGGAAACAGTATTTGAAGGAATAACAGTGAAAATTTCCCCAAATTCAGTAAAAGGTATAAATTTACATATTCAAGAAGCTCAGCAAATCCTTGGCACGATAAGAACAAAGAAAAAAAATGCCCAGGCATATAATAGTCAAACTGCAGAATATCAAAGAAAATATTTTAAAAAGCCAGAGAAAATTTATACATTATATACAGAGAAACAAGAACTCAAATGATTACTGATTTCTCTTCAGAAAACATAGAGGCCAGAAGAGAGTGAAACGATATCTTTAAAATGCTGGGGACTGGGGGAAGGACTTGCCAATCCCGAATCCTATAGCAAACAAAAATATCCTTCAAGCATAAAGATAAAATAAAGACATTTTCAGATAAATTAAAAACTAAGAAAATTTATCATCATCAGACCGGCATTACAATAAATCCTAAGTGAATATTTTTTGAGCTGAAGGGAAATGATACCAAATAGAACTCTGACCTTCAGGAAGGAATGAAGAGCATAAAAAATAATAAGAGCATTTACTAAGTAAATGTAAAAAACCATTTTTTCTCTCAATTTTTAAAAATAACATAGGACTTTTTAAAGTAATGACTATAACATTGTCTTGTGAAGTTTATAATTTTTTTGTGTAAAATGTGTGTGTGACAATTATAGCATAAAAAACAGGGGGCATAAATTGATACGTCTAGTTTAAAGTTTCTACATTTTACATGAAGCAGTACAATATTAACTCTAAGTAGACTGTAAAAAATATACAAGTGTATATTATAATCTCTAGAGCAACCATCAAGAAAAAAATGCAGGCCAGGCTTGGTGGCTCACGCCTGTAATCCCAGCACTTTGGGAGGCTGAGGCAGGTGGATCACTTCACGTCTGGAGTTTGAAACCAGCCTGACCAACATGGTGAAACCCTGTCTCTACTTAAAAAAAAAAAAGCCGTGCGTAGTGGCACATGCCTGTAGTCCCCTCTACTCTGGAGGCTGAGGCACAAGAATCACTTGAACCCAGGAGGCGGAGGTTGCACTGAGCCCAGATCGTGCCACTGCACTCCAGCCTGGGTAACAGAGGGAGACTCCAAAAAGAAAGGAAAGGAAGGGAGAAAGGAAGGAAGGAAGGAAGGAAGGAAGGAAGGAAGGAAGGAAGGAAGGAAAAAAGAAAGAAAGAAAGAGAAAGAAAGAAAGAAAGAAAGAAAGAAAGAAAGAAAGAAAGAAAGAAAGAAGAAAGAAAGAAAGAGAAAGAAAGAAAGAAGGGAAGAAAGAAAGAAAGAAAGAGAAAGAAAGAAAGAAAGAAAGAAAGAAAGAAGGAAAGAAAGAAAGAAAGAAGGAAAGAAAGAAAGAAGGAAAGAAAGAAAGAAAGAAAGGCAAATATATACAATTAAAGAATCGGTAAACAATTAAAATTCAACTATAATAAATGTTAAAATAAAGCAAGAGACAACAGGAAAGAAAGAACAGAGGAACAAAAGCCAGAGGGATAGACAGAAATTAAAATAAAATGATAGTTCAAATCTAACCACATAAATAATTACATTAAATGTTAAAAAAAACTACACACTCCAATTAAAAGTCAGATATTATCAGGATGGATAAAAAATGAAACACAAACTATATGCTATCTACAAGAGGTACACTTTAAATATAAAGACAGCTAGAAAGCAAATGAATATAAAATATACATTTGTACCTTTTAGAGTAACCATAAGAAGGCTTGGATGACTTGGTTTTTTATATTGAAACCAGATAAAATAATTTCAAGACAGTATTATGAAAGATAAAGAGGGATATTTAATAATGATAAATAGGTTTGGGGGTAGGATTAGTATTAGAAAGACAAACCAACACAAATGTATATGTGCTTAATAAAAGAGCCCCAAAATAAACAAAGCAAAACTTGAAAGGAATAAATGGAGAAATAGACAGTTGCACAAAATTAGAGATTTTAACACCCTTTTCAACTAGAGAACAACTAGGATAAAACAAAGATGATTGGAACAACACTGCTGGCACCTTGACCTATATCCAACAACTGTAGAATGCTATTTTTTTTTGAATTCCATGTGAAACATTCACCAAAATAAATCACACACTGGGATACAAAATAAGTGCTCTGAATCAGTGTCCAATATATGGTACTGTTTTTCCCATAGCCAGGATTCACAGTTCCAGGAATCAAGAGTTGGAAGTGGAAGTGACACTACTCACCATCACCCCTAATGATCCACTAGCAAAATTTTTGCTTCCTATTCCCACAATATTACATTCGGCTGGCCTAGAGGTCTTAGTTCCCGAGGGAGGAATGCTGCCACCAGGAGACACAACATCGATCCCCTTAAACTGGAAGTTAAGATTGCCACCTGGACACTTTGGGCTCCTCCTACTTTTAAGTCAATAGGCTAAGAAGGGCGTTACAGTGTTGGCTGGGGTGATTGACTCGGACTATCAAGATGAAATCAGTCTCCTACTCCACAACGGAGGTAAGGTACGCATGGAATACAGGAGATCCATTAGGGCATCTCTTAGAGTTACCATGCCCTGTGATTAAGGTCAATGGGAAACTACAACAGCCCAACCAGGCAGGACTACAAATGGCCCAGACTTTTCAAGAATGAAGGCTTGGGTCACTCCACCAGGAAAAAAACCACGACCTGCGGAGGTGCTTGCTGAAGGCAAAGGGAATACAGAATGGGTAGCAGAAGAAGGTAGTCATCAATACCAGCTATGACCACGTGACCAGCTACAGAAACAGAGACTGTAATTGTCATGAGTATTTCCTCCTTCTTTTGTTAAAAACATGTTTGTGCATGTATACACTTGTACTAAGAAAATGTCTTCATTTTATTTCTTTTTTCCTTTATCATGTGACATAGGATTTACTGACTTCATATCAGCATTTAAGTATTGTTAATTTTATGTAATAGTATTTGTGTTGGGGATTTGTGCATTTCCAGTTGTACAAAGGATAGTCGTATTCTGTTAAACATAATTATGACCTTATTATTGTCTTTATTTGAAGATTATGTGTGATCTCAGGAGATGTATATGGGTTCAACTTGGAAAGGGATGGATTTGTGATGGTTAATACTGAGTGTCAACTTGATTGGATTGAAGGATACAAAGGATTGATCCTGGGTGTGTCTGTGGGGGTGTTGCCAAAGGAGATTAACATTTGAGTCAGTGGGCTGGGAAAGGCAGACCCACCATTAATTGGGTGGGCACCATCTAATCAGCTTCCAGCAAATGTAAAGCAGGCAGAAAAACGTGAAAAGGAGAGACTGGCTTAGCCTCCCAGCCTACATCTTTCTCCTGTGCTAGACGCTTCCTGCCTTTGAACATCAGACTCCAAATTCTTCAATTTTGAGACTCGGACTGACTCTCCTTGCTCCTCAAGCTTGCAGACAGCCTATTGTGGGACCTTATGATCATGTAAGTTAATACTCAGTAAACTCATATATATATGTGTGTGTGTGTATTTACATATATATATACACACACACACACACACACATATATCCTACTAGTTCTGTCCCTCTAGATAACTCTGACTAATACAATAAGCTTCAACCAATGTAAATGGATTGAAATTATACTAAGTATATTCTGTGACCAAAATGGAATAAACAAGAAATCAATAACAATAAGATATCTTAGGCTGGGTGGGGTGGCTCATGCTTGCCATCCTAACACTTTGAGAAGTTGAGTTTGAGACCAGCCTGGGCAACATGGAGAGATCTCATCTCTACAAATAATTTTTTTAAAAGTAACCAGGTGTGGTGACATGCACTTGTGGTCCCAGCTACTCGGGAGGCTGAGGTGGGAGGATCACCTGAGCCCAGGAGGCTGAGGCTACAGTGAGTCGTGATTATGCCACTGTGCTCCAGCCTAGGTGACAGAGTGAGACCTTGTCTCAAAAAATAATAATACAATATCTTAGATAGCTCCAAATACTTGTAATTGAAATAATACACTCCTAAATAATCCACAGACTAAAGAAAAAAATAGAAAATATTTTGAACTGACATAATAAAAATACAACATATAAAAATTTGTGAACTACAGCTAAAGCAGTGCTTAGAAAGATATTTACAGCTTTTTAGGATTATGTTACAAAAGAAGAAAGGTCTAAAATGAATGATCTACAGATCCACATTAAGAAGCTAGACAGGCCAGGAGTTGTAGCTCACACCTGTAGCCCCAGCACTTTGGGAGGCTGAGGCAGGAGGATTGCTTGAAGCTAGGAGTTCGAGACCACAGCAGACAACAAAGAAAGACCCTGTCTTTACAAAATAAAAAAATCTAAAAATTAGCCGGGTGCGGTGGTATGTGCCTGTAGTCCCAGTTACTGGGGAGGCTGAGGTGGGAGGATTGCTTGAGTACAGAAGTTGAAAGTTGCTGTGAGCTATGGTCACACCACTGTACTCCAGCCTGGGTGACAGAGAGATTTCATTAAAAAGAAGAGGAAGAAGAGGAAGAAGAAGAAGCAGAAGAAGAAGAGGAAGAAGCAGAAGAAGCAGAAGCAGCAGCAGGAGAAGAAGGAGGAGGAGAAGAAGGAGGAGAAGGAGAAACAGCAGCAGCAGCTATGTAAAGAAGACAAAAATAAAGCCAAAGTAAGTATAAGAAAGGAAGTAATAAATATAAAATCAGATATCAAAAAGTAGAAAACAAGTAATAGGGAAAATTAACAAGGCCAAAAGTTGTTTAAAAGGATCAACAAAATGGAAAAATCCCTATACTATCAAAAATAAAGGAACAAAAAAAGAAATTACCAACATCAGAAATGAAAGAAGGTTTATTACTATAAATCAGAGGTTGACAAATGAACCAGCAAGCCAAATCCTTCCTAAGGCTTGTTTTCGTATTGCTCTGAGCTAAGAATAGATTTTACATGCCATTTTTAGGTTTTGTTGTTGTTGTTGTTGTTAATAGCTTTATTGAGACTTTACTCACATACCATATACTTTATCCATTTAATGTATACAGTTCATTGGCTTTCATCACATTCAGAGTTGTGCAACTATCACTACAATCAATTTTAGACTATTTCTATCACTTCAAAAAGAACCCCTGTATGAATGGATGAACAAAATGTGGTAAATACATACAATGGAACATTATTCAGCCTTAAAAAATTAGCAAATTCTAACATGCTACAACATAGATGAACCCTGAAGACATTTTGCAAAGTGAAAAAAGCCAGTCACAAAGAACAAATATTGTATGATTCCATATACATGAGGTACCTAGAGTAGTCAAAATCACACGATCTGGAAGAATTGTGGTTGTCAAGGGCTAGGAGAGGGACGAATGGGGACTTGTTATTCAATGGGTCAGCTACTGGGGAGGCTGACCTCCCTAGTAGTTTTGGGAAGACGAACAATGTTCTGCAGACATAAGATGGTGACAGTTGCACAACATACATTTCATTTTTAAAAGGTTGCACAAAGAAAGAAGCAGAGGGAGAGGAGAGAACGAGAGGGAAGGAAAAGAGAGGAAAGCAAGGGAAGGAGAGGCGAGGAGAAGAGAGAGAGCGAGAAGAGAGGAGAAGAGAGGGAAGGAGAAGACAGGAGAAGGGAGAGAAGAAGAGAGGAGAAGAGAAAGAAGGAGAGGAGAGGGCAGGAGGCGAGAGGAACGGAGAGCAGAACAAAAACAAAAATATAAGAACATTCAGCAGACAGAGACCACCTGTGGCTTGCAAAGCCTAAAATATTTATTATCTGCCCTTTACAGAAAGTTTGCTGACTCCTGCTATAAATCCTACAGACGTTAAAAAAAAAGGAAAATATCATAAATTATTGCCAATAAGCTTGACAAGTTAGATGAAATAAACTCTTAGAAAAATACAACTCTGCAAGAAAAATACAACTATCCAAAAACTGACACAAGATGAATCAGAAAATCTGAATGGCTCTCTATCCACTAAATGAATCTAGTTTGATATCAAAAAACTTCCCACAAAGAAATTTCAGACCCAGAGCGTTTCCTAGTGAACCCTATCAAGCATTTAATGAAATGATAGCAATGTTACACAAACTCTTTCTGAAAGTAGAAGAGGGACCATTTCCCTACTCACTTTTAGAATGTTGCCAAAATCTTTCTAAAGCCTGACTAATAAATCACAAAAAAAGAAAATTTCAGACCAATACTCTTCATGAATGTAAGGGCAAAAATACTTCACAAAACATAAGATAAACACTTAGAAAATAGCAATACATAAACATGATGATGCATCATGACCAGTAGGGTTTCTTCCAGGAATGCAAGATTGGCTTAACATTTTAAAATCAATATAATTTACCATATTAAGAGAATAAAGAGGAAAGCCAAATGATTACTTCAAGAGATACAGAAAAAGCTTTTGACAAAATTCAACAACAATTTGTGATAAATTTTTTCAGGAAACCAGGAGTAGTAGTAACTGCCTCAATCAAATAAAGAACATCTTTTTAAAAAAACAAAACAAAAACATGGGTAACATCGCAGTAATGGAAAAACAGTGAATACTTTTCTCCTAATATTAAAAATAAGACAAGGATGCCCACTTTAACCACTTCTATTCAACATTTTGTTGGAAGTACTAAACATCAGAATAGGCCCCCAGAAAGAAATAAAAGGAATAAAGATCAGTAAAGAATACATAAAACTCTCTATTGTCAGATGATGTTGGCTCACATGGAAAGTTCTAAGGAATCTCTAAAACAATTATTAGCAGCAATAAGTGAATTTAGCAAGTGCGTAAGAAACAAAATGTGTGTATATATATTATAGCATATAATATAAATAATATTTCATATGTAACCAATTCCATTTTTATATACTAACGGCAAATGATTGGAATATCTAGTTTTAAAACTATTCCATTTTCAACAGTATCAAAAAACAAAATACTTAGGAATAAATTTATCAAAAGACATGCAATATTTCCCTACCTAAACTACAAAACATTGCTGAGAGAAATGTAAATAGAACTAAATAAATGTTCCTAGATTAGAAGACTCGATATTAGTAAGAAACAAATTCTCCCCAAATTGACCAATAACTTCAACTCAATCCAAATCATAATCTCAGCAAGCTTTTTATATAAATTGATCAGCAGATTCAAAAATTTATATGGACATGCAAAAGGCTTAGAATAACCAAAGCAACCTTGAAAAGCAACAATGTTGAAGTATTTATATTACCTGACTTCAACACTTTAGGAACCAAGACGACCTGGTAATAACATAAGAGTTAAAACAAAACAAAACAGAATAGGAAAGCCCAGAAATAGCCTTACATTTACACAACTATTTGATTTTTCGTCAAAGGTACCAAAGCAAGCCAATGGGGAAGGAAAAGTCTTTTCAATAAATGGTGCTGGAAATACTGGATATCTACGTAAAACAAAATGATCCTCAACTCCTACCTCACGGAATACATAAATCAATTAATTGAGTTTTAAACGTGAAAGCTAAAATCATAAAGCTTTTAAAGAAAAGCATAAGAGAATGTTTTCATGGCTTCCTGATAGACAAAAGTATCCTAGACAAGTCATATATGGTTATTCATAAAAGAAAACAGAAGTATAAATTAGACTTCATGAAAATTAAAAACTTTTGGTGAGCACAATGGCACACACCTGTAATCCCAGCACTTTGGTAGGCCAAGGTGGGAGGATTGCCTGAGCCCAGGAGTTCGAGACCAGCCTGGGCAACAAAGCCCCATCTCTACAAAAAATCAAAAAATTAGTCAGGCATGGTGGTGCATGCCTGTGATCCCAGCTACATGTGAGGCTGAGGCAGGAGGATTGCTTGAGCCCAGGAGGTCAAGGCTGCAGTGATCTGTGTTCAAGCCACAGCATTCCAGCCTGGGTAAAAGAGTGAGACCCACTCTCATACAACAACAACAACAAAAAAAAAAAAAAAAAAAAGAAAGAAAGAAAGAAAAAAGAAAGAAAGAAAGAAAAAAGAAAATAAGGAAGTGAAAAACTGCTCATCAAAATACATTATTAAGACAATACATAGGCAAGCCATAAGGAAAACATTTTCAAAACATACATCTGATAAATTGCTTGTATCCAGAATGTGTAAAGAACACTTACAACTCAGTAATAAGAGGGATGCCCACTTTTACCATTTCTATTCAATATAGTACTGGAAGTCCTAGTCATAGCAATCAGACACGAGTAAGAAATAAAGGGCATCCAAATTGGAAAAGAAGAAGTCAAGTTGTTGCCATTCACCAATGATGTGAATGTATACCTAGAAAACCATAACAACTCATTCAAAAAGCTCCTATATCTGATAAATGAATTCAGTAAAGTCTCAGGTTACAAAATCAATGTACACAAATCAGCAGCACTGCTATACACCAACAGCAACTAAGCTGAGAATCAAATAAAGAGCTCAATCTTTTTTACAACAGCTGCAAAATAACTAAAATAAAATACCCAGGAATATACTTAATCAAGGAGGTGAAAGATTTCTACAAGGAAAACTACAAAACACTGTTTAAAGAAATCATAGATGACACAAACAAATGGAAACACATCCCTTGCTCATGATGGAAAGAATCAATACTGTGAAAATGACCATACTGCCAAAAACAATCTATAGATAATACAGTTCCCACCAAAATACCATCATCATTCTTACGGAACTAGAAAAAAAATTCTAAAGTTCATATGGAATCAAAAAAGGCCCACATAGCCAAAGCAATTCAAAGCAAAAAGAACAAATCTGGAGGCATCGTATTACCCAACTTCAAATTATACTACAAGGCTATAGTTACCAAAACAGCATGGTACTGGTATAAAAATAGGCACATAGGCCGGGCGCAGTGGCTCAAGCCTGTAATCCCAGCACTTTGGGAGGCTGAGATGGGTGGATCACGAGGTCAGGAGATCGAGAACATCCTGGCTAACATGGTGAAACCCCATCTCTACTAAAAAAATACAAAAAACTAGCCAGGTGTGGTGGCGGGCACCTGTAGTCCCAGCTACTCGGGAGGCTGAGGCAGGAGAATAGTGTAAACCCGGGAGGCAGAGCTTGCAGTGAGCTGAGATCTGGCCACTGCACTCCAGCCTGGGTGACAGAGCGAGATTCCATCTCAAAAAAAAAAAAAGGTACATAGACCAATACAACATAATAGAAAACCCAGAAATAAAGCCAAATACTTACAGCTAACTGATCTTTGACAAAGCAAGTGAAAACATAAAGTGGAGAAGGGACACCCTGTTCCACAAATGGTGCTGGGATAATTGGTAACCCACACGGAGAAAAATGAAACTGGATCCCCATCCCTCGCATTATACAAATATCTACACAAGATGGATCAGTCTTAAACCTAAGACCTGAAACCATAAAAATTGTAGAAGATAACATCAGAAAAAAACCCTTCTGAACATTGGCATAGGCAAAGAATTCATGACTAAGACCCCAAAAGCAAATGCACAAACAGAAACAAATAAAAGGGATCAAATTAAACTAAAAAGCTTCTGCACAACAAAAGAAATAATCAACAGAGTCAACGGGCCATCCACAGAGTGGGAGAAAACATTTGCAAACTATGCATCCAACAAAGGACTAGTATCCAGAATCTACAAGGAACTCAAACAAATCAGCAAGAAAAAATCAAATGATCCTATCAAAAAGTGGGCAAAGGACATACATAGACAATTCTCAAAAGAAGATAGACCAACACCCAACAAACATATGAAAAAATATTCAACATCACTAATCATCAGGGAAATGTAAATTAAAACCACCATGAGATACCACCTTACTCCTGTAAGAATGGCCATAATTAAAAAGTCAATAAACAATAGATGTTGGCGTGGATGTGGTGAAAAGGAAACATTTTTATACAGCTGGTGGAAATGTAAATTATTGCAACCACTGTGGAAGACAGTACGGAGATTCCTTAAAGAACTAAACTTAGAACTACCATTCCATCTAGCAATCCCACTACTGGGTATCTACCCAAAGGAAAAGAAGTCATTATATGAAAAAGGCACATGCACACACATGTTTAAAGCACACAATTCACAGTTGCAAAGATATGGAACCAACCTAAGTGTCCATCAACTAAACAAGTGGATAAAGAAAATGTGGTATATATACACCATGGAATACTACTCAGCCGTAAAAAGGAATGAAATCATGTCTTTTGCAGTAACTTGGATGGAACTAGAGGCCGTTATTCTAAGTGAAGTAACTCAGGAATGGAAAACCAAATATCATATGTTCTCACTTACAAATAGGAGCTAAGCTATGGGGACACAAAGGCATAAGAATGATATAATGGACTTTGGGGACTCAAGGGAAAGGGTGGTAGAGGGTGAAGGATAAAAGACTGCATATTGGGCACGGAGTGTACACTGCTGAGGTGATGAGTTCACTAAAAATCTCAGAAATCACTACTAAACAACTTATCCATGTAACCCCAAACCACCTGTATCCCAAAAACTATTGCAATAAAAAAAGAAAACTACCCAATTTAAAAATGGGCAAAAGATTTTAACAGATATTTCACCAAAGACATACAAATAACCAATATGAACAGGGAAAATTACTCCACATCATTTGCCACTCTAGAAAACACTATGACAGTTTCTACTACATTTAAACATATACCTACAGGCTGGGTGAGGTGGCTCATGCCTGTAATCCTAGCACTTTGGGAGGACAAAGTGGGTGGATAACTTGAGGCCAGGAGTTTGAGACTAGCCTGGCCAGCATGGCTAAACCCCGTCTCTACTAAAAATACAAAAATTAGCTGGACAAGGTGGCAAGTGCCTGTAATCCCAGCTACATGGGAGGCTGAGGCGGGAGAATCGCTTGAATCTGGGAGGCAGAGGTTGCAGTGAGCAGAGATAGTGCCACTGCAATCCAGCCTGGGCAGCAGCGTGAGACTCCATCTCAAAAAATAAAAAGAAATAATAAATAATAAACATATACCTATGAGCCAGCAATTCCATTCCTAGGTGTTTATCCAAGACATACAAAAACATATGATCACATAAAAACTTATACACAAAGGTTCATAGCAGGATTATTCATAATAGCCAAACTGGAAACAATCCAAATGTCCATCAAGAGGAGAATAGACAAGGAATCTGTTGTACACCCATGCGTTCGAATATTATTCAGCAATAAAAAGGAACAAACTACTGAAACAAAAGGATGACTAAAAAAATTATGCTACATGAAAGAAGCCTTATACAAGACAGTACATATTATAAGATTTCATTTATATAGTGTTGTAGAACAGGAAAAACTATGTCAGAAAAATATAAGAACAGTGATTGCCGCTTCAGGTAGTAGTTTCAGAGCTTCACTTGGAAAGGGCACAAAGGGGTTTTCAGAGGTGATAGTAATATTCTATATCATTTTTAAAAATATAGACTCTCGCTCTGTTGCCTAGGCTGAAATGCAGTGGTGTAGTCATGGCTCACTGCATCCTTGATCTTCTGGTCTCAAGCGATCCTCCCACCTAAGCCTCTCATGTAGCTGGACCCCAGGTACATAATACCATGCCTGGCTAATTTTTTAGTTTTTTGTAGAGATGGGGTTTCACTATATTGCCCAGGCTGGTCTCAAACTCCTGGGTTCAAGTGATCCTCCCACATTGACCTCCCAAAGTGCTGGGATTACAGGAGTGGCACTGCACCTGGCCAACATTCTATATCTTAATAGGGGTTTGGATTACACAAATGTATGCATTTGTCAAAATTCAGAGGGTGTATACTTGGGATTTGTTCATTTTCTTATATGTACACTTTATTACATTTTTAATTGTTAAAAAAAAAAATCTAACCTCTGAAATTGTTTTGAGTAGGGTTGGCAGCCTATAACATGCCAAAGGCTAAGGTAGTATCATATGGTGGAAAGGGCCCAGGCTTTAAAGCCAGACAGGCATAGGTTTCAATCCTGGCTTAACCATTAGGCTATGTGTTCTTGGGCAAATTACTTCTCTGTTTCCTTATCTGCACAAAGGAGGTGGTAGCACAATGTCCAACATATAATGTGTTCCTTAAATGGTGGCCAATAATAAACTGACATTTGAGATAATTTGGGGTCACAGGGCCAAAGGCGGTATCACTGCACAATTCCCAGACACCACTTCAACCAAGGTGTTAGCCTACTAAAGATTATATATGAATCTTACCTGGGATGTCTGTATGTCCATAAGGTCCCCTGAAGATAAAACCTTAACAGAGTGCCCTCTCTCTCTCCCAAGGAGTAAATGAATGAAGACTTGAAACAGTGCTTGGCTGATTGGCTCTCAGTTCCCTGAGCTGCACTCACCTCAGGGTCTGTGCCTTCTTCATAGGAGTGAATGCTGAAGGCCATGCCATCAAACGTGTGGTCCACCCGCAGCACAGCCAAAGCCAGCCCGGCCACCGTCAGATTTGCTATCTGCCCAGAAAACTCCATCTTGTGACCAGTACGCTCAATTATCCTCAGAATTCTGCAAGAAACCACAGATGGAGAAGAGCATCCTACCCTTTAAAAGTAAAAAACCCATCCTCCTTGCAAGATTTCCTCATTGCAAGACTTTTCTTTGAGTTTTAATCGCTATCTTTATATCATTTAGGAATTATTAAATAAGAGCATTGGCTTTGGAATCAGACAAGTTGACATCTAAATCTTAGTTCCTCTAATTTCTAACTGTGTGGACAGATAAAATAATCTCACTTAGCTTCAGTTTCCTCACCTGCAAAGTTAGAATTAATATTACAATCATCTCAAAAGATTGTTGTGAAAATTAATGAAATTGTTACATGTAAGCCAGACCCTGCAGGACCTCGTGGGACTTTATAAGAAGTTTGGATTTTATTCTACGTGTAATGGAAAGCCACCTAGTGGTTTTAAAAGCAAAGTAAGGACATGATCTGATACCTACATTAAAAGATTACTCTGGGTGCTATGTAGAAGATGACCCATAGAGGGTCAAGAATGGAGGCAGAGAGACCATTTAGGAGGTTATTATAGACAGTCTGGTGAGAGAAATGGGACTAGGAATAGGGTGCTGGTGGCGGAGATGGAGAGAAGTAAATGAATTCCACCGGAATATTTAAGGGATTTTAAAAATAGATGTACAGTGACAAATACAAGAGTTGGTTATTAATTGGGTGTGAGTTAGAGGGAGGTAACTAGTACTATTCTCAAGTTTTCCACTTTAGCACTGGTTGGATACATTTTATAGACATTAAGAACACTGAGGGAGCACAAAAGTTGGGGGAATGGACTGGGGGTTTGGTTTGGGGTAACTGTTTACTTGAAAACTTGTTGTCACTAAGATTCAATTAGAATTCGAATACATCCTTTCACAACGAACGTTCGAGTAAAGTGACCCCATTGCATTGTACTAACTGAGCTACTGAGCTTTCAATGTGTAACTACCTGACTTTTAAAATCTATGATGACTGTATGCCAATAAATTGATAATATATACAGTCGTCCGTTCGTATTCTTGAGGGATCTGTTCCGGGACTCCCATGGATACAAAAATCCACAGATGCTCAAGTCCCTGATATAAAAAAAGGGTCGTATTTTCGTATAGCCTATGCACATCATTGTATATTTTAAATTATCTCTAGATTACTTATAATGCCTAATATAATGTAAATGCTATGTAAATAGTTGTTATGCTGTATTGTTTAGGGAATGATGACGAGAAAAAATTCATACTTATTCAGTATCGACACAAGATTTTTTTAAGGATATTTTCAATCTGTGGTGGTTTGAATTCACAAATGCAGAACGCACAGATACGGAGGGCCGACTGTATTTTAAATTTTTTAAAAATAATGTCTTTCACCAAAGTATTAGTACTTACTCATTGCTTACTTCATGCAGATCAGAGGCTGAATTGTTTTGCTTTTCCAAAACAACGTTGATTATTTGTAATACAATATGGGTTAGGTTCATACTTATCTCATCACATTGTGAAATATCTGATATTTTAGAAACAATAATCTTTGTCTCTTCTTTATCCAGGACTGGGGATTCATTTATCAAATTTAAAATATGCTCTGCAACATCCTGAGCATTCTCTGGGGAAAGAAAGTTGAGACATAAAAGCTTCATGACTTAGTCTTCTGCCATTCTGGTGTACTTCCTTTCCTTTAAAGAGTAAAGAGGGTGAGATGAGAATACCTGCCAAGGTAACATGTTTACAGAAGGAAAATATTGGCCCTTTGTTTCTACAATAGGTGTAGTCCCAGAAAGTAGAACATAAGTCACATTTTTATTCATTAAAAAGTTTTCATTCATTAAATCATTTTTCATACGCACCAGGGAAATCGTTTTGTCCCTGAAGAATTATCTTGACATTTGATTCTCATTAAATTGAGACTTTTGAGTATTGGATTGTGTTAAGTAGATCCCACCTTATACTCAAATATCAGCAAACACTCAGTCTATGTTTTCATAACTAAGGGTGATGGTTACATTTTCCTGTCAAGAACCATCAAACCACAGGAAAAAAAAAAAGCAAATATGGACTATGTCATAATAAAAAGCAGTTAATTTAGATTTTCCAGAGAGTAAGAACAATAGATATGAACTCGCCCACTTTTTTCTTCACTTTTTATTATGGAAATTTGCAAGCATACACAAAAGTAGAAAGAATTGTGTAATGAATCTCCATGTTCCTCATGAATAACTCAACTTCAACAAGTGTCAATGAATGGCTAATCTCATTTTCTCTACACTTCCACTCACCTTTTCCCCAACCCCATATTGTTTCAAAGCGAGTCCTGGATATGATATCATTTTATCCACACTTTAGTATGTATCTCTAAAATAAATGATTTTTACATGTCACAACGACAATAACAAATTAAATTTTAAAATTAGCAATAATATTCAAAATCATCAAATATCCTGCCAGTGCCCGAAAGTTCTTGTCTCATAAACGCTTCTTCTAAATAATTGTTTTGTTTGAATTATGACTCACTTTTAAAGTGAAGAGCTTTGTTAAACGAATACAGCACAAATTCGATTTTAGTTAAATATAACACAAATAAAGCTGAGCTTTCTTGTGGTGTCTTCCTAGCTTAAAGCACTCACATTCAAGTCCAGTAACCAAAATATAAAGGAAAATAATAAAAAATACAATTTGTTAAGAAAAATTCCCGAGAGAGCCAACACTCATAACACACTTAACCCAGGTTATATTACAAATAGTCAATTCTGTTTCAGAAAACAAAATAATTCAGCATAAAATTCATCCTCTCTCTTTCTGTCTGTATTTCTCTTCCTCTCTCTCTTTCAATGACCTCCATAGTTATCAGTGTCTCCTCAAATCTCTCTCCTATCCCAAGTTCCCCACAACTTAACACCTTCAAAAGCCTACACAGGCTACTTTTTGCTTTCTCCTTTTCTTCTTTATTTTCTTTCTTTATTCTCTTTTTTTTCTGCAAACAACTTTCTGTTCTCATCAATGTAAATTCAGCAATCATAACTGAGATCCTCTCAATTCCTCCCCAACCATTACCCCAATTTGTCCAACAATGCCTCACATGGGAACTGAACTAGCAAAGACAGAGTTCTCCCTGAGGAGATGGGAGGCAGAAAGGAGATTAAACAAGGTCGTAATTGTTTCTGAATTAATATTTTGTCCCAGTTAACATCTATCTTCTGGTAAGTTAAAAAAGCTGAGAAAATATTAAGACTAGGCATGACAGAAAAAGATAGTGAGCTCATTCACGGGTCTTTCTACTGCTCTTATTAAATTGCTCAGACTTTGTTGAAAATGGAATAGCAAGAGCTGCCTAGTCATGATTCTTTGGGCTTCAGTGGTGCAATTTCACTTTCACATAGTCCCTGCTGTGGCAGAATGAACGTAAACAGCAGGCCAATGGGAGACTAGCTATACTGTGGAAAGTAATTATAGACCTTTTCTCTGGAGTTGTATAGTTTTTAAGGAAAATTCAAGCTAAATTACACTCATCGTGTAAAAATTCCTGGTCCTCAAGCAAAAGTAATAAAGGGACTCCTTTATTTGTTGCAAAATAAATTGATCCTCATTCCTTGAAATACTGTTACAGTTAATCTGCCAGTAATTGCAACATTCAGAATAATAATATCTGCTATTTACTGAGCAATTTCTGTGAGCCAGTGTTCCAGGTTATCTATTGCTGCATAACAAATCACCCTAAAACTTAATGGCTTAAAGCAATAATGTATTATTATCCTTCATGATTCTGTGTGTTAACTAGGCTCAGTTGAGTGTTCTCACTTGGAGTGTCTCATACAGTTGAAGTCAGATAGCAGCTGAGGCTGAATACATCAGAAGGCTAATCTGGGCTGGATGTCCAACAGGGCTCACTCACATGGCAGGCAATTGATGCTGACTGTTCAGTTGGGGCTGTTGGCCGTACTCCCTACGCATGGCCTCCCCCAGTGGTGTGGGCTCAGTAGTGTGTGGATCCGGCTTGTGATGTACTGGAGCTAACTTGTACCAGCTGGTGAGAACCAATTGTTAAATTTTCAGGAATTCTGTGAACTAGTTGTTAAACATGGCCATTATTAAAAATTAAATTATATAAACTTACAATTGCATAAATTATATTTAAAATGATGCTGAAACATCTTCACTTTCTAATTATTTTGCTACATTTTACTAATCTAAGCTCTTGTGATTATTTACATATCTACTGTATCTGCGCATCCATCTCTTACCAACTTTATAGTTCAGTCACTATACATTGCATTGTAGGTTGTATTCAGCCATGGAGGAGAGGGTATTATATCATGAAAACTGGCAAAAGCTACAAATCAGCACCTTCTTTGGGTAGACTTGGTTGTTAAATATTTTTCAGCACGTCACTGTTTGGGCTTCTTACAGCATGGTGTCTGGCTCTGAGGAAGCATCTCAAATGAGAGTGTACCAAGAGAAAGGATGCAGAAACTTCCAGTCCCCTTAAAAATTAGTCCCATCATTGGCAAAGCCGCTTCTCCCAAATTCTCCTGGGCTAAGCAGTCACAAGCCAGCCCTGATTCAACTCCCAATTGACAAAGAGGGAATGAGTTGGTGGGCATTTTGGAGATAGGATACAACAGCAAGGCATTATACATGCATTTTCTCATCTATTCATCACAATAACCTTTGTATTAGTCACGAAAGTACTCACATTATCCCCTTTATATAGATGAAGAAGTTAAAACATTGAAATATTCTAATCCAGTGCTGACTCCAAAGTTGAGCTCTTCAATATCACTTTTTACAACATCTGTGCCTTTGGCCCTTTTCTCCACTGTGTTGGGGGTTGGGACAGCTGTGCTTTGCAGTCTTTCTACCTGACCTCCTGGAAATCCCCACTGTTTTCTCTTAAGCACTCACTATCCTACCCTGATGGTGGAATGGACACAGACAGAAAATAGTTTTGTGAAAAGTTCCAGTCAACTTCACTAGAGCCTGATGCATCTTTAATATCATGGAGGTAACAAACATTGAGCACAGAAGAGAATCCAAAGAACTTTGAAATAAAGGTACCTTTTCTAATTCTGTGATATTAAAGAGTTAAGAAAAAGGAGCATTTAAGTGAGAGAGCTGAAGAGTTTTTCTTCAACCAAGATATCTAATGCTTGTCAGCAAGATTGAAAGCAAAAGAAAATAAATTGTTTCAGCATGAATACGTTTTTCTTTCCTTTATATTGTATTCATTGTTCATTAAGCCCCTAATTTACAAGTAGAATAGAAGGATTCTTCCAAAGATAATAAATTTGATAGTTTACTTTTCAGTTATATACATTACAGTCATCATCCAACTGTTCCTTTACTCCGCGGTAGTTTTTTTATATATATAAAATGACTTCTCACAGTCAATTTTCTAAAAATCCCAACCCAGTGCAGTGTTTTTGTTGTTGTTATGACTGTTTATTAACTTTTTTTCCACAAGAGAAAATTCTATTAGCATTTCTAAAGAAAATGTGTCACTAAGAAGGAGGGAGGTCAGCGTGAAACATAAACCCTCTAACTTTCCTCCCACTCACTTCAAGCTATAACATTTCCTATTGCCCTGACTCTTGGTTTCTGATCTAGAAATAATCAGAGCTGTGCTTGCTTTCCTAATTCTTCTACATAGTCCTCAGCAAGGATCTCAAACTTGCATCCTCTGCAAGGAAAACAAGTCTGAGAAGTTCACTGCTTCAAGGCCAATTCCCTGGTCCTTCTGAGAGACACTGGAATGCCTGTGCCTCAATTTCTGACATTTCACTATGGGAGGGACCCATTTTATGCAGTAGAACCATGTCTGGCAAGTTGTCTATGAAGAACAGATTCAATGTCTCGTGAGAGCTCATTTCCTGGCTCATAGACCGTCATTTTTTCGCTGTAACCTCACATGGTGAAAGGGTCAAAGAAGCTCTCTGGGGCCTCTTTTATAAGGGCACTAATCTCATTCATGAAGGCTCCACCCTCATGACCTAATCCCCTCCCAAAGGCCTTATCTCCAAATACCATCACATTGGGGTTAGAATTTCAACATATGAATTTTTGGGGCACACAAACATTCAACCTATAGAGTACATTTCACCATAAGAGACATAAATATGGCAAATATGCATATGAAAAGCTATTCAACACCATATGTCGTTAAGGAATTGCCAATTAAAACAAAAATGAGATACCACTACACACCTATGAGAATAGCCAAAATCTAAAACACTGACAACACTAAATGCTGGAAAGAATGTGAAACAACGGGAACTCTCATTGCTGATGAGAATGCAAAATGGTACAGCCACTTTGGAAGGCAATTTGGCAGCTTCTTACAAAACTAAACATACTCTTATCACACAATCCAACAACCACACCTTTTGTTCTTTAATCAAATGAGTTGAACACTTAACATCTATATAAAAACCTGCACACAGATGTTACTAGTAGCTGTATTCATAGTTAACAGAACTTGGAAGAAACCAAGATGTCCTTCAGTAGGTGAATGAGTAAATAAACTGTGGTACATCCAGACAATGGAATATTATTCAGTGCCAAAAAGAAATGAGCTGCCACGCCAAGAAAAGACACATGGAAGAAATTTAAATGCACATAACTAAGTGAAAGAAGCCAATCGGAAAAGGCTGCATATTGTAAGATTCTAACTATATGGCCTTTTGGAAAAAGCAAAAACAGAGAGATAGTAAAAAGATCAGTGATTGCCAGGGGTTGAGAAGAAGGAGGGATGAATAAGTGGACTATAGAGGACTTTTACAGCAGTGAAAATATCCCATATGATATTGTAATGGTGGATTCGTGTCATTATACATTTGTCCAAACCCACACAATGTACCACAGCAAGAGTAAACGCTAATGTAAAACTATGAACTATTGGTGATAACCATGTGTCAGTGTACATTCAATTGTAACAAACGTACCACTCTAGTGGGGGATGTTGATGGTGGGGGAGTCTGTGCATGTGGTTGGGGGAGGGCATATGCTGGAGCTCTGTACTTTCCACTCAGTTTTGCTGGGAATCTAAAACTCCTCTAAAAAATAAAGTCTATAAAAATTAATAAAATTTAAAAACTTTTAGCTAGACTGACCAGGATATAAAAAAGTGAAGACACAAATTACTAACACCAAGAATAAAGGTGCGTTGGGGGGCATTACTATCAGTCATAATCTAAAAGACAGACAATAGTAATAAGTGTTTACAAGGATGTGAAGAAATTGGAACCTTCATACAGAGTCGGCAGGGATGTAGAATGGCACAACTGCTATGGAAAACAGTTTTGAAGTTCCTCAAAAACTAATCATAGGGTGACCATATGACCTAGCAATTCTACTCGTCGATGTATACCCAAGAAAATTGAAAACATATGTCTACATAAAATCTGTACATAAATGTGTATAGCCAGATTTTTAATAATAGCCAAAAGGTGGAAAAGAAATGTCCGTCAGCTGATGAGTTAATAAGCAAAATGTGGTATATCTATATAATGGAATATAATGCATTCATAAAAAGGAATGAAGCAATGATACACGCTACAACATTGGATGAACCTCAGAAACATGAAATGCCCCAAACTGGCAAAATTCATAGATAAAAAAGTAGATTCGTGGCTGCCAGGAGCTGGAATGGGGGAGAAATGGAGAGACTGCTAATGGGTACAGGGTTTCTTTTTGGGGTGATGAAATATTTTGGAATCAGTGATGATGGTTGCACAATCTAGTGAATATGCTTTTAAAAACCCACTAAATTGTACACATTAAATAAGTGAATTTTATGATATGCGAATATCTCCATTAAAAAGTTTGTAAACTACATTGAGATATCAATTTCTGCTTATCATATCGCAAAAAGATCCAGAAGTCTGATAACAAACATGCTGTGTTGATGAAGGAGTTGTGAAAAAAGGCACTTTTCATACCTTGCAAGTGGGAATCTAAATTGCTATAACTATTACAGAGAGCATTTTGACACCATCAAAAGTGTGATTGACCCAGCAATTCCACATTCAAGGACTTATCCTTTAGGTATACCCCTACCTTCTCAAAATTGTGACATATGTGTAATATTCATCAAAGCGGTGTTTTTTTTTTTTAAAGAGATACTCTTTATTTTGAATCTCTTTTACGTAATAATATGAATTATGCTAACAGCGTCACAAACGAAAATAAAAGCTAACATGGTCTACAAATGTATTTTTGAAAGAAATGCAACCTTCTATATCAGCTGCTTAGACAATGCTAACTCTAAAACATCTTATACACTATCAAAAATGTGAGTATTTTTTAAAGTATGTTATACTATTTTCCCTACAATGAAAAAAACACAAAAATAGTTGTACAGTCATGTTTTCATAGAAAAATGTTACTGACAACCTAAATACTCATCCATAGGAAACAGGTTAAATAAATTGTGGCACATTTACTGTGGTATATATAATACAGTGCAGAGGGGGAAAAAATAATGAGAAAACTCTTTATATGCTGATATAATAATCTCTGCAATATATTGTTAACAGAAAAAAGCAACGTGAAGAATAGTGTGTATAGCATGTTCCACTTTGTGTACAAAAAGTGAGGGGGAGTATGTGTGTGTGTGTGTGTATATATATGTGTGTGTGTATATATATATACACATTTCATTATGGATCTATAAAATGGATCCACAAAATATCTCTGTGGATAGTAACTGAATGGCTAAGGTCTGCAGTGGGATGGAGATGTTTTACATATACCCTTTTTGTTTTTTGAATATTGAAGTTGGTGAAGTATTACTTATTAAAACTTTTTAAAAATTAAAATAAAATAAAAACAACAATTAGCCAAAAAAGTAAAATAAGGCCGGCTGCAGTGGTTAACACCTGTAATCCCAGTACTTTGGGAGACTGAGGCAAGTGGATCACTTGAGGTTAGGAGTTTGAGACCAGCCTGGCCAACATGGTGAAACCCACCTCTGCTAAAAATACAAGAAAACATCCAGGTGTGGTGGCAGGCGCCTGTAATCCCAGCTACTCGGGAGGCTGAGGCAGGAGAATTGCATTAACCCAGGAGGCAGAGGTTGCAGTGAGCTGAGATCGCACCATTGCACGCCAGCCTGGGTGACAACAGTGAAACTCTGTCTCAAAAAAAAAAAAAAAAAAAATGAAAGAAAGAAAAGAAAAAAATATGTATATAGCAAAACCAAACAAAAATCACTGAAACACTGATAGTCCTAACATCTCATGCCCCACCACCACCTCCACCAACATTAATTACCTTTGTTCTGAAATTGGATTGTCGTAAGGTAGATTTTCCTAAGTGGGATTTGCCTATACTCTCTCTGGTTTGAGGTCAAGTAGGCAAAATAATCGAAGTTCCATAATTTGTCTTATATGTACAAAACAATCTTACCGTCACTTATGGTAATATTAGCAAGATCCACAATCTTGTCAGGAAGTTCCTGAAGCAATTTGCATTGTTTAAACTTTGGCTTTTCCCACTGAGATTTGCCCGTGTTGATGCTGATTGAACTGAAAAAAAGAGGAAAGAGCTTTCTCATCAGAGGATGAGGCAAGGATAATCTTAAAGCAAATAGTGGGAGTATCCCTAGCATGCCTTCTCCTCACCTGCCCCCAGCCCCCTGGCATAGATAGCAAAGGTGAGAGCCCAGTACTTCTTTGTGAAATGAAGACATTTTGCTCTTAGGGAGCAAGTGAATCTAGGGTCAACATGTGGGAAGGGGAAAGGGGAGTGGATAAACAGGCGAGGGAGCTGGGAATGGGGTGTGGGAATGTCCTGCTGACCAAGTGTCAAGACAGAGATTCCGGCCCTCTAGACATAACTCTTTGCTCTCACTGTCCCTTCTTACCCCTCTTTTAAGGGGAAATTCCTGTTGGAACGTGGTCTCTATCCAGCATATTAACTTAAAACAATTAATATAGAGCCCTCGATAGCTCACTGGCCCTCATCATCCACCCTCCCCTGTGTCTCACCCAATTCAAAGCAGTTCATTTCAAGTCAGCTAACACATTTATTGGGCACCACTCCATTCTAGGAAGGTAATAGGTAGCACAGGCAAACAGGGCAGGGCTTCATCGCTCCCTCAAGGAACTTGTAAATAGGGGGTTTAAAACTCTAAATGTAACTACTTGAAACTTAGGGCAAATATAAGATGAAAAGCTGTATAAACAAAACTGAATCTATCAAACCACCAAGGAAAGAGACGTTACTTTCAGCATTTGAGCTGAGCTGTGCGCTGAAAGGACAGAGGTAGAGAAAAATCTCTTCCCCCAACCCCAAGAGCAGACAGCACAAGCAGAGAAAGAAACCCGGGAAGCGCCCATTGAGCCCAGAACAGCAAACGGTCATTTTGATTGGAGCGTATGGTAAAGGGAGGGAGAATGCTGAGTGAGACATCAGGAGAGGAAGCCCACGGTCTGAAGGACTATATTTAGAGGTTTCGACTTAATTCTTGAGGCAATGTGGAGCTGGAGCAGGACGGTGGCATGACAGCAGCCATACTTCAGGAAAATTATGCTGGCAGCAGTGTAGAATATAGTTGGCGGAGGTGGGTAAGGCGTACCGTTAAGCTAGATGGCAAGGAGACAGCTCTAATAGTGGGCGATAACGGCTTGCACCAGGGTACTGGCAGTGGGGTTGGAAAGGAAAGGCTCGATGTAGGCTCTGACTATGACTGTCAAAGCTGCAGGACTTGCTGACTGATTAGACACAGGGAGGAAAAGGAAAGCCCGTAATGTTGCTTTCTAAAAGAGTGCTTTTAAGCCTCTGTCAAAACCTGCTGCCCCTCCGGTTTTGCCCACTTAAGTTAATGGCATAAACCATGAACAGCAGAGAGTAAGAAAAGAGGGCTGATGATTTTAAAAAGGAAAATGATAAAGTCAACAATAGAAGAGTGATTTAGTAAATTACTCTAGCCCATCAACTATAGACCAGTTTCCAAGGTCGTTTTTCGAAATGAACATTAAGATCATAAATGTAAAACATGGAAAATGTTTGATAAACCATTGAATGAAATGGTAAATTACATTATTGATACAAGGACAGTGATTACTGCTACATAAAACTTAAAGGCATACAGAGAAAGGCTAGATGAACAAAATATGTCAACTTAAAAACAGCTATGTTCAGGCAGTAGGGTTATGGGTGACGTTTTTCTCTTTTGTCTTCTTGAATTTTCTTCTGGGATGATGGATAACTTTTATCTTTTGTCTCCTTGAAAATTTTTCTTATTATGTTGCACGCATATGTTTAAACAGGTCCAAAAGGTAATAGAAAGAAAGACCGGCACTAGAGGTGGAGGAAGGGTGCATGCTCAGAAAAATGACATAGAAACATGTCCCCAATTAAGCAGATCTTTGTATATCTGGATCAGCAATTAGAACTTGGCCTGTACATACCAGACTCTTGTGGCGTTTCCATCCTCATTTTTTATGCATCTAGTTTGGGCTGTCTCCGTAGGGTTGGTTAATAGCCACTTATAAGTCCCTTTGTATTTGGAGGCTGTTTCATCGGCTTTGCAATTTCCAGGCTCTACAGAGAAAATGTATGCACACTTTAAAGGGCAAGAGGCACTTAAAAGTATTACGAACATCCATTATTATTATTACTGTATAATAATATAATATTATATGTTATTATGAACGTCACTATTACGCTGCACGTAAAGATCAGCAAATAAAAAAGAAAACTTTTTCTATCTAGCCATTTGGACCAGGCCTTACTGAAAATATCATTATATGGAGTGGTTTTTTTTAAATAACAAACCACCCAGTATAACGACATATTTAGTCCTTTTCATTAAAACAACCAGTTTATGAGATACGTTTTTCTAAAATTTTTTGTAGAGACAGTGTATTGCTATGTTATAGAGGCCGGTCTCAAATTCCTGGCCTCAAGCAATCCTCCCGCCTCAGCCATCCAAAGATCTGGGATTATAAGCATTAGCCACCTCACCTGACATTGTTTTGTCTTGTTTTTAAAACAATGCACATGCATTGAAAAAATTCAAGCCACACGGTGGAGTGTAGAGTCAAAAGTTCCCACCTACCAATTGCCCAGCTTCTGAGGTACCCACTGTTATCAGTTTTATGTCCAAAGATAGGAGACTGTAGGCCAACTTCTCTCTCTGGGATGGCCCCCTTCTTAACGGACTGTGAGATGGATTTTGTTTTAGTAAACTCAGTGTATCTGACATGATCAATATAGACAGGGGAGCTCTGTTTTGTTTGTTTGTTATTTGAGGTCTTACTCTGTCACCCAGTCTGGAGCGCAATGGCGTGATCATGGCTCGCTGCAGCCTCAACCTCCTGGTCTCAAGTTATCCTCCTGCTTCAGCCTCTTGAATAGCTGGCACTACAGGCATGCATCACCATGTCCCGCTATTTTTTTTTTTATTTACTTTTTGTAGAGACAGAGTCTTGCTTTGTTGCCCAGGCTGGTCTCAAACTCTTGACTTTAAGTGATCCTCCTGCCTCACCCTCCCAAAGTTCTGGGATTATAGGTGTAAGCCACTGCACACAGTCTAGGGCTCTGTTTTCGATGTTGGTGCTGAGGGACAGGGTAAACTTCCACAGAGGGCTGTTAAGGCAAGGTTTTGCTGTCACATGAAGGGAGATGTGACCTGGGCTAAGTCTATATGATAAGTTCCCGGTTTTTACTGAGCACTCACTGGGTTTCATGGCCCTGATTCTGGAAATATTTCCCTCAGGTGTTGAGAGAATGGTGTGAGAAGTGGCCCAGCCAGCTTTGCTCAGCTATCCCAGTCTCCACCCTGAGTGAGAGTGAAAGGTGCCTTCCTCTCACTCTTACGACACATTCATTAGTGTCATTTACATGGTGGGCTCTGCCTGTGGCTTCAACATGTTTCTGCCCTCCATTTCACTGACACCCCTGCACTGTCACAGGCTGCCCTCTGATGCTTAATCAGTATGTTGCCAAGGATTTTGCGTTCTAATGCCTGTGTGTGTTATCTGGCATTAGAGCTGTGTGAGCTCAATGATTTCTACAGCAGTCTATTGGGGAAAAGGAATAAAGCTGAACTGGGAAGGAGGTGGAGTGGCCTGGTAACCTCGCACTTTTACCAATAAAGCTTTGCTAATCAGAGAATGTCCATGAGAGAAATCTGGGACAGTTCCCAGATCACTTGCAAGATGAATAAGATGGCTGAGTCAATCAATAAATTAGCAATTATCTATTGGGCATCTACTGTGTGTTAATGAGGAAGCTCTTCAGGTCTCTGGGTATTTATGCAAGAGGGAAAATCCTCCCATTCCATTGACGGACTGACCATTGCTAATATCCAGAGCCGACCAGCAGTCTCTGGTAACTCCTCCAGCAGTCTGTTCTTCCATAGGTTCTTAAAGGTAGAAAGGTCATCAGATCAAGTGGGTACCAAGAATATGGAAAAAGCATAAAGGTGACTTCTCTCCTTTTCGAACTCAGAATTCTTAACCAGGTATGCATTATGAGTTTTATAATAAAGGAAGTAAGTTCATACTGCAATATCCACCCCCCCAAAAAATTACCTAGTTTTTTCACTGCAACATGCTCAGAGTTTACTAATAACGTCAATTGATCTTGTGTGAAGTTTCCATGCGTGAAGTTGCCATGTATTTTACTTTTGATTTTGCTCATCAATTCCGAGGATGCTAAGGAAGAGCTGGCTTTTATGATGACCTGACAAACACAGCTACAAAGCAGAATAAAAAAGAAAGATTGTTGCAGTTATGTCAAGGGAGTGCAACTTGGACTGCAATGCTGAAATTTTTGTACAGCTGATTTAATTGGTAGTTCATAAATGTCAAACATTTTACAGCTATTACGTGGCCAATTTTAAGAAGTGATGGAAGACAGCATACTGAAATATTCTGATAAATTTTCTCTTATCCAAAACAGACAATGCAAAACCTATTTTCAAAAGAATGGTCAGTAACATACGCATTGTGTTGAAATTGCTAGCCTTGAGATTTCTCTAAGAGTTTGTAATAATTAATAGAGAAGATGGAGTTTTCAGGATTTATTATTTCAGAGAGAACCTTTTATTCTTCTGGTCTCCAATTTACCCATCATTACTGAAATCAGGCAAATAGGCATATGATGCTCAATTAGTCTATAAAGAAGTGTTCTGAAGAAGGCTCATTTCTATAATAAGTAATAATGATGATAATGATAATGATAATGATAGTAGCTAACATTTGTGAAGCCCTTCCTCCACATATTCTGATTCACTTTTTTCTCACAACAACCGTATGAGGTAATGCTATTATTATTCCCATAATACAGATGATGGAACTCAGCCTCAGAGAAATAACGTTTCCCATGGTCACAAAGACTCACTCAGTATTTATGTCCACTAAAAGATCACTGACGAAAGGATAGGGCCATCCTTGACTTCATCCTCTATCCTCTACAGCAAGATCCTCAAATATTCTGAATGCCTCTAATATTCCATTAGGAGAAATAGGAACACTTTTACACTGTTGGTGGGATTGTAAACTAGTTCAACCATTATGGAAAACAGTATGGCGATTCCTCAAGGATCTAGAACTAGATGTACCATATGACCCAGCCATCCCATTACTGGGGATATACCCAAAGGATTATAAATTATGCTGCTATAAAGACACATGCACACGTATGTTTATTGCAGCACTATTCACAATAGCAAAGACTTGGAATCAACCCAAATGTCCATCAGTGACAGATTGGATTAAGAAAATGTGGCACATATACACCATGGAATACTATGCAGCCATAAAAAAGGATGAGTTTGCGTCCTTTGTAGGGACATGGATGCAGCTGGAAACCATCATTCTTAGCAAACTATCACAAGAACAGAAAACCAAACACCGCATGTTCTCACTCATAGGTGGGAACTGAACAACGAGATCACTTGGACTCAGGAAGGGGAACATCACACACCGGGGCCTATCATGGGGAGGGGGGAGGGGGGAGGGATTGCATTGGGAGTTATACCTGATGTAAATGACGAGTTGATGGGTGCAGCAGACTAACATGGCACAAGTATACATATGTAACAAACCTGCATGTTATGCACATGTACCCTACAACTTACAGTATAATAATAATAAATAAATTAAAATAAATAAATAAATAAATAAATAAATAAATAACAAATGATGTAACTAAAAAAAAAAAAAAAAATATTCCATTAGGAAGCACATTTCAGATACAAAAACTTACCTATATCTTTTTTCCATTTCCATTTGTAGATATGGCTTTTTGAAGAACATATTTGCTAAGTCTCCTGCCAGCTGTTGCAAGTTAGGCATACCTGTACTTACTCAAAACTTATCTCCATGTCTAATCTGAGTGATGTCCGCCCCTCCCCTGAATTATATTTGGTGAGGTCCCTGCTCATCCTACCTCCTTCCTTTGGAGTCTAGCTCTTCTCAGCTTTCATCTTTCCAGTCCAAAGAGGAGTCTTCATTTTAAACCTCTCCTCCTGCTTGTAACAGACCCTCTACTCCATTCTAAAGACCTCTTCATGGGCCTTTTCTGTCTATATGTTCTTCCTGATGTGCATCAAACAGATCAACAATAGCCAGCATTCCGGGAGGAGCTGGACCAAGAGTCTGAACAGAACCGAAGCTACTTTCCATGTTGTTGTTGTTGTTTCCAATTTCCCTGCCAAGTATTTCGTGGACCTTTTTGACCATAACAAACACTTCACTCCCCCATCCCAGATTATGACCACCCCATTTTCTCTTCACTACAAAGGGGCAGCAGGCTGGCTGCTAGCCTGAGCCATGACCAACCGAAACAACATACTTCATGAAGGCAAGGGCCTAATTACAGCATATGTGAAATAATCCCTGGGTACTTTGATCTCCTTCTGAAAACTCTGGCCAACTGGCCACACACACGGAATTAAATGGAAGGAAAATCAGAACTAAGTGTACCAGCTATTAATAAACTCAGTTCCTACTTCCTACCTGTATGGTACATAGGAAATTGTAGCCATTTCTTGTCCTTCTCTCTGTTCCAACTAATGCAAAAGAAAAGTACATAGTCACTGAAATCTTTAAACAAATGTCATAACTGAGTACAGGGCTTATTGTTAGCAACAATTATAAAATTATGCTTTACATTTATGTAACCCATTGCCATCTACAAACTAGCCTCAAAAACATCAATGCATTTACTCCTCACACCAACCGTGTAGGGTGAACAATGCAAGAATTGTCACCCTGTTTGCTACATGAGGAATCTGAGTCACAGAGAAGTTAAATGGTCTGCCTAGTATCACGCAGTTGACAAGTCACAGAACTAGGAGCAGAATCCAAGCCTTCTGGGTCTAGATATTAACATGCTATTGACAATTGTAAACACTATCTAACATTTTCTATGTTCTAAGCCCAGTGCTAAACATTTAACATAGATTATCTCATTTTATCCTTCCAACAGCCCTCATCTTACAGATGAGGAAACAGGGCACAGAGAGGTTAATTAAGTTGCCCAAGGTCTCATAGTCAGGAAGTGAAAAAGCAGGGGTTCCAACCCAGGCAGCTTGACCACATTATCACCAAAAGGATTTTATACCCATTATTGACAGGACTTTTAGTTATATCATGCTTTAATGTGTATACATCAAAACTTATGACTCAGCTATTTACAGAAAATACTTTTAATGATAGTGGATAATTTGGAATGCACCATAGTGTTTTTTGTTTTTTGTTTTTTGTTTTTGTTTTTTTTTTTTGAGACAGAACCTTGCTCTATCACCTAGGCTGGAGTGCAGTGGCACAATCATAATTTAGTGCAGTCTTGAAATCTGGGCTCATATGATTCTCCCCACCTCAGCCTCTTCAGCAACTGGGACTACAGGAATGCACCACCGTGCCCAGCTAATATTTTTAAATTATTTTTTGTAGAGATGGAGTCTCCCCATGTTGCTCAGACTGGTCGTGAACTTCTGGCCTCAAGCAATCCTCCCACCTCAGCCTCCCAAACCTCTGGGATTACAGGTGTGAGTCACTGCACCTGGCCCCTGTACCGTGGACTTGATTGTACTGTGTATCATCAAGTATTTACCTCATACTTAAATACCTGGAAAGCTGTGTGTCTGCTACTCATTTTACAGTGGGCTGTTGTAAAGCTTTGAGGCAATTGAAAAAGAACTGAGAATTGGGGCAAGGATGATGGGAGATAGTTTTATCACACTCTGGCTTCAAATCTGGACAAATAGAGGGTGGATTTATTGTGTGAATCCAAGTTTTGCAAATAATTGTGTCACTCTTGGAAGAGCTAGGCTTTCTTGCAAGACATCTATAACCAAGAAATTCACTTACCATTTACAATCCCTGAGTCATTCCACACTCCTATAGACCAGAAAATGTGCCTCAAAAAGCTGCCACATGGATAGTTCAGAAAAGCAGGGGATGTTTTCTTGATGGCTTTTTGTGCCAATCCCAAAGGAAGTAACATAATTTGACCCCCAATTGTCACAACAGAGCCTCGCCTGATAATATACACTTGGGTGGAAGAGCTATTGACTTACATCTAATCAGGCATAGGATAGGTCACAGGTAGATTCATTTTGAAAAATTACTTACAATAGCTCGATCCATGACCATCTCTTCCTCTGAAATGTCCCTGTATCAAAAGCATTACAAAATTATAGGAAAATGAAATATAGTACCAAGTATGCAGGGCACGAGATCAGGAGAAAGGCAACACTAGAACAATAGACTTCTCCCAGCCTGGAATTCAAATAATGCTGAAGCTCCAGAGAAACACTTCCAATGGGCTTGCTTACTACATGCATACCACAACGGTGGCAAGCCTTTGACTTATTAACCTTGAATCCAGGAATCTATTCCATAATGGTACCAGCAAAAATGCATAAAAATAGACATACAAGTGGAAATGACTCAAGTTTCCATCATTAGATAATTGGAGGAAAACATCATGGCACACCATATAAAAGAATCCTCTACAATTATTAAAACAAATGAGCTATATCTGCATATATTGGCCTGAAAAGGCATACGTGATGTATTATAAGGCATGAAAAGAAAGTTGTCCAACAGTATGTAGAGGAGGATCTTATTCTCTTAGTAAATGTGTGAAAACAAATCTAGAGAAATCAATAAAATAAGCTGTTAACAGGAGTTCTTGGAGGAGTAGGGGAAGGCAAGTATTCAGAGATTTTTACTATCCAGGTTTTATATATATATATATACACACACACACACATATATATTTCTATAAAGCTCTAAGATTTTGCAGTGGTCACATATTACTTTTGTAATAAGGAAAAATAATAGACACGGTATTTAAAAAGAATGTTGTTTACCCCCAGACATCTCTAGTTTTGTTTTAGTGAGTTAAATGTTGTGAATGTTTGTGTCCTGCCAAAATTCAATGTTGAAGTCCAATCCCCAGTGTGATGATATTAGGAGGTGGGGCCTTTGAGGGGTAATTAGATCATGAAGGTGGAACTCTCATGAATGGGATCGGTGCCTGGGGTGTTGTGTGTGTGTGTGTGTGTGTGTGTGTGTGTGTGTGTGCGCGCGCGCACACGCGCGCGCGCGCACATGTTTTCCTTCACAGTTCTTGGCTTATAACTCCCATAGCCCTTGTTACAGTCTTGTTATAATGTCGGGCGTGCTAGGCCTCAGAAGCTAGCTTCAGCAAACAGAATCTCTCTGATCTTCTCCCACTCTCCTTTCACCTGCCCCAAGGCAGAACTCTAATCTTTCTTCACTTTTCTGATTGTGAGTCTTAAGACCCTCTCCAGAAAGAGTCTTGCCTCTTATGAGACTTGGGAAAGGAATGCTGACATAATGATGTTTCCATAAAATCCCGAGAAGACTGGGTTTGGAGAGCCTCCCAATAGCTGAACACATGGAGGTTCCTGGAGGGTGGTGCACCCAGGGAGATCAGAGAAGCTCCATTCCCCTTGTCGCTTACCTCTCCTTACACATCTCTTCATTGGTGTCTTCTGCAGTGTCCTTTATAATAAACCAATACACATAAGTGTTTCCCTGAGTTCTGTGAGCCGCTCTAGCAAATTAATCAAGCTCAAAGAGGGGGTCATGGGAATCCCAAGTTGAAGTCAGTTAGTGAGAAGTTCTGGAGGCCTGGACTTTTGACTAGTGTCTGGAGTGAGGGGCAGTCTTGGAGACCTGTGAGATCTGAAGCTATTTTTGAGAGGATAGCACCAGAATAGAATTGAAGTAGAGAACAACCAGTGGTGTCAGCTGCTTGGTGTGTTGGGGGGAAATCCCCACACATTTGGTGGTAGAAATCTTCTATATTGATTGTTGTGTTGGTATGACAACAGAGGAACAAAAACAGTTTGAATTTTTTTGAAACAGTACCCTTATAAGAAGAGACAGGAGAGCTTTCTGTCTCTCTGCTCTCTGTCACTTGAGGACACAGCAAGAAGAGGGCCATCACCAGACATTGAACCTGCCAACACCTTGATCCTGGACTTCCCAGCCTCTGGAACTGTGAGCAATAAATTTCTGTGGCTTAAGCCACCTAGTCTATAGCATTTGTTATAGTAACTCAAAACTGACTAAGACAATAACCTACCATAGATTTACCTCCATTTATTTATATGAATTTTCTTGACCCTATTAATACTTATATGAATTAATATGTGATTAATAATTAATACTTGAATATGTAAGAGAAACCAAAATCCCAGTGTACAGAAGACAGGCAGTAACATTTTATGTTTTAAAAATCAGTCGCCATGGCTTAACAGAGCCATGCCTATTTTTCAAAGAACTTCTGTGGGGTGTCCCTTTACAGAGGATTAGTATGTGTGCAGGGAAAGAATACAGGAAATACTTCCCAGGTGAGCAATTGCCTTTGCCATAGTTTCCACGATACTGCCCATTTCACTGCAATCACCATTCGAAATTTGTGCCCCAAGCAAATGTTGGACTAGTCAACATTCTTGCTTTAGACATTTCAAGTTCACTTTGGAATTTCTCATTTCTGAAAGTGAATCATTCCAAAATAAAAGGCCTTATAAATCCTTGCACATTGTCCATACATAGCACTTCAAGGTATGATTTTTGTATAAGTCACAGATTCATAGAATCTTAGAGATGAAAGGGGCATTAGAGGTAACTCAGTCTAACTGCATGACTTCCCCTATTGGTTTTCTTTTGTTTTGTTCTCGCATTGGCTTTATACCTTACAATAGTAATACAAATTTTTTCCTCATGCCAAAACGAACCTACTCAGGAAGGAAGATGCAACTAAAAATGTGGCAGCCCTAAATCTCAGACATAAACACAGGACATCCCCTCCAGATAGGAACAGACCCAAAATGCCCTCAAATTGCCCTTTGACCCACAGTAAATGTCATTCACGTACCTGCTTTTAATTTGGGTTTCCAGATTAGCAAGAGAAAATTCACTGTTCTGAAATATAGAATTCAACTGTACAAGACAAAAAAAAAATCAGTTTCATTATTCTGCTCCTCTAGTTCAACTCAGCAAAGTCACCTGGGATGATGTGATCATTAAGCTGCACTCATTATTTCAGCTGGCTCAACATTTCCATTTGCTCCACTAAGTTTTTCAAATTACATATTACCTACTGTTATGGGCTGAATTGTGTCTTTCCAAAACTCAAATGTTGAAGCCCTAACCTGAATGTGGTTATATTCAGAGATAAGGTCTTTGAGGATGGAATTAAGGTTAAACAAGATCATAAAAGTGGAGCCCTACTCCAATAGGACCAGTGTCCTTATAAGAAGAAAAAGAAAGACCAGGGATGCGTGTGCACAGAGGAAAGACCATGTGAGGACACAGGTGAGAAGATGGCCATCTGCAAACCAAGGAGAGAGGCTTCACCAGAAACCAACTCTGCCAGCACCTTAATCTTAGGCTTCCAGATTCCAGAACTATGAGAAAATAAATGTCTGTTGTTTAAGCCACCCAGTCTGTGGTATCTTGTTATGGTAGTCTGAGCAGACTAATGCACCCACCCATTTTCAAGGATTTATAACCATGCCATAGACACTTGAAAATAAGTGCTGACAGGGAAAGAATGGAAACAGATATGATTTTTTGCTGTTGGGAGATGGTGCAAGTTGATGTCACCTATCTGGGGGGTCTTTTAGTAACAGCTATTTAAATGTGAAAGGTTCACATCTTTTCATCTACTGATTCCAATTCTAGGAATTTATCCTATAAAAATACTAAAGTGCCCCAAAATTTATTTCTAGGGAATTGTTTTCAGCATTGTTTTTTTCTTAAACTTTTTTTTTTTAAAAAAAAAGAAAACAAGATCTCGCCATGTTGCCCAGGCTAGTCTCGAACTCCTTGGCTCACGCAATCCTTTTGCCTCAGCCTCTCAAAGTGCTAGGATTACAGGCATGAGCCACAGTGCCCAGCCCAGCATTGTTTCTAAATAGAGAAAAAGATAGAAACAACGTAAATGTCACCAATGGATTAAAAAAAACCCAAAAACCTGTAATACAACCACGTAGTGAAATCCTATGCATCTGTTAAAGTATACGATTTATATTTACCAGCATGAATATGTGCAAAGATACATGGTTACGTGCAGAGGAGGGGGAGCAAGTTGAAAAATAGCATAACTAGTACAATTACATTTATTTTGTAAAAGAACACACATGCATCAACATTATAATATGCACAGAAAAAAAATCTGAAAGAATGTACCTTAAACTGTTAAGAGGAGTTAATGCACAGAGCAGTATTAGAGAGGACATTTACTTTCTGGGTTTTCGATGTCAATGTCTGATTTTGTTACAGAGAGTATGTATTAGTCATATCAAGAAAAAATTAAGGATAAGTAAAACATTCACTGTGTTCGAAAGAGAAAAAAATAAAATTCAGAAAACAATAATACTTAAATACCATTGTATTTAAGTATACATTTTGTTATCACTGCTCTCCCACTTTCCCCAAATAGGAAAATTTGGCAAAGACTCAGAATTTGTGTCACTAAAGGGAAATGTACAGATCTCAACAAATGAAAATAATAACATTCCATAAAAGCTTTTAGCATTGGTACTATGAAAGAGAGATTGCATATATTCTCATGATGTTGCTTACAGAATAGACAGATTTGCAGCAAAAAAAAAAAAAAAAAAAAATCAAACTTCTTAGCTGTGAAATTTATTATTGGTAGAAAAAAGTAAAGCCTAGTTTTAATATACTCTGTCATATATATACATGTATATATTGACATATATTTATATATACCATAAATATGCAAAAGATTATTTTACCCAATTTTCTGTAAATTCGTTTATAACACTGGTAATAGGGATCCTTGGCTCTTCAACAAAGACAGAGAAGCTCATTTCAACATTGTAGAAGGAAACTGTAATTAAAAATAAGGAGGTTAATTTTATTCATTTAGTTCAAGAAATTTGACTTCTGTAAATTTGGTGAAAAGTGTTCTCTGTTTTAAAGTAAACCAAATAATAATGTCTACTGCCTAAACTTAGCTTAATTTAACTCCAAGGTCAAGAACCAACACTTTGACTCCATATCAAAAAGCAGAACTGGGATGTTACCATCCCAGTTTTGCTTTAATTATTTGGACACTTCCTTGATTTCTAGTTGACAGACACTCCACAAATCCCACCAATTCTCCACTCTCATTGACCAACAGACTTTCAGTCCACTCAACGGCCAAGCTGAACATTATCTCAGAAGATCACTTTCCCTGAGAAAATAACTGTTGTTTTTTTTCTTCCTGTGCCTTGTTTTCTGCTTTAGATTTTTCTCTCCTTTTTTCCCTCTTGCTCTTGTGTATCCTATCAAATTTCTATTGTAGAATGTTAAAAGTTGCAGGAACAGGCCGGGCGCGGTGGCTCACGCCTGTAATCCCAGCACTTTGGGAGGCCGAGGAGGGCGGATCATAAGGTCAGGAGATCGAGACCATCCTGGCTAACACTGTGAAACCCCATCTCTACTAAAAATACAAAAAATTAGCTGGGTATGGTGGTGGGTGCCTGTAGTCCCAGCTACTCGGGAGGCTGAGGCAGGAGAATGGGGTGAGCTCGGGAATGGCGCTTGTAGTGAGCCAAGAAGGTGCCACTGCGCTCCAGCCTGCGTGACAGAGTGAGACTCTGTCTCGGGAAAAAAAAAAAAAAAAAAAAAGTTGCAGAAGCATTCAAAATTTGAACAATATGGAAGCCAAGTATTCCCTGGCCTTGGACAAGCACTCCTAGCCAGCTGCAGGTAGGGATTGGAGAAGGCTGAGACCTGCATAAAAGGAATCCAAAAGGTAAGATAGGATATCTTCTGGTGTTTTTTCTGGTGTTTTCCGGTGGGTGGTCAGCATGCTCAGACCTAAGGCCATATGATCCTCTTACTGGGAAGGGGTGATGTTCCTAGTCCGTGTGCACATTGGCAGAATCAGAGTCAGACCGTCAAGAACGAAACAGGTGGAAAGTAGGCTTAGAAATTGTCATGCTGAGTGAAAAGATACATTTACATTACATGCCAATAAAGCAGAGACAAAAAAGATGGCAAGAGAATTTTGTATTTGGACAAGGTACTCACTGTACCCATTGTCTGAAGGAGATAAAAAACACCTGCACCCTTCTTCATTCTTTTCTGCCTTCCAAGAATGGGCCACTTTGGAAAACACATGACCCATAGTGCACGAATTCTGTTGGGGCTACACCACATGCATTATGGAGTAGTACCTGTGAACTTGGTGGCAATAGGCGAAGGTGATGCTTCCATAGATAGAAAGGAAGGTGTGGAGTCCAGCCAAGTTGTCTCAAAAAAGGACGATATTGGTGAAGACACAGTTGCTGTAGAAGGATGTGTCACCCCAGTGGATATTAGTGGAAATGAGGCTCCAGGAACAGTGGTTTTAGTAGTCATTATATTTAGAAGGGAGTCCAGTGTGGGCTTAGGAATAATTAAGGTAGAGGGTGATGCTGCTGCTGGAATTCTGCTCCATGAAGATGTTATTGTAGAGCTAGGCAGAGGCATGGAACCAACAGATAGAGTGTGGTCAGTTGTAGAACGTGACATAGTCTTTCTGCTAAAGGATGAAGGATGAGGCACAGTCCTGGGGCTGGCAGTTACTGTGGTTCCGGAGGATGCCTCAGGGTGTGTGGAAATGTACACAATGTCATCTGTGACTTTTATAGACATAGGGAGAGAAGTTGGGAAGCCAGTAGTGATACCACCCAGTGTAGGTGTAGGAATGGTTTGGGTGAGTATGGTGCTCATAGTAGCAGAGGGTAGTGTTGTCAAGTTAGTGAATGGGTGCACTGATATCATGTCAGATGTCAGAAATGTTGATTTTGACTCCTCTACTGTAGAGGAAGTCATAACATGAGGGGCATTAGATACAGTTGCCAGAGGGGAGCCAGAAGGGAGACTAGATAAGAGCCTTGTCAGAATGGGTGAAGTAGTAGCCTTTGAAATTACAGATCCTGAAATGGCACCAGAAAGAATTGATGGGAGTGTGGTCCCAGGAGTTACAGATGTGGTTATTTTCTCAAATGTGTGCTTAACGTCAGCCAGTGTGGGAGTGATAGCTCTTAAGGGTGTTGATAATGAAGGGTTCTCAGAAAGCCTATAGGTAGGAAGAATTCCTGACATAGGAATTGATGATATTGCCATGACATCTTTAGATACTAGACCAGTCTGAGAGGCTGTGAATGTTGACAAAGGCCCAGGAACAAGGTGTAGAGTCTCTGTTTCCATCCCATTGGATGTAGGTACATGAATAGTGGTGGAAATTGGAAACTGAGAACCTTCAGCTGTGGGTATGCTCCAGGAAGTCATAAGCAGAGGTTGGGTATTACTAGATGTGATTCTTGTTCCCAGAACTGGAAATTCAACCATTTGGGATGTGGGAGGAGGAGAGGTCTCCGGAGTAGAGAACTCAGCTTCACTACTATGAGGTGAATAAAGAAATGATGCCAAAGAGGGTGGAGTTGCACTGGATGGGGTCCATGGAGTGTATGAAACAGGGGTATTCAAAGATGTGGCATGATTTGTTAAGGAAGTCTTTTCTAACAAGGAAGTCATCTTTCTAGTATTAGAAGAAAGGTAAGTGGTGGTTGTTTTAACATTTTTTGTGGCTCCAGAAGTATTCTTAAAGCTAGTCAGAGATGGGGAAACTTGAATATTGAAGGAAGTATGGAGACTATCGGCATGAGTAGGTGAAAGCATATTTTCAGGAGCAGTGGTTCTGGAATATGTATTTGTGTGAGCTACCCCCATACCACTGTTCACAGTAGATAGGGACCTCTTAGTAATTCCAGATAATATGCCCAAAGTTGTAGCCTCATCTGCTTGTGATGACTGTTGAGTTGCTGATAGAAATGGTGAAAATGTGGTCTTTGGAATGGAGGAAATAGCTCCAGTGTTCTTAGAACTGAGTAGAGAAAAGGCACTGGTACCTACAAATGGAGTCACTATCCCAGCCATAATAGTGGTGGGAACGGTTTTTACAAAGGGGAGAGTTGGCTCTGTTGGAGAGAGAATGGTTGTAGGTGTGATCCTGGAAGGTACCTCTATCATTTCTCTAGTGAAAGCAGAGGAAGCCATTTTGCTTTTTGAAGTAGGCCCAGCATATGTCACAGGTGTGACATCCAATGTAGATGTTTGCATGGTCATAGTAATCCTGGGGGTAACCAAAGACAATAAAGTAGAGAATAACCCAACTGTTGTGGAAGTGTCAGAAGAGACTGTTGCAGGTGTGAAAGCAGAGTTATTAGCTGACATTGAGGACATCTCAGACATAGGCCCAGAAGTGGCTGTACAGGGACTTTCCAAACAACCTGGATGCATTGTTTTAGAAGATGTAGTGATCAGTATTGGGGGAGTGTCAGAAACCTTTTTGGAGGTGAAGGCAGTTACACTAACTGGCAATGAGGACATCTGGTAAATAGGAGTGAAGGTTGCCATAGAGGATTCTCTAAGAAGCATTGTAGGTACATTTGGAACGGAAAAGGCTGTAGTGATCCTGTCGGAGAGAACTGTAAAACTGTCATTGTATAGTCCAGCTGTGGAAAGAGACAAGGACTCAGGGAAAGTCTGTGTGCTTTCAGAAATGAAAGAAGCAACTGAAGTCACCTCAGGTTGTGTCCTAAGTGAATGCAAGTGTGAAAAAGTTGTGTTGATGTCCATAGGATTTGATATTCTGGCTGAGCTGGAAGTTGTGGTATTTACAAATGAAGTATCCTGGCCATATGAGACAGAGTGAGTCACATAGGTGGAGTTTACTATCATTTCCACAGTCCTGGGAGTATATGCTGGAAAAACACTAGTGCTTTCCTTTTCAGGAGACAAAAAAGTGGTGATTGTCAGAGCTTGTGAGGGGAGAGCTGTTTTCCCAAGACTGGTAGACATTTCTGGAATGTGAACGTCTACTGTGTTCCTTGAGGTCAAGGTAGGTGTAATCTGTGTACTTCCAGAAGTGGGAGATGAAGTCGAATTTCCATCAGAGGGAGTCCCAAGTGGAATCTCTGAAAGCAAATGTGTTTGGTGACTGGAAATTATTGTGGTCTCAGGAAATCCTGTATCTGTCATTTCCAAAAATGGAGTACCCCGGGAGTATGAAATAAAAAAATTCTTTGATGGGGACATTTCTGTCACCTCCGTAGTTCTAGGGGTTTTTCCCAGGGATATGGTCATCTGGTCTTCATCAGAAGATAAGATAGAGGTGCTAGTCACCAAGTGGGTGGACACTGGTGTGTGTACACGATGTGTGACAGGTGGAGAAATGTGACTGTTTACTGAAGTAGTAAGCTTATTGGCAGAGATGTGTGAGGGTGCGGTCTCATCAACAACAGAGGTCTCTGCGGTGCCAGTAGCCAAGTTGGCAACATTTGCACCACCACTGTAAGTATATGGGAAGCTGAGAGCATAGGTAGAAGTCTCTTCTACTAGAGATATGGGTTGAGTTGCTTCTGGTGTAGATGTAGTTGAGATCACATGAGTGGAGGACGCAGGAGGAATGTTGTCAGGGGGAGGTTTTGAGCAGACAAGAGTGTTTGTAGATGGGGTAACTGTATCAACTGAGGTGGAGAAAAGGGTGGTTTCAGCCTTAGCTGTCACAGGAGTGGAGAGTCTCAGTGAAGGAAATGGCGTTTCTGTCAGAGAAGGAACTGCCATGGATGTCTTCCTGACAGAGATTACTGTGGCCTCTGAAGTGGTATGAATCGAGTCTCCGTGGGTAGGCACAATATCACTGGTTGTGGAAGCAGTCTGATCCAAAGGTGGTACCAATGCTGTGGTCATTGTAGTTGACGATAGATTTGAGACATCTGAAAGCACAGATGTAGAAAAAGCCCTGACCAGTGTAAAAGGCTCAGACATGGTAACCTCAGTCTCCTCAGACACAGTAACCTCAGTCTCCTCAGACACTACAGAGCTGCCATTAACTGGCAATGAGAACATATGAGTAACAGGCATAGGGGTTGCTGAGGAATGAGCAGCTGGAGGCTGTGGAGGTAAGATACCATCAGACAAGGACGTAGCTGTCCTGTCTGTAGGGGTTGTGGGGAAACTGGTTTCTGATATCCTTGTGGTAGAAGCACCCAGGGGTTCACCAAATATATGTGTGCTCCCAGAAGTGGGAGATCCAGCTGAAATTCCCTCAGATGTCTCTGAAGTCGAATGTGCTACATAGGTGTGGTTAAAATTAAACATTTCTGTCGTTTCATTGTATGAACTCCTAGGTGTAGTTTTCACCAATTTTGTCAAAAGCCAACTTTCTCTCACCTCACTTGTTGCAGTTTTATTATCCAATGGGGTACTTAGCTTTTCTATCTCAGGAAAAGAGGAAACAGCGACAGAAGCTGTCACCATTTGTGCTGATTCATTTGTCACTTCCAGCATTGTTGAAAATGGAGAAACCTCAGCCACTGCTGCTATAGTTGATTTTCCCATAAGATAATGGGAAGTTGCTTCTTTTCTTGTCACAGTGGCATTAAATCTTTGTGTTGTTGCTGACCTTGGTACAGGGGTCGTTGTATCTTCAAATGCAATTGCACCATTTATTTCTGTTTGTGTGGTTTCAGAAGCACTTTCCTCAGTAGAAAAATTTGGTTGAATGTAAGCAAGAGTAGATATTATATCTACTGATGGAACAATAGTCTCCCTTGGTGTCAAAGGAAGTTCATTTGCAGGTTTTGCAGACATAGGGATTGTTTTTAGTGGTAAGGTGGTAAGTTTAAATTCAGGCATACTGGTTATGGATGTGGTTCCAGAAACTATGGAGAAATTAGAAAACCATGGTGATGCCAATTTGGATACAGCTGTTGTATATCTGGCGGTAGTAGCATCAGTGGTAGTGGTACCTTCGCCCTCTGGAGATGCTTTCAGTGGGGTGATATTGGTAGTTGTAGATAAATGTTCTGTATGAGTAGCACTCTCATGAAATGCTGATGTAAAATTTTCATTAGGCACAAATGTGAGTATGGTGGTTGTGTTCATAGATGTCAGCAGGGTCTGGTCTGGCCTGGAAGTCCAAATGGTCTCATTGCTGGAGAACAGATGGGCAGCTTCATCAGTTGTGGATGTTGCACCTGACTCAGGTGCCTTGGATGTGGAAGCTGATCTAGTGGAAATCAAAGTAAGCATGTGTCCATCAGCTGTAGGTGTATTCTGGGTACAAACTCGTCCTGTGATTGTAGAGGAAAGCATAGTTTCAGCCACTGTAGGCGCAAGTGTGATTTCAGGAGTTAAGGCTGTATGTGTAGCTTCAGCATCAATAACTGTCTGTACACTCTCAGTCCCAGTAAATGAAAAGGATCTTAAGGAAGAAAGGGTCTTAGAGGAGGTCTCTTTAGACATGGAGGTAGACATGGCATCTTCCACTCTGGATAAAGACACATCCTGAAAATTTGTAGATGTCAATTCTGTTTCAGCTGTCCTTGGGGCAGGCGTGGTCTCAATAAACCTAGTTGGGAGAGTTAATGAATGGACTGTAAATGCTATTTTCATATCAGTTGTTGCCAATGGAGATGCTGTCTGGTTTCTAGGAAATACAGAATCTACTGGAGCAGCTGTGGAGATGAGCACAGACTCAGGTGGGAATGCTGATGCAGTCCCAACATGAGTAGCTGCAGGTGAAGTCTTTTCCATTGTAAACCAAGGTACAGTTTCAGCAGCTATAGATCCAATGAACTCCTGGTCAGCTGTGGAGATAGGGAGTGCCCCAATATTTGTGGATTTTTGTTTGAGACAAGGTGTTGTAGACATAGATGTTGACTCAATAATTGAAAATAAAGATGTTGTCTTCATAACAGCCGACTGAGATTTCATTGCTGAAGTTGTAGATGCAACTGAATTCTTGGTAAATCTGGCTGTGGATAGGAAATTAGAAGGTGTAGGTGGTTGCAAGATTTTAGTAGCCATGGCTTCAGTCATTTTTGTTGTCTTTGTGCTTTCTGAAGATGGGGATTTCGTTTTTTTCATGGAATTGGTAGTAGTGTCTATGGATATACTCTGGGTGGGCAGAGAGATGGCTGATGAAGTTGATAAAACATCTACTGCAAATGTAGCTGTCTCATCTACCGGTGTCTTTAAGATCTTTTGTGCAGTCATTGTTTCCAGAGGTGGAGATGTTGTATTGGAATATGATATGGTTGTGTAATCAGTTGCAAATATAGGTATGCTTTGAGACAACACTGCAGAGGAATGTGCAGTCTTTTGTGGTTTTACTCCAGTAATTTGGGATGGAGTGGTCATATCTATTTGTTGTGAAACAGTTGTACTTTTTCCTTGAATTGTCATATTTTCAGGAACAACTAAAAAATCAGAAAGAAAGTGGTATTTTGGATTCAGCTTTGGAAATTAGAGACAATTCTTTAAGAAAGAGCTCTATAATTTATTTTCATCTTGTAAGAAAGTACCACAGATATAATCAAATCACTTGATCACTTGATTTTCCTTAAGACAATTTTCTACTCTCTAAGATCTCTATATGGCACTCATAACACCCTGGTTAAGTAACTGGTAGGAGGACATCCATTTTGTAGTATCTTCATAAAATATATAAACATTCCTGAAAGAGGGATGCATGCCACAGTAGTGCATTAATTAAGATGATTAGCTTTGGGAAATGATCCAATTCCTTGAAAGACACAGCTATAAGAACTCACTTAAGAAGAAACAGATAACTTGAATATTCCTATATCTATTAAAGAAATTGAATTGTGTCATTTAAAATATTCCAAAAAGAAAATTCAGCCTTAGATTCAAATGGATTAGTTTTAAATACTGGCACCATCACTTTCACACTCATTACATAACCTTGGACTAGTTGCTTAACCTCTCTGTGCTTCAATTTCCTCCTCTATAATATGAGGATTATAATAACACCTATCCTACAAAATTGTTATGAGAATGAGTTAATGTGCATCAAACACTTAGCATAGCTTCTCATACAGAGTAAGTGCTCAAAAAACAGTTGACTTTCACTTGGTCAAACTTCTGTCACTCATTTAAACACTAGATTGAAAATGTTTTAACCTGAAACTCCCAAATTAGCATTTATTTCGTAGCACTAATGAGTTGAAAATACTCTTTTCATTGCTTTCCATTGCACAACATACTCCTGTGTTTTCTCCTACATCTCTGTCCACTCATTTCTGGACGCATCCTATTTTACCTGACCAAGGCTTTGTCCCAGGACGTCTTCTCATTTGGCTGTATAGTTTCTCTATACCTAGGATTTCAATTTACACCTATACACAGTCAAATCTCAAAGTTATATCTCTTGACCAGATCTCTATTTTGACCCCACATTTATATTGTTTACTTGATATCATTTCTTGGATATCTCATTAACACCTCAAACTCAACAAGCTCCAGCTTGAACTCATTAACTTCTTCCCAAACTGGGCCCTCTTCTGGTATTCCTTCAGTGACTGGCCCTACACTATCCTACATTAAATTATGCAAGCTCCAACTCTCTCTCTCCCTCTGTCTCCTTCATTCTCTCTCTCACCTGCCATAGCCAATCCATAATCTTGTCCTATTGATTGTAGCTCCTAAATATCTCTTGGCTCCCCCCAGTTTATCTCTATCTCCATCACTTACCAACCTAACCAGTCACCATCATCTTTCACTTGGACTACTGCGGTAGCCTCCCAATTGAACTGTCTGCCACTAATCTTGGACCCCATCTAATCTGTTCAATAATACAACCAAAGTGATTTTTTTAATGCCAATATCTGATCCCCCTCCTCTCTCTCTCTCTCTCTGTCACACACACACACACACACACACACACACATACACACACACGCACTGAGCTCTCTTTAGTTGCTTTCTATTGCTCATAGGATAAAAAGAAAATTTTTTCTTAATAAAGCATATGAAGCTATGCATGATTTGGTCCCTCCCTATCTCTTCAGTCTCAATTTGTGCTAAGTTCTCTCTGTGTGTGTGTGTGTGTGTGTTTTTTTTTAGTCTTCCTCTTTTTAGTTCTATAATACTTGGCATGCTCTTTCCCACCACAAGACCATTGTATTTGCTGTAACCTCTACTTAGAATGTTCTTCCCATCCTTCCCCATCTGATTAACTTCTGCCAGTCCTTCAGTTCTCATCTCATGCATCACCTCTTCAGGGAAGACTACCTTCCCTGACTTTCATGACTAGCTCACACCAATCTATTCTAGATTCTTATGACACCTCATACCTCTTCTTCATGTAATGTGTCATAGCTGGAGATTTATGTGATTTTTAATGTCTCTCTTCCTCGCTAGACCACGTGGACAGAGTCCTCATCTTTTGTTGCCCACCATTGTATCTTTAGTGTCTATCCCAGTGCCTCGCACGTGGTAGATGTTTAGTATCTATTTGTAAGCTAACTGAATAACTGAATAAGGCTTGGAACAATGTGAGAGCAGTGTGAAGATTCCTATCCCCATATCTACTGGAAAGTAAGAATTGACAGGGTATGACAACAAAGAGGTTTAAGAGATAAAGAAGAGAGAGAAATCTCAGAGAAATCAAATTTTGCTTCCGGGCAACTTGGAGAATAGTGGTAATATTCATAAAAACAGAAAAATTGGGAAGGCAGCCTCACTCAGAAGAAAAACACCCAGTTCAGATGTGGGCAAGTGGAATTTAGGATAATAGTGAATATCCAGGTGAAAATGGTACATAGCAAAATTCAAGGCTGAGTCACGATCTTTCTCCAATTCAAATCACCCAAAATGAAATCATTCATGTTTAACTTAGGGAAATTAGTATTTTGAATTCATCCACCTGAGAAGCATATTACCTATGATGTAGGAATAACTGTGGTAGTAGACAATCTACTGATTTGTTTCACTGTCTTGGGCATTAAAATTACTTATAATTTGCATATCCAGAAATTTTGAGGTGTGTGTAGGATGTTCTTTAGGATTTTGTGGTCATTAGCAGGTAGAATGAGTAACAATCCTGTAACTGACCATATTAGATGAGTTGATAAAAGTACACACGTTTATAAGGGGAAAAGTCGAAGCTATACAAAAAGTACTTTTTCACTTAATTTTATGACATTTTTCCAATTATCACAGATCCACATTATGTTAGGCCTTATCAAGAAACTGGTATACTTCAGCAGCCAAACGTGTATTTCAAGCTTTATGTTTTCAAATTTGTCCATAACTTCATGTGAAAGGAGAATTGTCGGGATCTTGTTTCCAATTTTGTAGATGGGTTTACACCAGCCAACTGGTTTAGCAAACCTCTGTGAAAGTGTCACTTCTAGCACATTTGAGGAGTGTGGCATCCTACAGCCTGAAATCACTCTATGAATACACTAATTGTTGAGAGCAGAGCTCACAATTCCCTCTCCTTTACAAAACATTAATGATTTAACTGCATTCACTTTTTAGGAAAACAATAAAACACTAAATACCATAAAAGCCTAAGTTATCTTCTTTGATGCAGCATTCAAAGAGTACTATTGGAGTAATCCATAAGTAGTGGAAAACTCTTTTAGAAGACGGGAAATGGGAGTTAGACACGGTATTTTTATCAGAGAGGGGTAAGTCATAGATGTAGCAATTGTTATTAACACTTCCAGTAAGCACCTCAAGAAGGAATATAAGATTTAGAAAGATAAAAACAAATGAGTTGAGCTAAATTGCCAAGCAGGTGGCATTTTAAGTAGCAGAGACCTCAAGAAATAATGCGTCTTACATTGCTCCATTTTAACCTAAAGTCTGGCTTTGTATATTTCAGCAAACCTTCCATTAAATCTTTCAGATGCAAGGTTTCTTCCAGAGGGACTGCTGTATCAAATTTTTCTTCTAAAGTCTGTATTAATAAAGACTGAAATCTTCATTCATTAAAATCCCAGAATTTTAGAGCCAGGACTTGGAGATTATATTCAATGCTTTCATTTAGAGATGAGGCTCAGAGAAGTGCAGTGTTGAGATGAGATTTTCACAGATGAAAGATTTAGAGAAGAAATTAGACAGCATGTAGCAATGCTTCAATTATCCAACACTCATAAATGTATGCCCTCGATTTAAATGGAAACGCCCCAATCCAAGGAGAAAGAAAGAAAGAGACTCTATCGGAAGGTACCAAGGAGAAACAAAGTTAAATACTAAATGCCAAGTTCTGCAAGTGCTGAACAGTGCAAGAAACAGCAGTCACCCAAAACAGTGAAACAAACTTTAGAGGACAGCATTGCAATGCTAAACTAAAACATCAAGGTGACTTTGCTGGCCCAGGAATCAAAACTCAGTGGGGATCCCAAATTATGGACATTCTCTGATATAATATCTGCCTTGAATAATCATTCATATCCTAGATAAAGACAATTCAGTCAAACGATCAGTAGCTTTTTAGAATCAGGATCCATTGGAATTAAAGATTCCTATAAACCTCACATCTAGAAATTAATTACAATGGGTTGGCATTGAAAATGATTGAACATTCAAGATCATTTTGTATAATGTAGACTGATACTGAATATAAATTTCTTTTATAACTTAATTTGTTTATTGGTGACCTTATTGTCTTAATCTGTACATACTTTTGTTTTTCTTAAATTCAGTAATTCAGACTTTCTGTGCACCTATCATTTCTAATGAGTGAGGTTCACTTTACTTCTGCTTCATCAATCTTTCTCTTTTCCCTATATGTGGTGGGGATTTTTTTTATCCTAAATGGCACACTTATCTCCATTGAATTTAATGCCTGTCCTTCTCGGAAAAGAAAATGTTGTAAGTGAGTAAGGTAGTTACAATGCCAGTGATATTATCTCCGTCATTTTGTTGCACCCTATCTGTGTACGCATATACACTCAAGAGCTTTTACTGCCCAAGAACTGATGTTAAAAGCAAATGCAGACTTCTCAACTGAACAAGATGGCATAGATCCACTTTTCTCTGCTCCTCCCCAAAAGGTACAACTACAAATCCTGGAAATGGTGTAAGAGACAACCAAAGAACTACAAAATGTGCTAAGAATAAAACAAACTGGTTTGGGACCCCAAGAGTAAAGGAACAACATAGTGGCAGTTATCTTCTCCCCCTCACCAAACCCAACATAAAAATGTGGCCCAGGACCTATGCTTCCCAATCCCCAACTTAGCAACAGAAGTCAGTCCAAGTAGGTTCATTCCCCTTCTGGATCAAATGGGAGTCCCTCTGACAACCTCAGGCAAGTCGGATACTCCAGCAAGGGAGACTGACTGGGCACCTTGCTAACAATAAGCAACCAAGAGAAGCATTCTCCTTCCCTATCAGGCCTGAATCTCCCCTCTCCACCAAAAAACACTGGCTGAACAGAACCCAGTCTAGGAAGACTATTTGTTTTTGCCAACCCAAGTTTCTCCTCACCCACTCAGAAAAACCAAGGCAGGCAGGCATAAGAGTAAAAAAGGAGCCAGTAATAGCAAATGGCCTGATCCAGGAAGTCTCTTTATCCCTGCAGTACTGAGATTCTCCTCCCTCACCCAGAGACACCAAGGCAGGCAGGGGAAACAAGAAAAAGGGGATCTCCAGCAGCAGGTGGCCAAGTCTACGAAAACTAGCCCAATATTTTCCTTTCCTGTCCAGAGACTAGCGGAAGCCAAGGGGCATTGGTAGGGGGATGCCCCCACACCCATCTCCCTCTGAGAGACAGTTGGAGGCCTGGCCTGAGGAGATGCCTTCTGCTCTCCACCCAAGAAGCACCAGCAGAGACAGGTGGAAGTCTCAGGGGTACCAGATAAATCAAGCAAGATGAAATAACATCACAAAGACTCTAAAAATTAAGTTGTATTTGGAAGCACAGCCCACAAAAATGGACCATGACCTGTGTGCTAAGCCCAACCAGAATGACTGACTGCTAAAATAAAAGATTTAAAGAAGACACAGAATCTCCTAACATAATTGACAAAATGTCCAGGATACAATTTTTTTTAAATTACCTGTCATATTTAGAAGCAACAAAATCACAACTTGAGTAAGAAAAGATAATCAACTGATGCTAAAACCTAGATGAATCAGTCACTGGAATTATCTGACAATGATATTAAAGCAATCATCATATAAATAATTCTGCAAGCAATTACAAATTCTCTTGAAATGAAAAAAAAAAGAATCTCAGAAAAGAAATAAAAATTGTTAAGAAAGAATCAAGGCGATGGGTTCATAGGTGCAGCAAACCACCATGGCATACATTTACCTAGGTAACAAACCTGAAAATCCTGAACTTAAACTTTTTGAAATTATTTGGAAAAAAATAAAATGGGACCAGGCACGGTGACTCATGCCTGTAATCCCAGCACTTTGGGAGGAAAGGCGGATGGATCATGTGAGTCCAGGAGTTTGAGACCAGCCTGGCCAATATGATGAAACCCCATTTCTACTAAAAATACAAAAATTAGCCAGACATGGTGGTGGATGCCAGATACTCAGGAGGCTGAGACATGAGAATCCCTTGAACCTGGGAGATGGAGGTTCCAGTGAGCCGAGATCACGCCACTGCACTCCAGCCTGGGCGACAGAATGAGACTCTGTATTGAAAAAAACAAAGAAACAAAAAAAAAAAAAAAAAAAAGGAACCAAATGGAAATTATAGAATGAAAGAATACAAAGGCAAATTTTTAAGACCAGTTGGATGGACTTAATAGTAGAGTAGAGATGACAGAAGATAGAACAGGTAAACATAATGATAAAATAATAGAATTCACCTGATCTAAACAATAGAGAAAATGCATTGAAAAGAAAAATGAAGATAGCCTCAAGGACCTGTGGAACAATAACAAAATATCCAACATTCATATTACCATAACCTTAAAAGAGAGGAGAAAGACAATGGGGCTGAACGTATATTTAAAAAAAAAAAAAAAAAAAAAGGCTAAAAGCTTCCCAAATTTGACAAAAGACACAAACCTAGAGATTCCAAAAGCTAAACAAATTCCAAGAAGGATAAAAGCCAAAGAAATCTGTGGCAAGGCACATCATAATTGAACTTTTGAAAACTAAAAGACAAAAGATTTTGAAAGTAGACAGAAAGAAACAAACATTACTTATAGAAGAGCAACAACTTAAATGATAGATTTCTCATTCAGAACTAAGGAGACCAGAAGAAGCTGTCATAAAATTTTTCAAAAACTGATAGAAAAGAATTGTTAACCATGAATTCTATATCCAGCAAAGCTATCTTACAGAAATAAAATGGAAATGAAAACATTCTCTGATGAAGGAAAATTAAGATACCTTGTCACTAGCAGACCTATCTTTAAAAGATTAGCTAAAGGAATTACTTTAAACAGAAAGAATTTTTTTTTAAGAATCTTGGAGAATCAGAAAGAAAAAATGAGCAAAGGAAAGACCAAAAATATGGGTATATAAAATAGATGATCCTTTTCCTCATGAGCTTTATAAATCATATTTGATGATTGAGACAAAAATTGTAACATCATCTGATATTTAAAACAACAAAATTTAAAAGTGGCTGGATATGGCAGCTCTTGCCTATAATCTCAGAACTTTGGGAGGTCAAAGCAGGAGGATTGCTTGAAGCCAGGAGTTCAAGACCAACCTGGGCAACAAAGTGAGACCCTAACTCTACCAAAAATTAAAAAACAAAATAGCTGGATGTGGTGGTGCACACCTATAGTCCCAGCTACTTGGGAAACTGAGACAGGAGGATTGCTTGAGCCCAGGAGTTTGAGGTTGCAGTGAGCTGTGATCATGCCACTGCACTCCACTTCTCTCCAGTCTGGATGACAGAGTGAGATCCCTTCTCAAAAAAAATCTGAACAGTGAGGAAGGTCAAAGGACCAAAATGGAAGTGAGGTTTCCATACTTCACTCAAACTGGTAAAATGTTGACAACAGTAGGCTACGGTAGGTCACATTTTCATATTGTAATACCAAGACCAACCACTAGGAAAACCATACAAAGAAAAACTCAAAACCCCATAAGTATGCTCGAGTAACCCATAGGTTGCTGTTTACAAAAGAATATACTTCGAATATCATCATATAGGTAGGTTGAAAGTAGAAGAATGGAAAAATTATACCATGCAAGCAGTAAGTTTAAGGAAAGTAAAAATGGCTATAATAATATTCACTAGAGTACAGAGCAAGGAAAATTACTGGACTCAAGAAAAGACACTACATAATACTAAATGCATTGCTCCACCAGGAAGACATGGTGATCCTAAATGCATACATATCAAACAACAGAGTCTCAAAATACATGAAGCAAAACTGATGGAGCTAAAAGGAAAAATAGTAAATCCATAATTATAGTTAGGAATTTTAATACTCCTGTCTCAACAAGTGATAAAGCTACTAAACAGAAAATCAGCAAGTATATAGAAGTTCTGAACAACACAATCAACAGACTTTAGTTGACATAGAGCACTCCAGTCAACAGTGGCAGAATATATATATTTTTGAAGCACTCATGAAATATTCACCAACATAGACCATATACAGGGCCATAAAACAAACTTCATTTAAAAGAAGTGAATTTATAAGACTGCCCTCTCTGATTATTATGAAATCAAACTAGAAACCAATTACAGAAAGACCATAGAAAAGTTCTAAACAACACACTTCTGCATAACCCATGAATCAAAGAAGACATTTTAAGAAAAAAAAATGTAAAACATTGAATTAAATAAAATTATTTTAATCAAATTAAATTTAATTTAAAAAATTTGGGAGATGCAACTAAAACAGTGCTGAGAAGGGAGATTATAGCACTAAATGCATACCTTTAAAAGGAGGAAAGATCTCAAAACAATAATCTCAGCTCCCACCTCAAGAGTCTAAAAAAAAATCCCAAGATGAATCCAAAGCAGGCAGAAGAAAAATAATCAAGACCATAAAAGAACTCAATGAAATTAAAAATAAGAAAACAATAGAGAAAAATCAATGGAACAAAGATGATTTTTTAAAGTCAATAAAATTGATAAACCTATAGCAAGACTGATAAAAGTAAAAAGAGAAAAGCACAAGTCAGTCGCCAATATCATAAATGAAACAGAGAATATCACTACTTATTCTGCAGCAATTAAAAAGATAATAAGAGAGTATTATGAATAACTTTATGTTCACAAATTCAACAAGTTAGAAGAAATAGACAACTCCTCAAAACCCATAAATTACCAAAGTGCCATCAAGAGGAAATAGACAATATGAATAGCCCTATAGCTATTAACGAAATTGAACTAGTAATTTAAAAGCCTTCACAAAAGAATCTCCAGGCCCAGATGATTTCAATGGAGTTTACTGCCAAGGAAGAATTAACACCAATTTTATAGAATCTCTTCCAGAAAAGAGGAACAAACGCTTTCCAACACATTTTATGAGGCCAGTGTCATCCTGATACTGAAATCAGACAGAGACAGTAAAAAAAAGAAACTACAGACCAATATCTCTCCTGAAATTAAATACAAAAATCCTCAACAATATATGAGCAAACTAAATGAAACAATGTATAAAAATAATCATATACCACGACCAAGTGGGATCTATTCCAAATATGCAAAGTTGGCTAAACCTTTGAAAATCTATCGACATAACCCACAATATCAACAAGATAAAGAAGAAAAATCATATCAACTGATCCAAAAAAAGGCATTTGACAAAAACTCATATCCCTTCACAATACAATCTCTGGGCAAGTTAAGAATAGAGGGGATTTTTAGCAACATGGTAAAGGGCATCATCAAGAAACCTACAGCTAACATCAACTGTAATGGTGAAAGATTGAATGTTTTCCAGCTAAGATCAGGAACAAGGCGAGGATGTCCACTCTCACCAGTATGATTCAACGTGGTACTGGAAGTTAGAGGCACTCCAACAAGGAAAAAAAAAAAAAAAAAAAAAATTTTTGAAGACACTGCAGATTATGCAGTAGTCCAGATACAAAATCTCAAGGAATCCTCAAGAAAAAAAATTTATCAGAACTCATAAATGAGTTCAGAATACAAAATCAACACACAAAAAGCAATCACATTTCTATGTCCTAAAAATGAACATGCAGAAACTGAAATCAAAAGCACAATGCTATTTCACAATTGCTCCAATGAAAATGAAATACTTAGGTATACACTTAAAGCATGTGTATGCTGAAAATCACAAAATGCTAATGAAAGAAATCAAGGAAAACCTTAAAAAATGGAGAGGCACGCTGTGTTCACGGATTGGAAGATTCGATGTAGTAAAGACGTCAGTTCTCTTCAAATTGATATACAGATATAATCCAATTCCTGTCAATATTCCATCAAGGTTATATGCAAACAGACAAGCTTAGTCTAAAATTTTTATGGAAATGCACAATCCCTAAAATAACTAAACCAAATTTTGAAAAGAAGAATAAGGTTAGAGGAATCACTCTACCCAATATTAAGGCTTGATGTAAAGTTACAGCAATCAAGATAGTGTGGTATTGGCAGAAGGATAGATATATAGATGATTGGAACAGACAGAAAACTCAGAAACAGACACATATAAATATGCTCAACTGATTTTTGACAAAGGTACAAAATCAACTCAATAAAGCAAGGATAACCTTTTCAACAAATAATACTGAAGCAATCGGACATCAATAGACCAAAAAAAAAAAAAAAAAAAAAAAAACCAGAAAGAAAGAAAATGAACCTCAACCTATACCTCACACATCTTATGCAAAAATTGACTCAGAATGGACCACAGACTTAAATGTAAAGTACAAAGCTATGGAATATTTAGAAAAAATATAGGGGAAAATCTTTGGGATCTAGGGCTAAGCAAGGAGTTCTTTTTTTTTTTTTTTTTTTTTTTTGAGACGGAGTCTTGCTCTGCCGCCCAGGCTGGAGTACAGTGGCTGGATCTCAGCTCACTGCAAGCTCCGCCTCCCGGGTTCACTCCATTCTCCTGCCTCAGCCTCCCGAGTAGCTGGGACTACAGGCGCCTGCCACCTCGCCCGGCTAGTTTTTTGTATTTTTAGTAGAGACGGGGTTTCACCGTGTTAGCCAGGATGGTCTCGATCTCCTGACCTCGTGATCCGCCCATCTCGGCCTCCCAAAGTGCTGGGATTACAGGCTTGAGCCACCGCGCCCGGCCGCAAGGAGTTCTTAAACTTGAACACCAAAAGCATGACTCATTAAAAAAATTAATTAATAAACTAGATTTTAACAAAATTAAAAGCTTTTGTTCTGTGAAAGCCCATATAAATGAATTTTTAGACTGAGTATGGTGGCTCATGCTGCAATTCCAGCACTTTGGGAGGCCGAGGTAGGTGGATCATTTGAGGTCAGGAGTTCAAAACCAGCCTGGTCAGCATGGGGAAACCTCATCTCTACTCAAAATACAAAAATTAGCCAGGCGAGGTGGCATGTACCTGTAGTCCCAGCTACTCAGGAGGCTGAGGCACATGAAACACTTGAATCCAGGAGGTGGAGGTTGCAGTGAGCTGAGATCATGCCAGTGCACTACAGCCTGGGCGATGGAGCAAGACTCCATCTCAAATAAATAAATAAATAAACAAATAAATAAATAAATAATTTTTTAAAATCTACAGACTAGAAGGACATATTTGCAAAAGATATACCCAACAAAAAATAGAATATAATTTTTAACTTTTAAAACTCAACAATAAAATGAACAAACAATACAGTTTTTTAAAAAGGGCAAAAGACATGAATAGACATTTCACTGATGAAGACATGAAGATGACACATAAGCACAGGAAAAAATGTTCAATGTCATGAAGCATCAGGGAAATGCAAATTGAAAGCACAATAAGATATCACTACAAATTTACAAGAATGACTAAAATGAAAAGCAGTGGCAACACCAAATGCTGGCAAAGATGCTGAGAAACTGATCCCTTATGCATTGCTGGTGGAATATGAAGTGATAGAGCTACTTTGTAAAACTGTAAAACAGTTTTGTAAAACAGTCTGACAGTTTGTAAACAGTCTGACAGTTTCTTATAAAGCTAAATGTGCAAACAGTTTGGAGGTTCCTCAAAAAACTAAAAATAGAACTACCATATGATCCAGCAATCCCACTTGTGGGTATATACCCAAAAGAGAGGAAATAAGTATTTCAAAGAGATATCTGCATTCGTATATTTATTGCAGCACTGTTCACAATGGCTAAGATTTGGAAGCAACCTAAGTGTCCATCAACAGATGAACAGATAAAAAATATGTGGTACATATACACAACGGAGTACTATTCAGCCACAAAAAATGAGATTCAGTCATTTGCAACGACATGGATGGAACTTGGAGTCATTATGTTGAGTGAAATAAGCCAGGCACAGAAAAACAAACATGGCATGTTCTCATTTGTTTGTGGGCTACAAAAATCAAAACAATTGAACTCATGGATATGGAGACTAGAAGGATGGTTACCAGAGGCTGGGAAGGGTAGAGGGGCCTTGGGGGAGGGGCAGGAGGGGATTAATGTGAACAAAAAAAAGTTAGAAAGAATAAGACCTACTGTTAGACTGCACAACAGGGTGACTATAGTCAATAATAATTTAATTGTACATTTAAAAATAACTAAAAGAGTATAATTGGATTGTTTATAACACAAAGGATAAATACTTGAGGGGATGGGTACTATGATATGATTATTTCACATTCCATGCCTGTGTCAAAACTTCTCATATACTACACAAATATGTACACCTAATATGTACCCACAGAGATTTAATTATTTTTTAAATTAAGAAAAATTCTAAACATGCAACTACCATACAGCCAAGCCGTGGCATTTTTCCCAGAGAAATAAAAACTTACGTTCACACACACACCAAAAAAACCTGTACACAGATATCCATGGCAGGGTTATTTTTTATAACAGCAAAAAGTTGGAATCAGCCCAAATGTCTTTCAACAGGTGAATAATTGAATAAACTGTAACATATCCATACCATGGAATACTACTCAGCAATGAAAATGAGTAAACTATTGACACACTCAACAACCCGGATGGCTCTTCAGAGAATTATGCTGAGTTAAAAAAAAAAAGGCAATGCTAAAAGTTTACACACTGTGTGATTCCATTTATATAATATTGTTGAAATGACACAATTTTAGAAATGGGGAACAGATTAGTGTTGTCACGGGTTAGGTATGAAGCGGGGTAGGGGAAAAGGGTGGGAAGGAAGTGGGTATGGTTATAAAAGGTCAGCATGAGGGATCCTACTAGTATTAGAACTGTTCAGCATCAGTATGCCAGTAGATACACAAGTTTACCCAGGTGATAAAATTGTATAGAACTTAATACACAGACATAAATGAATATAAGAAAAACTAGAGAAATCTGAATAGGATTGGTGGGTTGTATCAATGTCAATGTTCTGTTTGTTATACTATAGCTTTGCAAAATGTCACCATTAGAGGAAACTAGACAAAGTGTACAAGAATTTCCAACTGCATGTGAATCTACAATTATCTCTCAATAAAAAATTCAGTTAAGAAAAAGCAGATGCCTAGCCTAGGCAACACAGCAAGATCCCATCTCTACCAAAAAAATAAAATAAAATAAAATAAATGAATAAATAAATAAAAATTAGCCAGGTATGGCGGTACATGTCTGTAGTCCTAGCTACTCGGTGGGGCGGGCGGTGGGGGGCTGAAGCAGGGGGATGGTTCGAGCCTAGGAGGTCAAGGCTGCAGTGAGCTCTGATCGCACAGCTGCATTACATCCTGGGCGGCAGAGTGAGACCTTATCTCAAAAAAAAAAAAAAAAAAAAAAAAAAATCAAATGCAACAGCCGGTACTGTGCTTGAGCAATGGCTGAATTTCCATCTATTCACATTGAACAGAAGCCGTGAGGTCAGGCCTCCATCTTTGGAGCGCTCACAAACATGATTTGCCATATTCACTTTGTTCCTGTTTGTGAACAAGTGATCACTTGCACAAATAATTTGCATAAGCCTTGCTGTCTCTGTATTTTAAAGTGGAGATAATCCATGCTAATTCACAGGGGTCTGTGGGCTTAATTGCCATTTGCTCTTTCACTCTACACAAAATTGTATTATTGTAATCATTGGGAGCTGGAGAACAGAGGTATAGAGTAGCTGAATATTTATGAGGCATTTTGTTGCAGATGTACCTGCCAACAGAATGTTAAGTAGAACATTTTCTAAGGTACCAAATTCTGGTTGTGATTTGGGTATATCACCTCATATTAAATCTACGTGTCGTTCTAGCCCACATATCACATCTGGTTTTTCTTTCAATCAGGACCTCTATAAATATGATTCAGCATGTTGATTAGATTTGTGAGAGATAATGGTGACCAGAAAATGCCACAGACAGATCTGCCTGTTGGGTAGAAAAAATATGAAATGAGTATCTTTAAGGTGAAAAGGAAACTTTTTTTTTTTCAAAGTGGTGTCTGCATTCAGTTTCCAGACAAAAGCATGAAAAACGAATGCTGCAATAGAGAGACAGGCTAGAGCCTCTATCTCTGAGTCTATAGGAGAATGTCATCCTGTGAAGGAGAATACAAATAAGAAGGCTTTGAGTGAACTACCAACAGCTCATGCTTACCTTTCGTGATGAGAAACGAGGGTAGCACAGAGAATTGATGTACGAGGACAAGACCAAATTGCCTTTTAGCTGGTAGAGCCCATCCCCATGGAACCTTTCCTATCAGAGCTGATAATTGGATAGAGGAATTAATAGTGAGCCGAACAAAGGCCTTTATAAAGGACATAGACCATATAATCCATCTCTGCATATTTTAAGAATAGTCAATTCATAAACTAATTCAAAGAAGTTGGAGCATTAGAACAATTAACAAACCTCAGCAAATCAATGACCCCGCAGATATAGGGATGCTATGCTTTGATACAGTGTAGATTTCCCAGGATTAACTCAATTCAAGTTATTTCATTCTTTTCAATAGAAGGGATTTCTTAAATGTAGAACTAAGAGGAATTTAATCTGCATGTCTTTGGAAGACTCTCTTCACACATTCACAGGTCAAAAAAATTCCTTTGTTTGATCATGTGTCTGAGTTGAGATTAGGAAATTATGCTTGCCATACGTTGAGAGGAACTTTAGCTTGTGATAATTTATTTATGGTTGCTTCAAGATATTTCTGTCACCACCCATTACTTTTAAAAGCCCTGTAGACTTTTGTCATAGCTAGAAACAAGAAACAACTTAAAAGTCCTTCAAGCAGAGCTTGTTGAATAAATTATAGCATACCCCTTTTCTTTCATACTATTCAGCAGCCTCCCCCAAAAAGAATCAGATAGCTCTGTATTTTCTGATATGAAAATGCCTCCAAAAATATTATTAAATTTTAAAAAGATGCAGAAAAGGATGCATATAATGATGAACCCAACTGTGAAAAAGAAAAAAAATATTTACATGTAAATTCAAGTTTTACATTTTTTCTGCAAGGATATATAAGAAATTGTTAACAATCATTGCTTTTGGGGAGAGACACATCGAGTAAAAGACTGAAGTGAAAGGAGACTTTAGATTTATACTTTCATGTATTTTAAAATCTTTTACTGTATATATCTAGTAATTTTACTTTAAGAGATCAATTAATTTTTAATGAATAGTTACATTAATAAAATAACTAGTAAAAATGATAACTCTATTTAAATTGTAACAGCTTATAGGCTTTTACTGAGAAATTTTACCCTTAGGAACGTGTCCTATAAAATTGCAAACCTAAATGTACCAAGAGGTATGTATGAGGAAATTTACCGTAGCATTATTTGTAATTGCAAAAAATTGAAAGCAACTTAAATGGCCATCAATGATGGGTTAAATAAATTATGTTACATGTAAGTTATGTTACATGGAATATATGTGGCCCTAAAAACAGCTCTAAATATACTTATGTGTCTGTCCATGACAGTATTAAGTTAAAATAAATCAAGTTGCAGAACATGTATGTATATATTATTTTTGATTTTAAAACTGTATACACTCATGCACATACATGCACACACTTATTATAAACCCACGGAAAAAAATTTTTTAATAGACACTTCTGTGAAGAGGATAGTGAAGGGTAGGTTTTACTTGATATTTCATATGCTTTTGTATTGTTTAAATATATTTTATTCACAAACACATGTATTACATTTGTAATTTTTAAAAATAAGGAAAAGATGCTTAAAAACTACTTGAAAGCAAAATTTCTAATGACTAGAAATTTCACTGCTATTATTTATCACCATGTTGTTTAATATTCCAAGACATTTCCAACTATAGTGAATACTTGTTTATTAAACCCAGGTAGGGTTCATGTTTTTCAGGCAATGTTCCCCAAAAGCCTTGTTCTCATGAATATATAAATATATATATATAATTTATGTGTAAATAGATTTATTGAGATTTGTAACCTAGCAATGTGCTCATTAAAACTTATTTTTTAAAGGTCATAATCCTTTTATGGGCCATAAATATCAATTTATTAGGCAAAAGCTGAAGCTAGACATGTTGTAATCACTCATATTTATTCATATATTGCCCCCTTTGTCCCAGATGTCATATAGCCAAAATCGAAATAGGTGAAATTCTATGGTATTTTACAGATCCTTCAGTGGTGAGGCAGGCAATGACTCCAGCTAGTAGCCTAATTTCCCCAGGTGAATTATCAGACCAGCCATTACCTCCAAAGGAAGCTTCTAAGACATAGTAATATAGCATAACATTTTGGGGGCCACAGGCTCACTTGAGATAGTCCTGTATGGTGGGAAGTGAAAAGAACATGTGCTTTGCAACCAGACCAGTCTGTTCAAACCCCAGTTATACTACTTATTTGATTGGTGACATTAAGCAATTTACTCAACCTCTCTGAGCCCCTATTTCCTCCTCCATAAAATGCCTGGCACACGGTAAGAACTTAGTAAAAGGCACCAGTTACCATAATATGTTAGCATGTGATGGAAACTATAGACTGCACCCTCTGAAAAAAAAAAATCTGCCCTGTATTTTTAGGGTGTTGTAATTTCAGGGGCTTTGTCAACTCCTTCAAGGCCATTCTGGCCCCCAGATTAGAAACTCCTGGTCCAAGGTTTGGAAAGAACACTCAAAGAGATCTGAATAGTAGAGGAACATTTACTACCTTTTTTGTTTGTTTGAGGTGATAATTTCCTTGTTTCTTATGTTAGATTGTGCATTATGCCCACCATGATTCAATCAGACCCAGAGGATGGTGGTCCATTAAAAAGTGTATGAAAGAGGCCGGGTGCAGTGGCTCACGCCTGTAATCCCAACACTCTGGGAGGGCAAGGCAGGCAGACCACTTGAGGTCAGGAGTTCAAGACCAGCCTGGCCAATATGGTGAAACGCTATCTCTACTAAAAACACAAAAATTAGCCAGGCATGGTTGCACGTGCCTGTAGTCCCAGCTACTCGGGAGGCTGAGGTAGGAGAATCACTTGAACCCGGGAAGCAGAAGTTGCAGTGAGATGAGATGGCAGCATTGCACTCCAGCCTGGGTGTTGCAGCAAGACTCCGTCTCAAAATAATAAATAAATAAATAAAAATAAAAATTTAAAAAAAGTGTACAAAAGAGCAAAATAAAAGAGGGTTGTCTAGTACTTTAACACAGCAGTGAGATTTAGCTATCTGCTCACAAAGTGGTAGAAAAACTCATGGCCATTAACTGGCCAGATTTGGTTTTAAAAGACCACTGCTGAGCACATGGATATCCGGCCATACTTCTGGTTCCTTAGATCAAAAATAAAATTACTTTAAACTGCTTTGGGTGAGCTGTTCAGGCTTAATCTACTAGTCTGTAGCTCAGTTTTGTAATCAGAGCCAGCTAGGAATATTCTCTTTTATTTTTAAGGCCTCAGAAAAGAGAAAAACCAAATACCTTTGGGTAGTAGCACAAAGGAATAGCTTTCCTGTTCCTTTGCATTGGTCTAATCTCAGAGAAACAGAAATGCCCTGGAATGTGCCTCTGCTGTTAACTCAAACAGCATCCAGACTGTTGGTGAAAACATATGCCCTTAGTCTGAGAGAGCCCTTTTAGGCATGGATCTAGCCCCTATTCCTTTCCTAACAGCTTCCTCCTGGAAAGAAATAAAACCCATAAGAACAGCCAATAACACTCCTTCAAGAATAAGTGAATATCTCGGGAAATGCAAAAAAATCTTGTCTTGATGCTATTATCCCATGCTGAAGACTGCTGCTGCTGATAGTGGAGAGGACTGGATTTGAGAGCAGAGTGGGATTATGTAGAGAAAAGCAATCTCATCCTTCCTTCCCCAAACTCGAGAGGAGACAAATACAGGTGCAATTCCAAGAAGCCAGTTTCCTCACAAGAACTTCATCCCAAACAGTTCTCCAATATCATAATTGCTCTCAGAAGAAAAAGTAAATTGGTTTATAAATATCATTCCCCACTAAAAGGAACAGGGATGCCTTAGTAAAATGATGGCTCCTTGGGCTGAGCAGAAAACATACAAGAAGAGCCTGGAACATCTTGTTGTGCCAGAGAGTAAGAAAATGCTCAAAGAATGATGGGGAACGTGTCAAAAGGACACAAGAACCAGATTGAAGAACTCTCACTGACCAGCCCTGGACAAATTTGAACATCAAAATAAATGATAGTAACAGATTGCAACCCATTGAATAAAATAAGAATCTGTGAGTTCATGTTCAAATAAATAAACACATAAATAAGGTTGGGTGTGGTGGCTTACACCTGTTATCCCAGCACTTTGGGAGGCTGAGGCAGGAAAACCACTTGAGCCCACCCAGAAGTTAGAGGTTACAGTTAGCTATGATCATGCCACTTCACTCTAGCCTTGGCAACAGAGTGAGACCCTTTGTCTTAAATAAATAAACACATAACTATGGAAGAAGAAAAAGCTCTTTCTTACAGTAGAATGCCAATTAATAAATGTAAAAAAATGGAATTTTAAAAATCATTATTTTGCAAACATCATAGTGATTAGTGAATCAGGCAAGAATCATGAATAGATGTAAAACCTATTGGGTGAAATTATGTTAAGAAGGGGATATTTACATAACCTCCAAATATCTCCCCAGAAATTACTCAACAATTAAAAAGGAAAAAATAATAACTTTATGGTAGAGAAATCTGACAGAGATCACTGAAATCATGTGATCAAAGTTATTATGAATAATGAGACAAATTGTCACCATGTGTCTACTGATGTGATGCACTGAGAAGAATATAACATCATTTCTGTGGTATTCTTACCAAAAATTCAAAGCCTGAATCTAATTATAAGGAACTATTAGACAAACATAAATTGAGAGACAAAATAACTGGACTGTATGCTAAAAATTTCTAGGTCATGAAAGACAAGGAAAGGCAGAGAATCTATTCCAAAGTAGTCTAAAGAGACATGACAACTAAATGTAATGTGTGATCCTGAGTTGGATCCTGGGGCAAGCAAAAAATAGTTACAAAAGAAATTACTAGGATAATGAGCTAAATATGAATGTGAAATGTGAATTAGATATTAGTATTGTATCAACATCAAATTTTCTGATTTTGATCATTATAGAGTGGTTAAGTAAGAGAATTCCTTATTCTTAGGAAATACACACTGAGATATTTAGGGGTAACAAAGAATTTTGCCTGCAACTTACTCTCAAATGACTTAGAAACAAATAAGTGGTGTGTGTGTGTGTGTGTGTGTGTGTGTGTGTTCTTCTATCCTATTCTTCCAATCTTTCTATAAGTTTGAAATCTTATCAAAATAAAGATAAAAGAAAACAGTATGTGCTCCTCATTAAAAAGTGATGACAAAACTAGCAACCTGGGGCCACTGCAACACTACCCTTGCTAAGGAAAAAAGTTGATAAGTTACTCACAGCAGCGCAGTGTCCTGTCAACAGTTGGGATGATCTTGTTGACAAGCCAAACGTCTTCTTCCCAACTAACTACATTTCCATCTAAACACTTCATAAACTCTTCGTTATCCAGGATGTGGTCCCAGAGTTGAAAGTAGTACAAGCTGCCAGGAAAGCTACGCATCATGCTTTTAACCTCGCTGCTCCCATTCTTGAGAAAGTGCCCTAGGATTAGAGTCCCATGAGGTGTCAGGTTGTGTGGTTGATCCGTTACTTCCAGTATCCTTTTTTTATTCAGGAAAAGTTCTAATCTGCCCTTCACACCATCCCATATCAAGCATATTGTATGCCATTGAAATGAAGCCAAGTGGTGACGGATAGAAAAGGTCTTTCCCAATTTGTATAGTATTAGCTGTTGATGGTCTCCTGCAAGTCCAAGGTCTATGTCTTCTCTGCCCAGGAGGGCGTTATTTGTAACATAGGAGAAGGCCATCCAATACCTTGAGTTGTCATCCATGAATACCAGATCAATGCATGCTGTGAATCGGCTGAGTTCAGGAATGGTATCTATCAGGCTTACATATGTGTCACCTCTTCCAAAAAAATCCAGCTTTTTTCCTTTTAATGAAAGTGTATCTGTCCAAATTTGGGGGAGGGGAAAGAGAAAACAAATGAAATTTCTGTTAAAAATTGTTTTATTGTATTTGACAATATGGTCAAATCTGGATTATACAATATAATTATGAGTCAATACTGATCCAAATAAACAAAAATAGTAGATGTAAAAAATCATCTCTATTTGACATTAGCATGTGATTTTTGTTTTGGCAGAAGAGTTTCTTCCTAATTATATTTTGCCTGGACTAATATGAAAAGTTAGATTAGTGTTCCCAGAGCACATACCAGCTGGACAGCTTGGAGAGGCAGTTAGAAGTGTATGGCTAGTGAAAGGGTGGGGAAGAGGCCAACGAAAAGGCAGCTTGGAATTCAAATTTGCTACACATAATCCTCACTCATATAATCAAAAGAGAGCTATTTCCGCCCACCTAACTGCCTTATTGTATTCAGGGTGCAACAGCAATTTGTTTCTCCAATGCCTTTTCCTGAGCCAAATGATCTAATTTATTCTGTCTCTGGGGACTGCTTCTCACTGAAAGGCACTGACAAAGGCCTGAAGAATGACCAGCTGGACGATACTGAAACTCTGGGACTTGTTTGTACTCGGGAATGGAAGACATGGCACTGCCCTGAGTGCATCCTGATGGCCTCCTTCTGTCTCCTCACCAAGGGCACTGCAGTGGTTTCAAGATGGCCATAGACTCCAGTTACCATTGGCTCTGGAGTCAGACAGCCTGGGTTGAAATTCATGCCCTAACACTCATCAGCTGTGGAACTTTGAGCAAGTAACGTATCCTCCTGATACCTCAATGTTTGCTTCAGTAAAATGGAGATTTGGGGCCACAGCGTTGTATGCCCATTCAACTTTAAGGGCTGCCATTCACATTATAGTCTATGCCAGATAATAGCCTCTCCCTAATGACTTTACAAGATTATTTGAAGATTAAGTGAGATGATATATGCAAAACCTTGTCAAACATTGCTGAAGGACGTGTCCATTGGGTACAGTCTTTTGGTAAGTAATTTGGCAGTATCTATGAAACTTTACATTGGACATGCCCTTTGTCTCACAAGAAGCTACAGATGAGTGATGATACTATCACCACTACAAACCTTACACCCCCAGTCTACTAGGTAAATATCTGAGGATTATCTAATTATCAACCTAATTCCAGTGCCAGTACAGCCTAAGCCAGAAGATAAAGAGCTTTGTGGCAGAATTGGAATTGTAACCAGTCCCTGAATTAGAGTTGTAACGTTGGGACCACCACTCTAAAACAGTGACAGCCATAACAGAGCACTACAGAGGCTAGCAGGAAGTAAATACTTCCCTGCTTCTGGGAGATGCCGCCAAACGAAAGCTTCCAGATATTCTCTGACCATATAGTATTCTCTCCCTCCATTCCTCTAGTGGACATTCTCCAAAAGCAAACAATAACATGCATATGCCTGCCCCCATACACACTCATATACATTTCACCTGCCTCACACACTCCCATGTGCAGGAACTCATACTATCCACCTGCCAGGGAGTTACTTCTGAACTATCCAGTGATGAATGAGCAAATGCTTATTTCTGTCCCTGGCTTATGTGATTATATTACTTTATCATCTTTCGTGTGACTAATAAATCAAGAGTTGATCCCACAAGACAATAAGCGATCTGAAACCCAAATCTCAATTGTTGTTGGTTAACTGCCTTTCTGTTCAGCCCTCCGAAATGAGGTCAAATACATTTAAGAACTGGTTTTATGGTGAGCATAAATCTCCAGGACTTAGTTGCACCTTAAAAGAAAATGTATCATAATCTCACATGGTCTACAAGGGCCTCTCCTCTCTGAAGTATACTAATTTAGTTTTTGATTTTTTGTTTTAAGAGGGGGTCTCAGTCTCTTGCCCAGGTTGGAATGCAGTGGCATGAACATGGTTCACTGCAGCCTTGACCTTCCAGGCTCAAGCAATCCTCCCACCTCAGCCTTCCAATTAGCTGGAACCACAGGTGCATGCCACCACGCCTGGCAAATTTTTAAATTCTTTTTAGAGACGATGTCTCATTATGTTGCCTAGGTTGGTCTGGTCTCGAACTCCTGGGCTCAAGCAATCCTCCCACCTTGGTCTCCCAAAGTGCTGAGATTACAAGTGTGAGACACCATGCCCAGCCTGCAGTATACTAATTTAAAACCAGTTGCCAAAAGATGGGAAAAAGCAATTTACAAAAGCAGAAATATAAAGGCCAATACTATAAAAAGATGCCACCTTACTATTTTTAAGCACAAATTAAAACAATAAGGAGACACCATTTTTGCCTACTTGGTTGATAGAATTTTAGAAGACAGAATATCCAGCGTTGGCAAGCCTGTGGGAAAATGAGTCACTCTTACACACTGCTAGTGGGATTGCCAATTAAGTATTTTTTTTCTGAAGGGCAATTTGCCATTATCTATGGCAATCTTAATTGTATATAATTGTGTGTATCCTTTGACCCAGCAATTTCATTTCTACCAATTCATTTTAGACAAATATACAGATAGACAAAGATGAGAGTACAATGATATTTATTGCAGCATTGTTTATAATCAAGAACAATTGACAAACCTGCATGTCTATCAATAAGTGACTATTTAGGAAAATTGCTACCTCTATACAATGGAATAGTGAAACAAACAAGATAGGCCTCTATAGTCATGGAGAGTTTTTCAAGGCTTACTATTGTGTGAAATGGGAGTTACATTAAGTGCAGGTGCAGTATTATCCTATTAAAAAGTGAAAGAAAAATATGCAGGTAGTATGCCCACAGAAAAAAGTCTGGAAGAGCACATATTAAACAGTTAAGAATGCTTATTTTTAGGTGTGAGATTTAGGGAAATTTTTTACTTCTTATGTTACTTATTTCAGCATATTTGCGTGTTTTAAAAAATCATGTATTACACTTATAATCAGAAAAATAAAGATGGATGGGTGGATGGATAGATAGATGAATGGATGGAGAGAGGTATGGATGAGTGGATAGGTAGACAGATGGAAGATGATAGATAGATAGATAGATAGATAGATAGATAGATAGATAGATAGATAGATAGAATCACTGTGGCCTTACTTAAGATTCTGCAGATATAGGTAAATTCTGCTTAGACATAAACAGAAGTGTGGTGTAGTGCAGTCTAAAATGCCAAATTTGAGTCCCAGTTCTGCCTCTTACTAGCTGTGTGAACGTAGGTAACAGATGCCTGTGAAAGCTCTCAGCACAGTGTCTGGCACATAGAGAGCACTATATAAAAGTTAAATAAATAGCTCATATCACTTCTCCGTGCCTCATTCTTCCATAGCAAGATGGGAATAATAACTGCCTACCTCATAGGGCCATGGTAAAAGGTGATGCAATCATAACTAACATTTAGATTATGTGTGTGAGAATGTTTATAAACTGTGAAACTCCATGTAAATTTCAGTCGCAATGTTTGCCTAGGTCACTATTAGAAGCCTCTTCCTTCCTCCACAACCTCTTTTGCACCCTCACACGTGGAAGCCCACCTGAGCTGAACCCCACCGCAGCCTCTGGGCCTCTAGCAGGACTCCGAGGAGGCCAGACTGTGACAAGACGGAGAAGGGCTTTGCCCTTCTGTTTGGCCAGGCAAGCAGCGTTCTCTGCCGGGCCTCTCAAGGGCCTGCTTCAAAGGCCACTTGTGTCTTTGCATATGATTTCGCTATCCATTGCAGATGTCTGCTTAGATGCTGCCATCTGTTCCCTGGCAATTTTCAAGTCCAAATTGCATGATTGCTCCCCTGAAGCGTGTTCTCTCTTGATTTGGCTCCTCTGTGTCTCTTCGCCTCTATCCACTGTTTCCTTTTATTTTAAATGACATTTATTGTCTTCCTTACTTTTTTTTTTAGGTGTTTTTTCCATTATAAAAGTGATAGTGTATATGTTTTCTTAAAGAAAAACTGAAAAGTATTAGAAAGTAAAAAGATGAAAACAAAGCCAGCCAGAGAGTCCCACCACCCAGAGATAATCACCATTAACATTTTGGTATATTTCCTCAGTTTTTTTCTGTGCACAGACTTTGCTTGTTTTTGTGAGGCTGAGATCATATTGTAAGGAAAATTGGGTCCCCTGCTTTTCTCACTCATAGCATAAGTGTTTTCCATGTTAGGAAAAACTCATCATAAATCTCACTTAAATTACTGTTACTGCCCTAGGAGTGCCAAGCACCATTTTATTTGTACTGGGAAATTTCATATAACATAAAATTTACCATTTTAACCATTTTAAAGTCTACAATTCAGTGGTATTTAGCATATTCATAATGTTGTACAACTATCACCATTATCTAATTCCAGAACATTTTCATCATCCAAAAAGGAAACCCTGTACCCATTAAGCACTCACTCTCAATTTGCCCCTCCCCTCCAGCCCCTGGCAACCACTAATCTGCTTTTTGTCTCTGGATTTGCCTGTTCTGGACATTTTATATAAAGAGAGTTAGACAATATGTGTCCTTTCGTATCTGGCTTCTTTCATTTAGCATAATGTTCATCCATGTTGTACCATGTATCAGTACTTCATCCTTTTCCACGGCTTAATAAGATTCCATTATATGGATATATCACATTCTGTTTATTGATTCACATTAATAGACATTTGGATTGTTTCTATCTTTTGGTTACTATGAATAGTGCTGCTATGAACATGCATGCCATTTATTTTGTTTGAACACATGTTTTCATTTATTTGGGGTATAAATGTAAGAGTAGAATTGCTAGGCTATATAGTAACTCTACGTTTCACTTATTGAGTAACAGTCAAACTGTTTTTCACAGCAGCTGTACCATTATATATTCCTACCAGCAATGTATGAGGGCTCCAATTTCTCCACATCTTAGCCAACACTTGTTGTTTTCCACTTATTATTGTTATTGTCATCCTAGAGATTATGGAGTAGTATCTCATTGTGGTTTTGCTTTGTGTTTCCCTAATGGCTGATGACATTGAGCATTTTTTAAAATATGTTTGTTGCCATTTGCATAGACTTTTTGGAGAAATACATGTTCAAGTCTTTTGCTCATTTTTGGTTGGGTGGCTTGTCTTTTTCTCCTTGAGTTGTAAGCATTCTTCGTATATTCTGAATACTAGAACCTTATCAGATATATGACCTGCAAATATTTTCTCCCATTCTGTATTGTCTTTTCACTTTCTTGATAGTGTCTTTTGATGTGTAAAAGTTTTTAATTTTAATGAAATTCAAAGTATTGAATTTTTCTTTTATTGCTCATGCTTTTGGTGTAATTTCTTCTTCTTTTTTTTTTCTTTTTTTCTTTTTTTTTTTTTTGAGATAGAGTCTCACTCTGTCACCCAGGCTGGGGTGCAGTGGCGCAATCTTGGCTCACTGCAACCTCCGCCTCCTGGGTTCAAGCGATTCTCCTGCCTCAGCCTCCCGAGTAGCTGGGACTACAGGCATGTGCCACCACACCCGGATAATTTTTTGTATTTTTAGTAGAGACGGGGTTTCACCGTGTTAGCCAGGATGGTCTCAATCTCCTGACCTCATGATCCACCCGCCTTGGCCTCCCAAAGTGCTGGGATTACAGGCGTGAGACACCGTGCCCGGCCGCTTTTGGTGTCATTTCTAAGAATCCATTGCCAAACCAAAGGTTGTGAAGATTCTCCCTTATGCTTTCCTCTAAGAATGTTATAGTTTCAGTTCTTACATTTAAGTCTTTCATTCATTTAGAGTTAATTTTCATGTACAGTGTGAGATGGGGAGGTCCAACTTCATTGGCACAGAGTAGGTCCTTTGTAGCTGTTTACTGAATAAATAATTGTATCCTGTATTAGGGCACTGAGTTGGAGGCTAATGGGTGGGCAAATGGAGTGCTGTCCCTTGTGCAAAGGTATCAGGGATGAAGCATCTGGCATAGAATGAGAAGTTCTGAATTGTATACTGAACTCGTGCTCTGCCCTCTGTTTTAGGGAACTATTAGCAAAAGATCAAGGGAGAATTCTCTCTGCCTGTCAGACCCTAAAAGTAATAAATACATTCATTTTAAAAGTCAGTGAGTAAGGCCAGGTGTGGTGGCTCACGCCTGTAATCCCAGCACTTTGGGAGGCAGAGGCGGGCGTATCACCTGAGTTCAGGAGTTTGAGACCAACCTGGCCAACATGGCAAAACCCCATCTCTCCTAAAAATAAAAAAGTAGCCAGGTGTGGTGGCAGACACCTTTAATCCCAGCTACTTGGGAGGCTGAGGCAGGAGAATCACTTGAACCCAGGAGGCAGTGGTTGCAGTGAGCCGAGATCTCGCCACTGTACTCCAGCCTGGGCAACAAGATCAAAACTCTGTCTCAAAAATAAATAACCAAATAAAATAAAAAGTCAGAGAGAAAAGATTTAAAACTCTAAGAGACAGACAATCTGAATGGTTTTTTCCAGGAAAAATCCCTTTGTTTTCTGCTTATGACAGCATTAAGTAACATCAGATATATCCTATACAGTTTTTTCTACCCTTTCTTAGAAGGCAAAGTTTCTCCTTAAAATGTTCAAGTGTTTCAAAGTTTGGGGGACTGTGATTCCAGGTCCACTGTCCTCTACTACCTTCAGGGAAAAGGACAAATGAGGTTCTTCCATGGTTAGGTACTCTGGGCATGATCTGGTCACTGTTTCTTCCCCATGAGGTAACCTACTTTCCTCTTTTTAATTCTAACCCAATGAGCTTGCCAGAGCATCAGTGTCTGTGTCATTAGTTTGCCAGGGCTGCCCTAACAACATACCACATACTGCGTGGTTTAAACAACAGAAATGTATCATCTCACAGTTATGGAGGCTAGAAGTCCAAGGTCAAGGTGTCAGCAGGGTTGGTTCCTTCTGAGAGCTGTGAGAGAGAATCTGTTCTATGCCTCTTTCCTAGTTTCTGGTGGTTTTGTGGCAATATTTGGTATTATTTGGCCTGTAAGCACATGACCCCGATATCTGCCTTCATCTTTACATGGTGATATCCCTGTGTGCATATCTATGTCCACACTTTTTCTTCTTATAAAGATACCAATAATATTGGATTAGGGGCCCACTCTACTGCAGTATGACTTTATCTTAACTAATTATATCTTCAATAACCCTATTTCCAAAGAAGATCACATTCTGAGGTACTGAGGGTTAGGACTTCAACATATGAATGTTGGGAAGACACAGCTTGACTCAATACTGTGTAAGGCTCAGAACCCAGCTAACCACCTGGTAATACCTATGAGAGCAAGGTGAGGAGGCAGAGCAGATTTGAGAAAAAGGGCCCACCAGAGGCATCAGTTGTGTTTATACCTTGAAGAATCTGGCCACTCTGAGAGTGAGCATTCTACCAAGGCTACTCCATGCCTGCCTCATCTGGGAAGTGTCACTACCCACTCATAAAAGGGCAGGTGAGCAGATACTCACTTGAGCAGGGAGTCTTCTGGCTCTTAGAATCATAAGTCCTTGGAATTCAACATTCTGCAGCACTGAAAAACTTTGTAGACCAGGCCCTGGTCTAGCAGCCCCATGGCTGTCTGAGTAGATATAATCAATAGGCACCTGACACTGGGGAGCTCCATTACCCACATCACCGTGGCCATAGTGTGAACAACCACAGAGAATCAGAGTTACTATCTGCCACCCACTGCCCACACTTTCCACTGGTCTTGTAACCAGGTTAATCCTTAGATAAACCAGGCCTACCAGATATAGAAGTGTCCAACCCTGATCCTCATTTCTACCACCAATCGCCAGCCAGAGTTGTCCAACACATCCCTTCCTCTAGTACCTAGGCTGCTGACTCCATATGTGGTCTGCCAAGAGTTCTTGGCATAGGATACAGAGGAATTATCCTCACATAGGTCATGTGATTGTTCCTTCAAATCTTGGATTCAAGGCCCACGTCTCACCCAAAAAAAATAGATGTCCTTACTCATAAAGCCAGAAGCTCCCTGAAGAAATTTATTTACTCAACAGTGATGGTCATTGAGCATTGACTATGTGTCAGTGTTAGAGTGCAGTAATAGAGTAGACATAACACACAAGGTCCTTGACCTCGTCAGCTTACATTCCAGGGACTGATGCAGTCAATAAACAAGTAAAGGAAAAAACACAAATTACATACAGTACTCTGAAGGAAGTTGACAGGTTGATGAGTTAGTTAATGGTAAAAGCAGAGATGAGGGGAAAGGAAATGTCTACATTATATAGTATAGTTAAGAAAGGCCTCTCTGAGAGTCATTTTAGCTCAGTCCCAAGGGATGAAAAAAGAGACAGGATACATAAATGTGGAATAAGAGTGACCCAAACATGGGTAACAGTATGTGCAAAGGCCTTTTGGTGGGACTGTGCTTGGTGTGTTTATGGAATAGTAGGAAGCCAGTGTGTATGGAGCAGAGGGAGAAAGAGGAAGCATGGTAGTAAGTGAAGTGCAAGAGGCAGTGGGAGATCAGATCATGTAGTGCTTTTTAGGTCTCATTAAAAAGTTTGAATTATATTCTAATTTTGATAGGAACTTATTGGCAAGTTTTGAGTAAAACAGTGGTATGATCTGACTTGATATATTAAAGGATCACTCTGGCTGCTGTGTGGAGAATAGACTGTAGTAGAGCAAGAGTGAAAGCAGGGAGACCATTAGGAGGCTACTGAAGTCAGCCAACAGAAAATGATGGTGGCTCAGCCCATGGCGGAGGCAGTTAAAATGGTTTAAAAAGAGAGAGAAGAAAAGAAAAGAAAGCAGTCAGATTTGGGACGTATTTTTGAGGTGGCATGAACAAGACTCAATGGATTAGATGTGGAGGGTGAGAGAAAGGGAAGAACGAAAGATGGCACCTAAGTTTGCATAAAGCTGTGTGCAGAGGAGCCATTTCCAGAAGAGGAAAGACTGCTGATTATTACCTGGCAGTGGAATTACAGGGCCCTCTACTGAGGTCTCTATGTTGTGATGCTAACAGCTCCCATAAGCCCTACCTTGATAGACCAACTCAAAAGTACCTAGGTAACAAAAATCCAAGCCAAGGATCCTAGAAGCCCATCCACCTCTGGGCGATGAACAACATGGGGAAAACAGTATTTCAGACCTACTTTTCAGCCTATGCAATTCCCTATCAATATTTTTACTGTTGATGAAGGAAATCTGTAAAACTTGCTAGCCTGAGACAGAGTATGGTGGTCAGTCACCCTCCTACATGACATGCTCAAACTCAAACAGGCTATCATATGAGCCTTTTTCATCTGTCCTATGCTGGACAAATGTGCTATGCCTGTGCCAACTCAAGGAAATATGTATCTGAAAAAATAAAAAAGAAAGAATGTATACTTCAGAGTCCAGAAGGCATAATTTCCCAGGTGAAATGCTTTGAGTATTGTTAGACAAAATATCTGTTTTTACACATGAAAAAATGCTTAATAGTCATAGGGAAATGCACATCAAAACCACAGTGGAGTATCACTTCATTTCCAATAGGATGGCTATGATCAAAAAGACAGACAATAGCAAGTGTTGACAAGGATGTGGAGAAATCAGAACCTTCATACACTGCTAGTGGGGATGTAAAATGATGCAGCCTCTTTGGAAAATGGTCTGCAAGCTCCTCAAAATGTTAATCATAAAGTTATATATGACTCTGCAATTCCACTCCTAGGTATATTCACAAAAGAAATGAAAGCATATGTCCACACAAAACTTGCACACAAATGTTCATACAGCATTATTCATAATAGTCAAAATGTAGAAACAACTCAAATGTCCATTAACTGGTGAATGGAAAAAAATATGAGGTATATCCATACCATTGAATATTGTTCAGCAATAAAAATAAATGAACTGCTGATGCATGCTCCACATGGATGAACCTTGAAAACATTGTGTAAAGTGGAAGAAGCCAGTCACAAAAGGCTGCATATTGTATGATTCCATTTATTTGAAATGTCCAGAATAGGCAAATTCATAGAGGCAGAAAAGAGATTACTGATTGCCAAGGCCTGGAGTGCTGTGGGAGGAACGGAGAGTATGATATTTCTTTTGAGGATTATAAAAATGTTCTGGAATTAGATAGTAGTGATGATTGCACCACTGTAAATATACTGAAAACCATTGAATTGTATACTTTTAATGGGTGAATTGTATGGTATGTAAATTATATTTCAATAAACGGGTTTATTTTATTTTGTTTTGTTTTGTTTTGTTTTGGGGACAGGGTTTCACTCCCGTTGCCCAGGCTGGAGTGCAATGACGCGATCTTGACTCACTGCAACCTCCACCTCCTGGGTTCAAACAATTCTTGTGCCTCAGTCTCCCGAGTAACTGGGATTACAGGTGCATGCCACCACGCCCGGCTCATTTTTGTATTTTTAGTAGAGACGGAGTTTTGCCATATTGCCAAGGCTGTCTCAAACTCCTGAGCTCAAGTGATCCACCTGCCTTGGCTTCCCAAAATGCTGGGATTACAGGCACCACACCCAGCCCAATAAAGCTGTTTAAAACAAATGTTTTTTCTCAAATGCCAGTCTCTACAACCTTCTAGAACAGTGCTGTCTAATAAAACTTTCTGTGATACGGAAATGTTCTGTATCTGCACTGCCTAATATGGTAGCAACCAGCCACTTGTAGCTATTGAGCACTTAAAATCTGGCTTGTGTTCCTAAGAACTGAATTTTTAATTTAGCTTAATTTTAATTAATTAAAACCTAGCCACATGTTGCAAGTAATTACCATATTGGACAACTCAACTCTTGAATTCATACAGAAATTTAGAGTTTCTACTCAAAGTTTATCCTCCACTTCTCCTTTCTCTTGGAATCAGTTTCTCAAGAAAAGATAGACGAGGCAGGGTGGCACACGCCTGTAATCCCAGCACTTTGGGAGGCTGAGGTGGGAGGATCACTTGAGCTCAGGAGTTCAAGACCAGTCCGGGCAACATAGCAAGATCCTGTGTCTATTTAAAATTTAAAAAATAAAATTTAAAAAAAAAAAAGATAAGGCTTTTTCTGAACCCTGGCTACACAAACACCTTTCAGAAGAACTTCTTTACCTCTACACTCCTACTGTGTCCTGACTCCCCCAACCTAGTTTGTCTCTATAGCATAAAGACTGATTTTCTGACATGGCTCTGGGGCTATCCTGTGTCAAAAGGATTCCTGGTCAGGTTGTCTCTGCATATGTGACAACTCAGGAAAGTTCATTCCAGCCCAGATTGACTAATTGACTATCCAATATAGGAGAAAAAGTTACTGACTCTAGAGGCTAGGTGCCTCAAAAACCCAGCCTCCCACCTCAAGAATGTCACAAAACCCCAGTCTCCCAACTCAAGAATGCTCCAGAACACATGTTACACTCTTTCAGCCAGCAAAGCCTGTCCTGCTCCACTTGAGATGTGAGTGTGTGTGTGTGTGTGCCTGTGTGTGTGTGTGTGTGTGTGTGTGTATACATGGTATGAGCAAGACCTTAGGACAACTACTATAGCCCTATGTCTTCAACCCAAACCTATCCATACCCATTACATAGCCAATAGCCAGCACCATTAAGAGGAAAATCATGTTATGGACTGAATGTTTGTTTCCCCCTCCCCTTAAATCCTATGCTGAAGCCCCAACCTCTAATGTGTTGGTATTTGAAGGTGTGGCCTTTGGAAAGTAATTAGGTTTACATGAGGGCATGAAGGTGGAGCCCCTATGATGGGATTAGTGCCATTATAGAAGAGGAAGAAAGCAGAGCTCTCTCTCTGTCTCAGCCTTGTGAGGACACAGAGAGAAGGCAGCTGTCTACAAACCAGGAAGAGGGCCCTCACCAAGAATTGAATCATCTGGCACCTTGATCTTGAACCCTCAGCTTCCAGAACCATGAGAAATAAATGCCCATGGTTTAAACCATCCAATCTATGATATTTTGTTTTGGCAACCTGAGCAGACTAAGACAGAGCACTAGGAAACTGAGTCCCTTGTACAGCCTAAGTCCTAGGCCCTCTTCTCTCATTTATGCCTTATTTTTTATCTCCTGCTCCATTCTGCAACTATTCAGCTCTTGACCTCAGTCTTCATCTCTTCTTTCTGGCTCTGCTCTCACCCCATAGACCTTAATACAGATTTGGTTTCTCCTTCTCAACCCTTGATATTCTTCTATGGAGACAGTTTTGCTCCACACTCTGGCTCCTCCCAGTTAGAGCATCTCTGAGTCACCCTCTGCTTAATCTGGCCTTAATCTCTCCCCAATAATGACCCTCACAGTTGGGAGGCTGGTGACTCATCTGGAGCCTGAAGGGAACTGAACCTTAGTTATGCTGTTGTTTCCAAGGACAGGTTTTTTTTTTTTTTTTTCCAAGAAGAAAGTAATGAATTTCTTGGTAATCAAAGAACAATTATAATTGAGTGTTTGAGAACCTACAAAAAAAAACTTGTTTGACTCATGAATTTGAGACTTAAACAGTCTGGAAAACCTCGTGACTGCTTTAAATTGACCTCTTCAGGTTGAGGACCTGCACATCTATCATAAGTTTCACTGACCATTGCAAAAATTAGCCAGGCATGGTGGCAGACGCCTGTAATCTCAGCTACTCAGGAGGGTGAGGCAGGAGAATTGCTTGAATCTGGGAGGCAGAAGTTGCAGTGAGCCAAGATCGTGTCACTGCATTCCAGCCTTGTCAACAAAGCGAGGCTTTGTCTCAAAGTAACAATAATAATAATAATAATTTTCATTGACCAGTGATATTCCTCGCAAACCCATGCAAACTTTTCAGTACCACACACTCTTCACTTTTTATTCCATGACTGCACTAGATTCCTATATTCCACTATTCTAGATTGCTCTATACCATGCCCTGTAGCCCTTCACAAAAACCCAATGGAGTTTGTGTCATATACCCCACCACCATACAGGTATTGAAAGTTTTCATCATTTAAAATTGCATGAATTCATTAAATCAGCACATATGAACCAAGTGCCTAAACTATGTCAAGGCCTGTGTTGGATGCTTTGGATAAAGAAATTGGGAAAATACAGTTTCTTGCCCTTGAGGAAACAGGCAGAGGAAAAATAAATCAACTTCTTAGCAGGTAGGTCAGGCCAGATGACAAAGTTGCCACTGTACCCCGTAGGCCCCATTTCAATCTCTATTATAAGAAACATGGTTCCCCATCAGGCTCTGCATGCAGCAAGAAGCCAGTGTTTGCTCTTGATGGCGATGATGATTTGGTATTTTTGCAGATTAGCTCTTACACCTGAGGACCATTCAAATTAAACCCCAGGTCAATTTCATCAGGCATTGTCACTCACTGGCATTTATGACATTTTAGCTAAGTACTTATGTGCTAAATGAGCAAAGTTATCAACCGAATTTACTTAATATGGACAAGATTTCAGTTTACCAAGACCTTCTCCTGAAGTCTCTAAATTATCAGCTACTTGAGTGAATTGTCTTAATTATCTACTGCAAAATAGAGATAAATTATATTCATTCCTGTCATAGAGTCTAGGGAAGGTCTGGGTGCTTCCAGAATATATGCCCATTGCTTTATGAATCTGTTACCAGCTGTTTGTATGCCTCAGTTTCCCCATCTGTATTCTATGATTCTTGCCATGTGCATATAATGGAGATAGAAAGATGGTATCACAATGCTTCAGACAGCTTTAAATAAAGCATTATGGAGGAGAGGAAACAGCCCAAAAGAAAACCCAAATCTTCTGTTACGTGTGCATTAGCTGCCAAATGGCATTTCAGAGTTGCTTTAAGAAATGTCAAAGGCAGTAGTCCAAGTTACTGCCTGCTTGAGGCCAGTTCTCTACCAGTAGTACAGAATACTGAATGAATGAATTCACTTACTGACACTTCAGCTTCTTCTGTAGCCATACTGACCGAAAGGTGACCATTAAGAGGCAGCCCAGCAAATCTCCACTGGTAGTATTTTTCAAATGGTTTATTTCTATAACCTACTATACATGAGACATTGAAAGAGATAATAAGAATATGTTTTCTTACCTGAGAGAAAGATAAAACTCGACATGAGAATCAATCCATAAAGCTTCTGATATATGATGCGCTCTTTCATTGTCTAAGTCTGTGTTTAAAAAGTCAAAAATATGCCCAGCTCAGATTCAGAAAAGACAATTTCTAAGTGTATGTGACCACAATTCTCCTTTGCATTCCACCTAAGGTTTTTTCCTATTGCTTAAAGTCATGTCAGCCAACCACATGATAGGCATTTACCTGAGATACCCAGCCTGGCTGAAACCTCACTGATGGATTTATCTATATACTAGCTCAACAAATTTTATTGAATCCCTTCTGTGTGCCGGACACTGTGTTGCTCCCTGGGAATACAGTGCTGAGAAGACAAGACACAGATATCTGCCATCATAGGACAGTTAGCCCTGTGGGGAGGAGAGACATTAAATGCATAATTACAAAATGTGAGGCCAGGAGTGGTGACTCACACCTGTAATCCCAGCACTTTGGGAGGCTGAAGCGGGTGGATCACCTGAAGTCAGGAGTTTGCGACCAGCCTGGCCAACATGGTGAAACACCATCTCTACTAAAAATACAAAAAAACAAACAATAATTAGCCGGGCATAGTGGCGGGCACCTGTAATCCCAGCTACTTGGGAGGCTGAGGCAGGAGAATTGCTTGGACCCGGGAGGCGGAGGTTGCAGTGAGCCAAGATTGCACCACTGCACTCCAGCCTGGGCAACAAATGCAAAACTCTGTCTCAAAAACAAACAAACAAACAAACAAAAAACCAAAGTGTGATACTTTCAACCCTAATGCACAAACTTCAATTCAACTACTTGTAGTTGTAATGATCCTAAATTTCTTGAAGGACTGTTATGCAAGAAGACCTTGTTGACAAAAGTAACTCATCAAATCATTTGTATTTTTAAAGCAGATCCGTTTAGAGAAATCTAATCACCATTTCATTACATTCACCCAGCTTCTCTCATTAATTAATTGTAACTATAGTGTCTTATGTGGAAAATGCACTGAAAACCCCCTTTTCTCCAAACAAAACGGTGTTAAAACTGCAAATCCTACTGAAACATGTTACAGAAAATTGGCGGTAGGGTGCTGATGGGCATTTATGATTTTAAATAAAATATGCTTCTGAATGATTTACTACTGATTTGAACACTTCCTTTTCTATAGGATAATGCAACATATTGTATTTCTTTCTACCTCCAAGTGGGATTTAGAGTGAATAGACCCACTTTACATTTAATGTAACAGAAGCCAATTAGGAAGTCAAATGAATCTTGGGCTTGCTATGAACACCAGCCATTAATCAGGCTCTTCATATTTACCAAGGATTCTACTGCCATTCTCATTAGAATAATAAGGGAATTTGTATGAGTTGGATGGGTTTTCTAAACTATGAACTTAGAAGTAAGGGGGTGTCTAAATCTTTTATGACTTGCAAAATGAAATGCAGCTTAAATTTATAGTGCTATAAGAGGACTAGGCTGAGATTCAGTAACTGGCTGTGAGGCCATACATATTTCTCTTCCTTAATTTCCCTGGGCCTCAGTTTCCTTATCTGTAAAAATGGAGATAATAATCTGCCTATTTCCCAGAGCTGCTCTCGAAGAGGATCAAATGAGACTATGCTTCGAAGGCAATTTTCAAAGCATAAAGTGCTATAGAAATGGATATGATTGCTATCTATAAAATGGAATTTTCAGCAGCAAATAATCCAATTTATATTTTTCTTACATTTCCTCTAAACTTTTATAACAACTTCAAGGTATGTTTCAGAAACTTACCTGGTGCCCAATAAATAAATCATGGGACATTTACACAACAGAATACTATGCAACCATTAAAAGGAATAAAGGCCGGGCATGGTGGCTCATGCCTGTAACCACAGCACTTTCGAAGGCCCAGGCGGCCGGGTCACTTGAGACCAGGAGTTCGAAACCAGCCTGGGCAACATGGTGAAACCCTGTCTCTACTAAAAATACAAAATTAGTCGGGCATGGTGGCACATGCCTATAATTCTAGCTACTTGAGAGGCTGAGGTACGAGAATCACTTGAACCTGGAAGACAGACGATGCATTGAGCCGTGTTCACGCCACTGCACTCCAGCCGGGGTGACAGAGCGAGACTGTCTCCAAAAAAAAAACGAATAAGGTAAGTCTATATATAAGGCATGAAAATGTGGGTTGAAGAAAGGGGGTGGGGCTTGATAATTTTTCCATACTGTTCTGTACTGTTTGGTTATTTTACAAAGATTATAAATTAGTTACATAATTTTAAAAATCAAAGGACAGGAGAAAGGAAGAAAGCAAGAGAGAGGAAGGTAAGGAAGATAGGAAGGGGAGGAAAGAGACAGGAAGGAAAAATGGGAATTAAATGTTTCCTTTATACTTCCTATGATTGTGTACTGTTTGTTTTTACAATGAGCATACGTTACTTTCATAATTTTGAAAAAACATAAAAGGAAGGAAGGAGGAAAAGTAAAGAAAGAGGAAAAGAGAAAGAAAGGTTGAGGATTAAAGACCTGAATTTTATACCTCACACAATTTCAAGCAATTTGGTTATTTTATGATGCATATTTCTTAATTTTGTGGTTCAGAAAAATTTAAGGGAAAGAAGTGGGGGGAAGAGAGAAAGAAGGAAGGAAAGGAAAGAGGGAGGGAAGGAGGAAGGGAGCGAGAGAGACACTTACCTGAGAACTGGACTCTTTTAACTTCCCAACCCCAAATGACCAGATCTTGCTTCTAAATTCCTAGGTTTGATGTGAAATGAAAGAAGCACAAAACAGGAGACTCATTTTCTGCTGTCCATGCCTCAGTCACCTTCTTTTCTGCATCAAACCAGCCTCTCTGCTCTTAGCTTTATGGGGCTTATTGATCCAGGTAGATCCTCTTTTTGTGGCTTGTAGCATGTCATGGGGCTGCTCTCCTGAGCATAAAATCAGCATGGGCAAAGTTCTCAGGTTATTACAACCCTGCAATAACCCATTAATTTGAGGGCTCTGACCCAGTTTTCACTAAGGATTATCTTCAGTTCCTAGTTGATTATTGCTTTAATTAAATTGGATATATTAAAAGGGTACTTGCTTACTTGACTAAGGCTCATTTCACTTTATTGAGAAAGTGGGGAGGAGGAGGGGTAGTGTTCAGAACTATGAGCAGAAAGCAGAGGCCAAGGAGGCATGAACTTGTTCACATCTTACTCCATCAGTAAGGTGAAGCCAGCTATTTACCCGCACCGGACATTCATTCTTCAAGTCACCTCGAAAGTAAATAGATTTACTGAACTGGCTTTATGTTCATCTCAAGAAGGGGATGTGGTTTTTGTCCCAGAAGGTGTCATTACAGCCCCTTAGGGGTGACAGAAATACCATCAAATCCCATGGAGGATTCAGAGATGATCCCTGTCAGCCTCTGAACTTCACAGGTGAGGCCCCTGAGGTTCCAAGGGTAGAATGACTCGTCCAAAGTCATAGAGCTTGTGAAAGGTAAAGCAGGAGCTAGAACCAAGGTGTTTTGACTACCAAACCAGTGCATTTTCCTCTTCGTCTCATATCTTCAATGGAAAATTCAGTCTCATAGGAGGCTGAGTCGACCCAGCTTAAGGCCAGGATTCTTCACAGGGGAACAGAGAAGGAGGAGGTGTATTGGAATCATCCATGATTCACCCCAAAACCCACAAACTGTGATCAGTGTAGTGAATAAGAACCCAGGCTTTGTGGAAAGACAGGCTTGAGTTTGAGTCCCACCTGTGTGACTTGTAGCCAGTTCCCTAACATCTCTGGAGCCCCCAGTGTCTTCATTTGTAAAATACTGATCATGGAACTCACTTCATATTGCTGTGAATATTACATAACACACCGTATGTAAAGTGCTTGGGCCAGCGCCTAGCACCAGGTTCCAGCACCACTGCTCCTATCTAGGACTCTACCACTTCTCCTTTCCAGTAGGCACAAGGCTTAGGTTTTGTGACCCATCCCCAACGTGGGGTCACACAGCCTACAAGGAGATGTAGAGCCATTACCAAGAAACATATTGACACTTCCCTGGCATGTGTTCATATTTCACACCATGCCTGCTCATTGATCTGTCTCCCTCACAACACTAAGCTCTGGTAGGGCAAGAACTCCATGTTCTCCAGTGGTTCACATGCTGTCTGACACATAGAGGGTGCTCAATCAATACTTCATAAACTCTACCTTTCTCCCCTACTAAAGTGTAAACTTCCTGAGGACAGGGAAACACATCTTGTTCTTTCTGTCCCCTGACCCAGGAGTTAGTACGGTGCCTGACACATAGTAGGTGCTTAATTAATGTTTGCTGAAATGAAGAAAATAATTTAGAGGAGAGTTATTCACATATACTTAGAGATGTCATCAAATATCTCTGGAAAAGGATCCTGGTAAGACTAGCTGCTTCTAGAGAGGGAAACTGAGGGGTTTTGGGTGGGAGGGAACCTCAGTTTTCACTGAACAGGCTTTTGTACTGTAAGAATTATAATCATCTGCATGTGTTATTTTTTTCAAAGAAAAGCACTGTATGTTTTATTAAAAATCCAACATAGCACAAATGAAATAACTGACTAGAAAATTAAATTGGGACTCTTTTGTCAGGAAAACATTTGTCACCTGGGAAGGCTTCAATGGGTATCTTTCATTCCCTGGAAGGTTATAAGGAGAATGTTGACCATCTGCTCTCCATATCTACAGAGAAGTAGGAAATTGACTGAAATCGCAGTGGGAGATGTAAGTTAGATATAAATAAGTCATTATTGACAATAGGAATTGATAAGCGCCAGAAAAGGCTATCACGGGATGTTATGAGCCATCCATGCCTGGAAACTCAAAGGCCTAGGTAGCCATATGGCTCTGCTGATTTACTTGTCCTCCCACAGAGAGGGCTGAGCTGATTGACTTGTTGCAGCTCTGTCCCTGTTTCTAACACTAAAAGACCCTTAATCTGTTGAAGGTCCAAGCTGTCTTCATTCCCTCTCCCTTTCCTGGTATGAGCATCCTACCAGGCCAATTGGTGGGGAATAGCAAGCCAGCTATTGAATTTGGAGCTTAACTGTAGAAACAGCAAAAGGGTCCAATGCTGGAGGAAAAATCATCTGTGCTGACAACTCCTTAAGAGATTTTGAAGGACAATTTTAATTATATTTGATTGCCAACTTAAAAACTACCACCCAACTACGAATGATTACCTGCTCATTGTCATTCCCATGCATTCCTTTATACTTTCACTACATATGTGGGCATTCCTTAACAGTGCGTAGTATTATTTTGCATAGTGATACTACATGTTTTTAAACATCACATAAATTTGCCTGTCTTTCTTTCTTTCTTTCTTTCTTTCTTTCTTTCTTTCTTTCTTTCTTTCTTTCTTTCTTTCTTTCTTTCTTTCTTTCTTTCTTCTGTCTTTCCTTCGAGAAAGGGTCTGGCTGTTGCCCATGCTGGAATACATTGGCACAATCAAGGTTCACTGCAGCCTCTACCTCCCAGGCTCAAGCAATCCCCCCACCTCAGCCTCCAGAGTAGCTGGGACCATAGGCATCCACCACCACGCCTGGATAATGTTTGTATGTTTTGTAGAGATAGCATCTTGCTATATTGCCCATATGGTCTCAAATTCCTGGCCTCAAGCAACCCTCTCACCTTGGCCTCCCAAAGTGCCAGAATAACAGATGTGAGCCACTGCAGCGGGCTCAGGCTTTTAAACATACTATAAAAGGGGTCATATCACAAGAGAGACAGGACACCACAGTAGCTAATAAAACAGACTCTGAAGCCAGACTACTTGGTTTTCCTAATGTCTCACTGCCTCAGCTTCCTCATCTGCAACATGGAAATGATGATGATGAGGAGGAGGAGGAGGAGTTAATGGTGATGATGATATCCACCTCTATTATTTGTATAAAATCAATGAGATAATATATGTAAAGCACTTAAAACACTACCCGGTACATAATAAATGCTTTATTAAGTATTAGCTATTATTACCTATTCTTCTGCAACTTATATTTCAAGCAAAACAGTATCCATACAGTCCGCAATCATTTGAGTGCCCACTGTGTACAGGCAACATTCTGAGATGCTAGGGATTCAGCAGCGAACAAAACAGATAACTCTATCTCCCCTCAAAAAGTTTCTGTTTTAAGGTTGGAACAGGTCAGATTAATAGATATGAGCCCAGTAGGCAAAGATTCTGCATTTAATGTTGCACCTGGGGGAGTTAGAAAAGGCTCTAGGCGGGCCCAGGCCTAGCAGCTCCAGCCCAGCAGCAGCTGCACTGGCGGCGGCAGTTTGCTCGAGGCCCTGCGCCCCCTGCAGCCCCTCCCCGGCGTGGTGCGGGGAGACGCAGCCGCCCGCCCACAGCTGAGCCCGGGGTGGCCTTTGACTCCAGCCGGCCCGGCCGCCCCAGGGCTGTGCGCGGCCCGTGGGCCTCGCGGCTCTCGCGGATCCCTGACCCAGCCGTCCTGTCCAGGAAGTGGTCGTCCTGAGCGCCACGGCTCACTCCCTGTGCAGTCGGGCCTGCCCGGCACACAGAAGTTAAAGGCAGATCCAGAAAGCCTTTTTGCAAAACTAGAGAACATTGGGAAAGGCTCCTTTGGCGAGGTGTTCAAAGGCATTGACAGTCGGACTCAGAAAGCGGTTGCCATAAACATCATTAATCCGAAAGAAGCTGAAGATGAGAGAGAGGACATTCAACAATAAATCACAGTGTTGAGTCAGTGTGACAGTCCATACGTAACCAAATATTATGGATACATGACGGATGTATGAAGGATACAAAAGTATGGATAATAATGGAACATCCTGATAGAGGCTCCGCACTAGATCTGTTAGAACCTGGCCCGTTAGATGAAACCCAGATCGCTACTATATTAAGATAAATACTGAAAGGACTTGATTACCTCCATTGGGAGAAGAAAATCCATAGAGACATTAAAGCGGCCAGCGTCCTGCTGTCTGAGCACTGCGAGGTGAAGCTGGCGGACTTTGGCATGGCCGGCCAGCTAACAGACACCCAGATCAAAAGGAACACCTTCGTGGGCACCTGGTTCTAGATGGCATCCGAGGTCATCAAATAGTCGGCCTACGACTCAAAGGCAGACATCTGGTCCTTGGTCATAACAGCTATTTAACTTGCAAAAGGGGAACCACCTCATTCCAAGCTGCATCCCACGAAAGTTTTATTCCTCATTCCAAAGAACAACCTACCAATGTTGGAAGAAAACTACAGTAAACCCCTCAAGGAGTTTGTGGAGGCCTGTTTGAATAAGGAGCGGAGCTTTAGATCCACTGCTAAGGAGTTATTTAAGCACAAGTTTATACTACGCAATGCAAAGAAAACTTCCTACTTGACTGAGCTCATCGACAGGTATAAGAGATGGAAGGCAGAGCAGAGCCACGAAGACTCCAGCTCTAAGGATTCCAACTCGGAAACAGATGGCCAAGCCTCAGGGGGGCAGCGATTCTGGGGACTGGATCTTCACAATCTGAGAAAAATATCCCAAGAAGCTTGAGAATGGAGCTCTGTAGCCATCGGACGTAGACGGAAATAAGATGAAAGACATCCCAAAGAGGACTTTCTCTCAGTGTTTATCTACAATTATTTCTCCTCTGTTTGCAGAGTCGAAAAAGAAGAGCCAGGCGTGCGGAGGGAACTTGGGGTCCACTGAAGAGCTGCGAGGGGTCACCTACCTGGCGGAGGAGGCGTGTGCCGGCATCTCCGACACCATGGTGGCCCAGCTTGTGCAGCAGCTCCACAGATATTCTCTAAGTGGTGGAGAAACTTCATCCCACTGAAATTCCTTTGGCATTTGGGGTTTTGTTTTTCCTTTTTTTCTTCTTCATCCTCCTCCTTTTTAAAAGTCAACAAGAGCCTTCGCTGACTCCACTGAAGAGGTGCGCCACCGGGGGCCACACCAATGCCGGACGCCTGTCCAGGGACACACACAGTCTTCGCTGTGCCGCAGCCAGATGAAGTCTCCCACATGGGTGGGGAGGGTCAGCTCCTTCCAGCGATCATTTTATTTTATTACTTTTGTTTTTTAATTTTAACCATAGTGCACATATTCAAGGAAAGTGTCTTTAAAAACTAAAACAAACCCTGAAATGTATATTTGGGATCATGATAAGGCAACTAAAGACATGAAAACTCAAGTATCCTGCTTTGAGTTGATAACTTCCTGTGGGAGCTGGAGAATTTTCGGGAGGATGGGTGTACGGATTTGCATATAATGTCATTTTTGCAGAGACCATTTCAGTGTGCATAAGGAATCACTGTGTACAAACTGGCCAAGTGCTTCTGTAGATAATGTCAGTGGAGTAAATATTCGACAGGCCAAAAAAAAAAATGTAAAGTCTCTAACAGTTTTGGGGTTTTTGTTTGTTTTGTGTTTCTATTTAGTTTTGGTTCATAAAATTAAAACTAATTAACCAATTTTTAGAAGTTATGTTCTACTGGATGTAGACAGACAATAAACAAACAAAAAAAAATAGATAAAGCATATAACATATTAGAAGGTGAAAAAAAGCCATAGAGGAAAGCAAAGTGGGAAAGGGGTATAGGGATTTCTGGAAGGAGGGTGGGGAATGCATTTTTATTTTTATTTTCGCTCTATGGCCCAAGCTGGAGTGCAGCGGCATAATCTCAGCTCATTGCAACCTCTGCCTCCCGGGTTCAAGTGATTTTCCTGCCTCAGCCTCCCGAGTAGCTGGGATTACAGGCATGCACCACTACACCTGGCTAATTTTTGTATTTTTTAATAGAGACGGGGTTTCACCGTGTTGGCCTGGCTGGTCTTGAACTCCTGACCTCAGGTGATCTACCCGCCTCATCCTCCCAAGGTGCTGGGATTACAGGCATGAGCCACTGCATCCAGCCGGGAATGTAATTTTAAATAGGGTGATCTGTGATGTCCTCACTGAAAAGTGACGTTGGAACAAAGACCTGAAGGAAATGAGGGAATAAGCCACGGGGATAGTTGAAGAAAGTGTTCTGGGCAGGAGGATATAACCTGAACTCTGCAGGGTGCTTGGAGCCTTTCTAAGGGCAGTATTGAGGTCAATGTGCCAGAAGCAGAGTGAAGAGGTGAGAGAGGTGATAAAAAGCCAAATAACACAGGGGCTTGCAGGCTGTTTTAAGAACTTTGGTTTTACTCTGGAGAACAGGGAGCCATTGCAGGGTTTTAAAAAACTTATTTTGAAATAGCATCAAACTTACAGAAGTGGTGTAAGAATAGTACAAAGAATTCTCATTTATCCTTCATCCAGATTCTGCAAATTGTTAACATTTTGCCACATTTGCCTTATTTCTCCTTACATATATTTTTGAAGCATTTGAGTGTAAATTGGAGACATCCTGTCCCTTCATTCCAAATACTTCAGCAGGCATTTTCCTGAGAACAAGAGTAGTTTCTTACGTAACAACTAACAAAATAAGGAAATTTACATTAATGCATTACTACTTCATATACAGTCCACATTCATATTTAGACAGCTGTCTCACTAATGTCCTTTATTGCATGTTTCCCTCTGATCCAGAATCTAATGTAGATCCTGCTTTTAGTTGTCACAGTTTTTCAGTCTCCTTTAATCTAGAAATGTTCCTAAGCCTTTCTTTGACTTAAATAACATTGACATTTTTGAAGCATACAGGCTGGCTATTTTATAGAATATCCCTCAATTTGGGTTTGTCTAAGCTTTCCTCGTCACTCAGGTTATACTTTTTTGGCAGCACAGAAGTGATGTTCCATCATTCTCAGTGCATCACATCGGCACCTGCACGATGTCACTTTGTCCCATCATTGAGGATATTAACTTTGATTACTTGGTTAAGGTAATGTTGACCACATGTCTCCACTGTAAAGTTATTTTCCCATTTGCAATTTATAAGTGATTTGTGGAGAAATGCTTTAAGCCTGTGTAAATATCCTGTTCCTCCTCAAAACTTCAACCTGCTGGGCACAGTGGCTCACATCTACAATTCCAGCACTTTGGGAGGCTAAGACGGGTGGATCACTTAAGCTCGGGAGTTTGAAACCAGCCTAAGCAACATCATGAAACCTCATTTCTAGAAAAAATTAACCAGGTGTGGTGGCACACACCTGTGGCCCAGCTACTTGGGAGGCGAGGTAGGAGGATTGCTTGACCTGAGTTGTCAAGGCTGCAGTGAGTCAGGATCACGCCACTGCATTTCAGCCTAGGTGACAGCGAGACTCTGTGTCAAAAAAAAAAAAAAGAGCTTCAACCAATTGTTTTAGTATTCATTGTTACTTTTTACCTGATGGTTGTCAAATGGTGGTTTTCTACTCCGCCATTTTTGTACATGTATTAGTCAGCTTTCTACTGAAAGGGAGAGTTTTTTCTTCTCTCATATTTATTCATTCATTCATTTTTATCAGTATGGACTCACGTATTTCTATTTTAATTAGTGAGTTACAATCTACTACTATTATTATGTTCATGTTGAATTTGTTCCAGATTTGTTTAATGGGAGCCCTTTCAAACTGGCTTCTGTGTCCTTTTGACATATATATACCTATGATTTTCTGAGCACTTTCTTACACTCTTGCACAAGATGTTCCATGTTGAATCTTGCATTTTTCCTTGCCTCATACCTAGAATCCACCATTTATCTAAGGACTCTGGTTCCTTTTAGAAGAAAATCATGTCTAGAAACCAAGATTTGAGTAAAGCCAGAGTTCTGAGCAAAAGAATAACATGATAAGACATGTTTTAAAAAGATCACTTAGGCTTCTATGCTAAAAATTAACTCTAAGGGGACAAAGGAAAAAGCAGGAAGATGTATCTGTGTTAACAGAGTAGATTTCTTTCTCTGCAATGCAAATCTGACCATGTGGCTTTTCCGTCAAAATTATTTGACAGATGATACCACTTATAAAGTTAAAACCCTGTGGCACTGCAAGAAAAGCTCTTCTGTGATCCGGTCCCTTTTGGACTTTCACCCTTCCTTTCTTCCTTTCTTTCTTTCTTCTTTTAAGATTGAGTCTCACTCTGTCACCCAGACTGGAATGCAATAGCACCATCTTGGCTCACTGCAACCTCCACCTCCCAGGTTCAAGCAATTCTTTGCAAATGCTGCTCCTTTTGCTTGCCCCCCAACCCCTTGACCACCTCATCCTTCGTGACTCAACACGATACTCTTTTTCCTTTGTAAAGCCTTCCTCGAACAATTCTCTCCATTTGCATCCCATCCCAGGTATAAATTATTATTCAGGTCACTGTGTTATTACACACTTCATCATGGAAACATACTGCCTCTCCTTCAGTCACCTTTCTGGAATCCTAGGAGAGAAAAAATTACCTTCCGAGGTTCTTTTTATCCTGATATATCAAGGATGATTGGTTCTGTTGGCATGAGGCCCAAGGAAGTTCTGATTCACTACAGCCTCGCCCCATAACACAAGTGAAACCCCAAGGCTGGAGGGCTGGAGTCCTTGACACAAAACAGGAGTAGCAGGGCTTCCAGGAGGGCAGAGGCCTGCTCAGATAACCCTGGAGATATGGGTAGGCCAGACTTCAAAGGCACATGGGACAGAGGGAAGAGAGAGGCAGGCTTGTCTGACTAGAAGACATAACTCAGTTGAGTTTTGAGACTTCTATAAGAACATTCACCTTCCCTGGCTGGGCGCGGTCCCATCACTTTGGGAGGCTGAGGCAGGCGGATCACCTGAGGTCGGGAGTTCGAGACCAACCTGGCCAAAACAGTGAAACTCTGTCTCTACGAAAAATTAAAAAAAAAAAAAAAACAGCTGGGCATGGTAGTGGGCGCCTATATTCCCAGCTGCTTGGGAGGCTAAGGCAGGAGAATCACTTTAACCCAGAAGACAGAGGTTGCAGTGAACCAAGGTCACGCCACTGCCTGGGCGACAGAGCGAGAGTCTGTCTCAACAAAACAAAACAAACAAACAAACAAAAAATAACATTATCCTTCCCTTAGTGACCTCCAAATCTTATCAAACCCAACAATAGACTTCTTCCTCTTGTTATCTGCCAGTGGACTAAGGTCATCCAAGTAGGTCACACCCTTCAAGGCAGCTAGAAAACTGTAAGGTGCCTTAAGTTAGTCCTCTTGAAGAGGTCTAGCTTTCTGAAACATTTCCTTCACTGTCTTGGAGACGAATCTGATTAGCAGCCCTTGGCACCCATCAAAGTTCTCTAGTGTCACTGCCCTCTAGCCAAAGACTACCAGGAACACACCTGTAGTTGAACAAGTTGGGCTTATTACTTGTTGCAACAGGGCAAAACACACACCATGGGGCACCTCAGTAAGAGGGAGTTAGAAAAGACATATTACAGGATTTGGGCTTTGGTTGGGTGATTCAGGAGGGTTTAAAGAAGCAAGGGTTCTGGCTGGGTGCAGTGGCTCATGCCTGTAATTCCAGCACTTTGGGAGGCTGAGGCCAGCGGATCACAAGGTGAGGAGTTTGAGACCAGCCTGGCCAACAGGGTGAAACCATGTCTCTACTAAAAATACAAAAATTAGCCAGACATGGTGGTGCGTGCCTGTAGTCCCAGCTACTCAGGAGGCTGAGGCAGGAGAATCACTTGAACCCAGGAGGCAGAGGTTGTGGTGAGCCGAGATGATGCCACTGCACTCCAGCCTGGGCAACAGAACGAGACTCTGCCTCGGAAAAAAAAAAAAAAGCAGCAGCAGCAGCAGCAGCAAGGGTTTGCTTTAGATTTAGTGCTGTCAGAAAGTGAGGACAAGTTTATCATTGGGTATATCCGAAAGTCCTACCTCTAGGGAGGGAAAACTGAGCAAGACTGAAGCAGTAATTGGAAAGGAAGCAGCAGTCACTCGTCTTATCAAGGAGAAGGAAATGTTTGGCATTTTGTGGTCTGCACAGTGATCTTGTTTTTGTCTGTGCTTGGACATAATTATGAAATGGCCTTGTTTTGTATTACTTTATCACGATCTTAGAGTCAACTTATCTGGCACTGATATTTTGTAAGATCCTTAATGTCCAATAGGAGAATAACTTGAGTCTAGCTTTGAGTGCCAGGCCAGCTTGTACCAATGCTGAGGCCTAGCTGTGAACATCTCACTAGTTCCCAGATGTGAGGGGCTGTTTCTTTCTGCTTCTTTTGGTCAAAGGCAGACAAAGTCAGGCTGCAGGATGTTACTCCATGATACCCAGATTTTCCCCATTGCTGATCAGGAGCTGGTTTAGAGAATGTAGTCTGTACTTGGACTGAGGTTAGTCCCTCCAGCTTGCTGCAGGATGAGTTGTTGCATTCTCTGATATGAAAATGGCTGTATGGTAAAAATTCAATATAAAAGGACTCTGGGAAGATAGTATCAGCAATCTTAATTGTAATTAAGAAAAGCAGCTATCAGAAATGGATATTGTGGCCAGGCATGGTGGCTCACACCTGTAATCCCAGCACTTTGGGAGGCCGAGACAGGTCAATCACTTGAGGTCAGGAGTTTGAGATAAGACTGACCAACATAGCAAGACCCTGTCTCCACTAAACATAATAATAATAATAATAATAATAATAATAATAATAAATTAGCCAGGCGTGGTGGTGGGCTCCTGTAATCCCAGCTATTAGAGAGACTGAGGTAGGAGAATCCCTTGAACCCGGGAAGTGAAGGTTGCAGTGAGCCGAGATGGCGCCACTGCACTCCAGTCTAGGCAACAGAGGGAGAGTCCGCCTTAAAATAAAATAAAATAAAATAAAATAAAATAAACATATCGGTAAAAGGTCTCGAAGTTATGGACCTAGATTTTGAAACCCAGGCAATGAAAATATATCCCAGAATGCAACCAGGTCTATTTGAGACAACCAGATGGCTTTTTCTTTTAGCACACTCACAAACAGTTCTGCTTTCCCTGTAGTACTTACATAGGTGAAACGAGTAATATTTGCTACAACGCAAACTCCCTCTTGGCTGGAAGAGGAAAGTAAGGGCTATGTGATTGCCCATGACAACTCTAGTTAATGAATTCTGAGTAGTTTCTTGGGCTTTCAGAGCAGAAGTGTGTCATTTATGACTTTTACTAGTGTTAGAGACAAGTTTCAGACCACCGTTCTAGTTGTATTATGCCCACTATGGGATTTGCAGTTTCCAGTGCAAGCATAAAGAGGGAATCCAGGTCAGGGGTGGTGGTTCACGCCTGTAATTCCAGTCCTTTGGTAGACCAAAGTGGGTGGATCACTTGAGGTCAGAAGTTCGAGATCAGCCTGGCCAACATGGAGAAACCCTGTCTCTACTAAAAACACAAAAATTAGCCAGGTGTGGTGGCTCATGCCTGTAATCCCAGCTACTTGGGAGGCTGAGGCAGGAGAATCGCTTGAACCCAGGAGGCGGAGGTTGCAGTGAGTTGATATCGCACCACTGCACTCCAGACCGGGTGATAGAGTGAGACTCAGTCTAAAAAAAAGGGAATCCATTATCCCCTTGGAAATTCTCTTCAATAACCTGTGTTTGCCTCAGTTTGGAGGCTTCTGGGTGTTCTCTGGGAGACACAGTCACAGAAAGGATGGTAGTTTTAAACCTTTAATGATTACCCTGAAAACACAGGATAAGGTGGTGTGTGGCAGGAGGTATAAGGTCTTCTTATATTAAAAAGGTATATAAGGAGATATATAAGCAGTAAGACCTGAGTGGAGCACAGATTATATTTGGAGTATAACTATCATTTACTGCAATAGAAGTGAGCCAATTTGTGGCTTCTGAGATAGACAAGTCCCTTTAGTATAATTTTAGTATAATTAAACAGCTCCTGCAAAGAAGGTTGAAGAGAACAAACTGATCATTGCACCCAGATATTCCCAATGTTAGTGTCCACTCCTGATTGACTACACCTTGCTGATAGGATTATAATGACTTCAGTAGAAGCATTTTGTTGATGTGAGGTCAGATCCAATTTTTACAAAACTAAAAATTGGGATTAATGCTGTGAGGGAAACGAGTACCAGAAGAGACCTGTAAAAGGGAATCTACCTCCTGAAGTTTTTAAAGGAAGAGCTATTACATTTTTGTCAGCAGGATTAGGCAGGAGTGGGGGTGACATAAGTAGCAATCAGTTAACTTCAGAGCCATAGTTATGGGAAAAAGTTAAGTGGTGGGAGACCATAAGGAGACAAAAATAATAGGATGCAGCCTGGGCAACAAAGTGAGACCCCATCTCTACAAATAATTTTTTAAAAATTAGCTGGGTGTGATGGCACACACCTGTGGTCCCATCTATTCAGGAGGCTGAGGCGGGAGGATTGCTTGAGCCCAGGAGGTCAAGGTTGCAATGAGCCATGATTGCATCACTGCACTTCAGCCTAGGTGACACAGCAAGATCCCATCTCAAAATAATAACAATAGTAATAATAATAGGATGAATAAGGGATCATTGCATTACTGTTCTAGAAGATGTCTAAGTAGAATAATAAGCAAAGTTAGTAGAAGAGTAAAGGAACTGAAAAGGGAGATGAAGAATCATAAAATTAATCTTGTTCTGTCATATTGGGTGGGAGCTACTCACCCTCTGAAGCCAGCAATTTTTGGAGGATTTTTTTTTATTATTGTTACAATTTTTTCTTTTTTTTTTGAAACAGAGTCTTGCTCTGTCACCCAAGCTGGAGTGCAGTGGTGAGATCTAGGCTCACTGCAACCTCTGCCTCCCGGGTTCAAGCAATTCCCTGCCTCTGCCTCCCGAGTAGCTGGGATTACAGGTGCCTGGCTAATTTTTGTATTTTTAGTAGAGATGGGGTTTCAACATCCTGGCTAGGCTGGTCTTGAACTCCTGACCTCATGATCCACCTGCCTCGGCCTCCAAGCATGAGCCACCACACCCAGCCAATTTCTGGAAGATTTCTAAGAATCCAAAGTTTAAGGTCTCCAGATAGAATGGATGTCCAGTAATCAGGATGAGACTATGCATACCCTTTGAACTGGGAAACATGAATTCAAGCACCAACACCTTGGAGTTTTACTGCTGTGTCAATTGTTAACAGTACCTGATAAGGTCCTCGCCTTCAAGGTTCAAGAGCAGTTTTTCTCTAGTGTCTTCTCCAGAAGACTAAACCTCCAGGTTGCAGATCATACAGAGGCTTGGTAATAGAGCTGGAGTTATGGTATGGGTCACTTACGTTAATTGGTCATGTCTACTTACAATCAAACAGACTCTAAGACTGAGGATGAAATTACCAAATACATAGGGTGACTTGTTATTAATTCATTAGATAACTTGTGTGTCTGTCCCAGATGGGGGTGATCTTGTAGACATTAAAGCTAATCTAACACTTTAGGCCAAGTTTGTTCAGCCTCTGATCTGTGGGTTACATGTGGCCCAGGACAGCTTTGAATGCAGCTAATGTGGTTTGACTGTGTCCCCACCCAGATCTCATCTTGAATTCCCACATGTTATGGGAGGGACCCAGGGGGAGGTAATTGAATCATGAGAGCCAGTCTGTCCCATGCTGTTCTCTTGACAGTGAATAAGTCTCACGAGATCTGATGGTTTTATAAGGGGGATTTCCCTGCACGCATGCTCTCTCTTTGCCTGCTGTCATCCATGTAAGACATGACTGCTCCTCCTTGCCTTCCCCATGATTGTGAAGCCACCCCAGTCACATGGAACTGTAAGGCCATTAAACCTCTTTCTTTTGCAAATTGCCCAGTCTTGGGTATGTCTTTATCAGCAGCATGAAAACGGACTAATACAGAGGTCTAACACAAATTCATAAACTTTCTTAAAATAGTATGAGTTTTTTTGTGATTTTTTTTAACTTATCAGCTATTGTTGGTGTCAGTGTATTTTATATGTGGCCCTAGGCAGTTCTTCTTCCAATGTGGCACAGGGAAGCCAAAAGATTGGACACCCCTGCTTTAGGCCATGGAAGTTGTAGGGTTTCTGGAGCTTTGCTAGTTTTAGTTTTAGTTTTAGAATTGCATTAGTTCTCTTCTCTTTATGAGGCCTGTAGGCAATAAGAACAGTGCTGTTTCTGGGTAAAAGACAGAACTTTACAGAGCTCCTTAATAACAGTCCCAGTAAAAATTGAGTTCCCTGTCACTAAAGAGAGAAGATGGAATTCCCCAGGTTGGAAAAATGAGATCAAGATTTCATTTTTTGCTTTGGCAATGGCCTGTTATGGGTTGAATTGCATCCTTTCAAAATGTATATGTTGAAGCCTAATCCTAGTACCTGAGAATGTGACCTTATTTAGAGTTCTGGTCTTTGTAGAGGTAATTAGTTAAAATGAGGTCATTAGGGTGGTCCCTAATTCTTATAAAAAGTGGAAATTTGGGCACAAAGACAGGCACACATAAAGGGAAATTGATGTGAAGAAATGCAGAGGACAGCCATCTACAAGCCCAGGGTAGAGGGGCCTAGAACAGAAAGGACTAACCCTGCCAACACCTTGATTTCAGACTTCCATGCTCCAGAACTGTGAGGCAATTGATCTCCGTTGTTTAAACAAGTTCTCTCGAATAATCTGTGTTTGCATCATTTTGAACACTTCTGAGCATCCTTCTCAAGGAGACATGAGCCACTTAAAGGATTGTAGTTTTATTTTTATTTTATTTTATTTTATTTTTTGAGATGGAGTCTCACTCTGTCGCCCAGGTGGGAATGCAGAGGCATGATCTGGGCTCACTGCAACCTCCCATCCTGAGTTCAAGCAATTCTCCTGGCTCAGCCTCTGGAGTAGCTGGGATTATAGGCGTCCACCACCACGCCTGGCCAAGGATGGTAGTTTTAAAACTTCCCCCTCCCACCCTCCAGTTTGTGATGCTAGATTCTGGCAGCCCTAGCAAACAAATACAGGACCATGGTTCTCTGACAGGAAAAGTTTAAACGCATTCTGAAAATAAACAATAACCAGGCATATGTATCAGCCCTTTGAGGGGACGTTTGTATGAAGTCCATCTGGAGGTGTTCAAAGGGCCATCAAGGCTTTGGTTCCTGTCTGTGCCCCATCTTTACAAGTTATGCAGGAACATGTTGTTAGCAGATAGGACATGTTTCAGAAACACCTTTGACAATACCCCTAAAATCACCCCACCAATATCAGTTTAATATTGTGGCCAACTTATCAACTTATCTCTCCTATTTTGTATAATGCCATGAAGAATTTTTGCTGAATTCCTTTTTTTTTTTTTTTGAGACGGAGTCTCACTCTGTTACCAGGCAATCTCGGCTCACTGCAATCGCTCCAGGTTCGAGCGATTCTCCTGCCTCAGCCTCCTGATTAGCTGGTACTACACGTGCGTGCCACCAGGCCTGGCTAATGAATTCCATTTTTAATAGATTTGGTGCTGCCGGTTGGCCATCTTAAGATCTTCAATATTATTTTTGTGCAATGAGCCTTCAAAGATTTTTCCAAAATCTTTGTTTTCAAAATGAGGCCAATCTCTGACAGTTAATAACAATTTCATTGAATTCCTCCGAAGAGTCTCTTTTCTGAGTGGTTACAGGGCTAATTTTCTCGGTGAAAACTGCTTATTTAGTTTAGTAGTCAGCTAAGGTTTTATCACAAGCTTCTGGGTCCTTGTGCTTTGAATGATGCTCCACTTTTACTATAGCAATTAAGTTAACAGCATCTGAAAACATCCAAGACTTCTTCAATTTGTCAATTGTTATAGGTGTTTCTGTCAAGGTCAGAAAATCTCTTGGTTTCAAGGTATTTTGAAGTCAGACTAACCTAAAACCATGTACTTAGTATCAGCATAAGTATTTATTCTTTTAATTTTTGCCAGTTAGTAAGTCTAGGTAATCAATTAAACCATCTAAACTGACTTAATGTCTGCGAGAAGTTTTCCTTTTAAGAGTTTTTTTTTCTTTTGAGACGGAGTCTCGCTCTGTCACCTAGGCTAGAGTGCAGTGGCATGATCTCAGCTCACTGCAACCTCCACCTCCCAGGTTCAAACAATTCTCCTGCCTCAGCCTCCCAAGTAGCTGGAACTACAGGCACAGGCCAGCATGCCCAGTTAATTTTTGTATTTTAGTAGAGACGAGGTTTCACCATGTTGGCCAGGCTGGTCTGGAACTCCTGACCTCAAGTGGTCCACCCGCCTCAGCCTCCCAAAGTGCTGGGATTACAGGTGTGGGCCACCACACCCAACCTTAAAGGAAATTTAGGAGTGTGACAGCATATCCTATTTGACAATTTTTGGTCTTACTCTTTATGTGTGAACAATTAACAAACAAAATAAAATTAGCATTACCCAAGGGAGTCTCTAGAAGGTCTGTGCACTGTATGGATCATTTTTTGTTATTGTTTTTGTTTTTAAGAGGTAAGCAATTAAAGGGTTTTCCTTTTTCAGGTTGAGGAAAAAAGGCTGGGTTTATAGAGTTGCAGCAATGGGCAGTGATGTGTGAAAGAGAAAGCAACAATGCTTTGTATGTTAGGTAAGGAGGTAAAAAGTGGTGGGTATTGGCTGGGTTCAACGACTCATGCCTGTAATCCCAGCGCTTTGACAGGCCAAGGTAGAAGGATCACTTGAGGTCAGGAGTTTGAGACCAGCCTGGGCAATATAGTGAGATGCTGTCTCTACAGAAAACTAAAAATATTAGCCATTAATGGTGGCATGTGCCTAGAGTCCTAGCTACTCTGGAGGCTGAGGCAGGAGGATCGCTCATGCCCAGAAGTTTGAGGTTGCAGTGAGCTATGCACCACTGCACTCCAGCCTGGGTGACAGAGAAAGACCCTGCCTCTAAAAAAGAAATAAAAAACAAAAGTAGTGAGTATTTAAAAAAAAAAAAAACACACAAGAGTTTTCACAGCATGGAGAAACATCAACTTTAGTCAGAAATTAAACTAACTGAAGTCTTCACATGTTTTTCTATTGCTGTTACACCTCTTAAATAAGAGGGATATGTGTTGGCCACTGAGCCTAATGAAAGACCGAAATAAACAATAGGCCTCTAATGATTCCATGAAACAGAGGCAGTATTCCCTAGTTCCTGTTCAGACCTTTTGTGAACAAAAGGGTAAGTGAGTTTGTGAATCTAAAATCCTGGAAAAATTTTGTGGTGAACAATTATTGTATCAGTTTTTGTGCTTATACATGAACATGCTTCTTCTACTTTGTAAAGTATTCAATGACTGAAATATATTCATATACAACCTAGCTGTGCTCCACTTAATGTTATAGTTCAGACCAGGTCATAGTTGGTCGAGTAGGACACAATATTGTAGTGCAAGCGGGACCACAGAATAAATGCAAACTCACTCCCTGGGACAGCTCAGGCACTGAAGAAGAGTCTGATGAAAACATCAGAATCCCACATCTGTAGTTAGGCTCATTCCAGAAGATTACCACCCACTGACTAGGCAAGCAGCTACATCTCATGTCAATCAAGGCCCATAAGAAGCAGCAGGAAGAGAACAAGGTGATGGGAGATGCAGTCGATGGCGCACATAGGACAAGCAGCAGGGTAGAGTCACCAAGATAAGGCTTAAGGGTAGAACTCTCCAAGAAAGATGATTTCTTTACTATTGATTGTTTTTCCTCCAAAGAGAATTGGAGACAGCTTCCAAGGATTCATCCAATCCAAACATATTTTAAATAAAGTCTTTTTTTAAAAAAAGGCAAAGGATAAAGTTACTAAGCAAGTAACCTAGTCCAGCAGTAAGACAAAGATCCAGCTTTGCCTCAGGGTCTCAATTCAGATTACCAGCAAAAGGGATCATTTAAACTAGGGGGTGATCCTGCCTGCTCCTGTCAAGCCAGGTCTACCACTCACTGCATCTCTCTTTTCCAGCTCCGACTCTCCAGATTGCCTGGTGATCTATTTTGTTTTCTTTTGTGTTTCCTTTTCTGTTTTGTTTTGTTTTGTTCCGTTTTTTGAGACAGAGTCTCGCTCTGTCACCAAGGCCAGAGTGCAGGGCTCCATCTCGGCTCACTGCAACCTCCACCTCCTGGGTTCAAGTGATTCTCCTGCCTCAGCCTCCTGAGTAGCTGGGACTATAGGTGCGTGTCACCATGCCTGTCTAATTTTTGGTATTTTTAAGTAGAGATGGGGTTTCAGCAAGTTGGTCTGGCTGGTCTCAAACTCCTGACTTCAGGTGATTTGCCTACGTTGGCCTCCCAAAGTGCTGGGATTACAGGCGTGAGCCACAGAGCCCTGTCTTCTTTTTCTGTTTTGAGTGTCTTTCTTTGCAGGTTTCTGTAGCCAGAAGATCTGCATTCCACTCCCAGTGGCTCCAGTGTAAATTCCCCTTCCCCCTGGGGAAATGCACTAGCTTGTTTTGGGGGGCTTAGGGGTCTTTTTTCTTTTTCAGTTTTTTGTTGTTGTTGTTTTGTTTCTTTGCCTTTTTTTTTTTTTTTTTTTTGCTTTTATTTGGAGGGAATGGGAGAAAGTGGGAACAGGGAAGTGGGAGGTGGATTTTGTTTATTTTTTTAACTCATTTCCAGGGGGTGGGAATTTCTTTTAATACGTGTCATGAATAAAGTTGTTTTTGAAAATAAAAAAAAAACTAGAGGGTGAAAGAAGGCTTCAAAAATGATAATGGACCCAAATTTGAAAGGTAAGTGGCATTTGTCTGGGTGGAGATGAAGGAATCAACACCTCCGGTAGAGGAAGAACTGTAGTTCCTCCACTGAGGCCTGAGTAAAGTGCCTGGAACTGAAATGATGGGGAGGAGCCATGGTAGGTGAATGAGACTGGAGGGGAACAAGTGACAAATCTTACAAGGTCCTGAATGCCTGCTAAGGAGCTGGGTTGGGCTCCTTTGCAATCACTCAGCACTTCTCACAAGTTCTGAAGAATGGAAAACTTAATCAGAGATATGCCTTAGAAAAATATGCAGGATAATAGGGTAAATGATGTGTCTCAAGGTGACTACACATGAATGTCTAAGTCTGGGAAGAGGGGCAGGGATGAGTGTTTAACAAAAGTTACCAGGTTAATGTGATGTGAGGAGTCTGTGACACCACAAGACTAGGTGGGAACAGTTGGGGATGAGAGAGAGAAAATGGGATCAAGAGAGACTTTAGGGAACTCCTGGTGAAAACAGCCTTCTGTAGGGGCACTTCTGCCCTAAGGGAAGCTGTTCAGAGGGAGGCACACATTTCCTGACATTACTACTCACATGTTATCACAATATTCTCTCTAACTGGCTGAAGCTACTACTCCCTCAATGACATCTCTGTCTCCACACACTGCACCATGCCCTGGGGGAAGGTCCTGAGATGATTGCAGAAGCCATTACTTATATTACTACTATATTACTATTCACATTTCAGCTCTCTAACTGGCTGAAGGGACCTACAGGAGGGAGAAGACATGATGCCTCCCCTGTGGAGCATCTAATTAAGGTTTCTCATTGGTGAAAGGTGGCCCAATGGCTGACTTCCTTCTTAATGACATCCTCCGTAACAGCAATCAATGTGCTGGCTTATCCCCCAGCACCTCACACGATAGGGTCAAGTCTTTTTTTTTTTTTTTTTTTTTTTTTTTTTTTTAACGAGGTAGCCCTAAAAGTAATTCTCTCTACATGACACCTTGACCTACACACACAGCATTGTACCCAGGAAAAGGGTACATCAGAGGGTTTCAGAAGTCATCACTGACATTACTAGTTACTTGTCTGCACAATGTGCTCTCTGAGTGACTGAAGGGATCGTCTTTAGGGAGGAGCCATGATGCCCCCACTGTGAAGCATTGATGTCCTCTTTACTGAGGTTTCCCATTAGTGGAAGATGGCCAATAGCCATCCTCCTGTTTAACCAAGGTTTTTTTCTGACTAGCCAATGTGCTTGATTTTTACCACAGAACTCTAGGTCATAGGGCAAGACCAGTAAAGCTAGAGGAGTGGCCTTATATGCCATCTGCACCTCCACACACTGCACTCACCTAAGAAAAGTACTTGAGAGGGTTGCAAAAGTGATCACTTCTATTACTAACACAATACTATTCACATTTCAGCACAATATTGTCAATGAAAGGCTAAGGGGACCCACTGGAGGGAGGAGCCACAATGCCTCCATTGTGAGGCATTGATGTCCCCTTTATTAAGATATTATATGGGGAGCACCATATTTTAAGGCCATCTCAATACTTTTTAGCGACCTGACCCTATGACTTGGGGTTCTGGGGTGGGAATTGAGCACACTGGCTGCTGGCACAGATGCCTTGGTTAAGTGGAAGTGCAGACACGGGACAGCTCTCACTAATGGGGAAACCTTAGTAGAGAGGATACCAATGCCTCACAATGGAGGCAGCATAGTTCTTCCCTCCTAAGAGTGCCTTCAGCTACGCAGAGAGCACCTTGTGCAGATGTGTGAATTGTCATGTTAAGAATGAGTTCTGCAACCATCTGATCTCCTTCCCCTAGGGTAGAGTGCAGGGTATGAATGTGGAGGTGTCATAGGGAAATGATTGCATTCTAGGGTCACCTCTATTCCTCTTAATGGCTCTATCCTATGATTTGGGGTCCTAGGGTGGTAACACAAGCACATTGGCTGCTGACACAGAGGCTATGATGAAGCAGGAGGGTTGCCATTGGCCAGCTTCCACCAATGGGAATCCTTAGTAGAGAGAAGAACATCAATGCCTCATAATAGAGGCATCATGGCTCCTCCCTCCAAAGGGTGTCTTCAGCCACTCAAAAAGTACTCTGTGATGACATTTGAATAGTAATATATTGGTGCTGTAGTAGTGACAGTATTAGTAATAGAAATGATAAACTCTGCAACACTCTCAAGTCCTTCCCCTAGGAAGGACTTTGCAGTGTTTTGCGATGCAGATATCATACGGAGAGTACTACTTTCTGGGGCCACCCCATACCTTTGAATGGTCCAACCCTATGATTTGGAGTTCTGGGAGGGGGAAATCAAGCACATTGTCTGCTTATACGGTGACCTTGGAAAAGTAGGAAGGCAACAATTGGCTAGCGTTCACCAATGAGAAATCTTAGTAGAGAGGACATCAATACCTCATAATGGAGATATCATGGCTCCTCCCTCCAGGCTCCCTTCAGCCACTCAGAGAGCACCTTTTGCAGATATTCTAATAATAATGCCAAGGATGAGTTCTGTAACCTTCTGATCTCCTCCTCCTTGGTAGAGTGCAGTGTATGAATGTAGAGGTGTCATGGGGGGAGCACTACTTTATAAGGCCAACCCTATTGTTTTTAAAGACCTGACACTATGATTTGGGGTTCTGGGGTGTTAAAGAAGCACATTGGCTACTGGTACAGAGGATGTCATTAAGAAGGGCAGCCATTGGCCCACCTTTCACCAATGGGAAGCTTTAGCTAGAGGGGACATTATACCTCACAATAGAGACATCATGGCTCCTCCCTTCCTTGGGTCCCCTCAGCCTCTGAGAGAACCTTCTGCTGAAATGTAAATAATAATGTATTAGTAATACTACTAGTAATAGAAGTGACAACTTCTGGAGCCCTCTCAAGTTCTTCTCCTAAGGACATTTCAGCACAAGTTTCTGTCAGAGGCTGAGGGGGCCCAAGGAAGGGAAAAGCTATGATGTCTCCATTGTGAGCCAGAATATCGTCTCTAGCTAAAGCTTCCCATTGGTGGAAGGTGGGCCAATTCCTGCGGTCCTTCTTAATGACATCCTCTGTAACAGCACAAAGTGATTAACACCCCAGATTCCAAAATATAGGGTTGAACCATTAAAAGAAACATGGGTGGCCCTAGAAATTAGTGTTCTCTCCCTCCCATGACTTCTCTACATCCATACACTGCCCCGTTCCTAGGGGAAGGAGGTCAGGGGGTTGCAAAACTCATCCCTGACATTACTATTTACACATCTAAAGAACCTGTTCTCTGAGTAATTGAAGGGCCCCTTGGAAGAAAGGAGTCACGATGCCTCCATCATGAGGTCCTGACGTCCTCTCTACTAAGGTTGCCCATTAGTGGAGGCAGTCCAGTGGCTGCACTCCTATTTACTCAAAGCCACTGTATGACTAGCCAATGCATTTGACTCCTAGAACCCCAAATCATAAGGTTGAACCTTTCAAAAGTATTAGGGGTGGCCCAGAAGTTAATGCTCCCCCTATGATATCTGCACTTCCACACATAGTACCCTCCCTAAGTGAAGGACTTTGGAGTGTTGCAGAGGCCATCATTTCTATTACCAATACTATTATTAATACATTACCTATATATTACTATTCACATTTCAGTGCAAGATTCTCTCTAACCAGTTGAGGGGATTCATGAGAGGGGATTCAATAGAGGCATCGATGGCTCCTCTAAGGTTTCATATTGGTAGAAGATGACCAATGGCAGCCCTCCTACTTAATCACAGTTTCTGTGTTAGCAATCAATGTGCTTGTTCACACCCCAGGACTCCAATCAATAGGGTAGAGCCATTAAGAGGAACAGGGTTGTTCCTAGAAAGTAAAACTCCCCACATGACACCTCCACATCCATACCCTGCCCTCTACCCAGGGGAAGGAGATCAGAGGGTTGCAGAACTCATTCTTAACATTACTATTCACATGTCTGCAGAAAGCGCTCTCTGAGTGGCTAAAGGGACCTTTGGGAGGGAGGAGCCATGATGCCTCCACTGTGAGGCATTGATGTCCTTGCTACTAAAGTTTCCCACTCGTGAAACTTGGTTAATGGCTGCCCTCCTACTTAATCACAGCCTCTATATCAACAGTCAGCATGCTTGAATTTCACCAAAGTGCCTCATGTCATAGGGCACTAGAAGCAATAAGGGTTACCCTGGAATATCTCTGCTTCCTCATACCACTTCTACTTTAACCCAATTATCCTGCCCTAGGGAAGGAGTTCAGTAGGTTGCAGAAGTCACCCCTGACTGCACTATTCACATGTCTGACCAAAGTCCTCTCTAATGGCTGAATGGGCCCATGGGTGGGAAGAGCCATGATGCTTGTATGGTGTTGACTGACCTCTCAATCTACAGATTCTCATTGGTGGAAGCTGGGCCAATGGCTAGCCTCCTACTTAATAGTAGTCTTCTCTCTCTGCCAACCACAGATGGGGTTTGTGTCAGATCTAAAGGTAAAAAGGTCTCTCTCCCATTACCACTCTCCAGAGTATACAAAAAGCATATATGAGTTTTTATGAAGAGATTATTTAAAAGCTCATAGTCTTGAGACATTAAGTGATGAATGTCACTTGAGTTTGTGGAGTAGGATAGACTATTTTACACAAAGTGGGAAAGATATTTTAAAATCTCTCAACCTGATTATAACCTGATTATATGTAAATGTATATAATATCTGGTCTATATTATTTATATGCTACATAAATATATAATAATGATCAATTAATTAATAATGATATTGTCAGTTAGCAAAAGTATGGGCCTTTTCCTGACCCCAGTTGAATCTTTTGAAACTGATTTTAATTTGCTTTTGGGATATATATATGAATTGGGCCATGGTTGCTATGGAGATCTCAAAGATCATCCAAACTTCTCTGTGGTTATGTCTGAAATGATGTCTTTGGGGAGATTCAAATTATGAGGATGAGGACTGTGGGTGTCTGCCTCTCAAGATGCCACTTGTTATCAGCTACCATCATCTACTAAACCAGAAAGACTCATAGATTCCCTATCTTAATAGATGATTACATTTCATAGTAGATCTTTTATCCTGTCAACCATCCTGAATAACATACCAAATTAATTTGGGGGCATAAATGGATGTGCTTTTTAGGAGAATTTGGCTCTATTTTCAGCTGTGAATTATGCATTAGTAAGAATTATTTGGACAGCATTCATCATCATTTCCGAAGTTAATGAAATTCCATTACACTTCAGTACATTTTCATTTTACCCAGTGGTAAATTAATTCTCCTTCCCTCTTTCTCTCTGTCTCTATCTCTCATTCCTCGTTTGCTTCGTTTACAGTAGTTACAGAGAGGGAAACATGGAGAGGCTTCATAACTAGAATAGGTTAAATAAGGGCCAGGAAAGACAGATGTTACTGATTCTGTCTATAATAATGATGTGTTCTGTAACTCAATGCCAAGATGAGCAAGAAAGGCTGCTTGTTTTCATAACTGCCACTGCTGTTTCCACTGCTCAAGAATTAAGGGCGGATTGGCACTGGGGGGCTTAGCTGGGCTATAACTTAGAAGCCTGGTCCCTCATCTCCTTGACACACTGCTCACACTTCTGAGGTTCTAGCAGGAGCAGCAGCACATACCACCCAGCCACGCTGCAGAATAGACTGCTTGACTTGGGGAGTCTCCTTCAGCAAATGAGAAAGCCAACAGCTTTGCAAAGTTCAGCTTTGCCCCATTGAGGAGAAGCAAGCCTGGAGCTCTCCTCTGTGCTAGCTGTTTCTGTTCATTATTGGCCTGGTCCCACCCTAGTCATAGCCCAAGCTAATCCTGCTCCCACAGGTCTCCTGCCCAATAGGTAAATAAATCTTCTCTCCAGTTCCCTAGGAACAGATCAAAGTGCATCCTGGAAGTTACTTTGGCCCTGACCCCTCACAGGTGGCTCTGTATGTTTCTAGACTCTTCTTCTAGCTAACAGTGTAGTGGTTAAAAGGGAGTTCTCACTCTGAACACAGAGAAAGCAGGGTTTGGGTGCCTTGTACTACTGTGCGAACATTGCCAAGTTCTGTACCAACTTGAGCCCTGGTTTTCACAGCATAAAATGGAGATAACATCTCTCTCACAGACATATTACGAGGAGGAAATCAGATAACGTATGGGAAAGTACTGAGCACATGGACTGAAACTTAGTGAGTGGCAGTTATTACAATTGTTTCTAGTTCATTCTAATGCTATTTACTGATTGTTTTCTGATTCCCTCCTCCTTTTCTCTTCTATTTGCAGTTATGTGCAGCCTCCTGCCCACTCTCTGCAAAGTTCAGAGGGGTCATGGTAGCCACGAAAGTGTGGCTAGCCTTAAACACTCATTCTAATACCCTGGACTTCACAGTCTCAGCCAATCTAAGCATGCTGTTTGCTTCATTTCCCATTCCTCTAGTCACATAAGCATGCTCAGACACTTGTGTTTACATTGATTGTTTAGAAGTTGGCATTGTGCCTATAGAAATGTGGGAAGGGTAGGACATTTTTACTCTCTTTAACTGTTTCATTCACCTCAGCAGTGAGTCCCATCGGGCACTATGTTAGGAAAAAAAAAAAAAAAAAGAGTACCTGCTCCATTTCAGGTAGATTTCAGGGCCCCTCATTTGAATAGGCCCCTGTAAGTGCTGGGAGTCACAGAATGTTCTAGGTGGAAAGGGATGCAGATATCAAAGTCACCCCCAAGATGATGCAGGACTTGAGAAGACGGGGAAGATCATTTTCAGAGTGTTTAGTGGTTTCATTATACAAGTAATAGGTGACATGTTATATTATAAACCTTCTGCCTTTAGGCAGATTTGTGGGTTTTCTTTTTCTTTTTCTTTTTTTTTTAGAAAATTGAACTTTTGAATCCCTTATAGAGGAAAAAGTCTTCCAAATTCCTAAATACCAAACCATACAAAACAACTCTATTTCTATGGCTGGAAAAGTCCTCAATCAATCAATTCTGTCAGAGCAATTAGAAATGACCCCAGTCAGATGGATTGTTTTCTGGTTAATGGTATTTGGCCAAACTAACCGGAATGAAATCAACCAGATGGCAATCCCATTGATTTTACAAACATGGATCATTTTAGAGTCCAAAAAAATGGCCTTCCAATGAGCACTTCAGACATGTGATAACAACACAGACTCTTGCTTATATTAATATGTAGTAGCCATCACTTTAGATTACTTTTCATGTTGATTTAATTGCCCCGTGTATATAATATATGTTTATTCAGACTACTCAATACTCTTGATTTCAATTAACTCTAGACAAATCCCTCCCAGAGCAAAAGGCAGAGAGCCTAAGTTTATTTGCCTATATTAACCAAATTGACAGGTAGTCAGGCAAACACAACCATAGCAACATCTGTGTAGTAAGCTGCCCAGAGCTCCCAAGGCTGGAGAGTGATGCAAGTCATGTGGAGATAAGAGAGTACCTTGACTGTCATTTATAGTTGTCAGGGAACTGACAGAACTGGGGAGGTGCCCTACTCTTGCTGAAAGCAGAAGTCATTAATGAGGGAGAGTAATCAGTATTGATTATGAAAGGTACAGTAAATCTTATGACCATATGTATCCCCTTATCAGGAAATATTCTCCAGGAGTCACCAATCCTGGGAAATTCAGATGGTTGTGACTAATTTGGAGCACAGCAAATTTGTACATAAACTTATTAGCTAAAAAGCAGCATGATATAGTCATTGAATTAATCTGGGCACCAGAAGGCCAGGGTGTTGTCTTCACTCCACACTGTGTAACCTTAGGCAAGACCTTCCTTTCCTCTGCCCTCACTAGGTTCACCTGCAAAAGGAAATGTGTTACACTAAATGGCCACCAAGGTGTCTCTCTCTCTCTCTCTCTCTCTCTCTCACACACACACACACACACACACACACACTCTCTCTCTCTCTCTCTCTCTCTCACACACACACACACTCTCTCTCTCTCTCTCTCTCTCTCTCTCACCCTCTTATTCTACAAATTTCTCTCTACTAGGAGAGATCTAAAGAAGTAATCAATTTCTTCAAATTGGAGAAAATGGATATTCTCTTACTAGTAGAAATTGTTCCCAGAAGTATCTAATTTTAATAGAAATAATATCAAATAAACTTCTCTCTTTAGACCAGGCTTCAGGCTGAGATCATGAACTTGTCTTTCTCCAGGGTTCTTTATTTTACTCTGGAATGACTTAGTCACCACACAACACGTGGCCACTACTGTTTTTAGCTACTGGCCCTGTCAGGACTTGCTTCTATAACACTTTTTTTTTCTTTGAGATGAAGTCTCACTCTGTTGCCCAGGCTGGAGTGCAGTGGCACAATTTCGGCTCACTGCAATCTCTACCTCCCGGGTTCAAGCGATTCTCACTTGGAGATTCTCGGGCCTCAGCCTCCTGAGTACCTGAGTTTACAGGCACCCGTTTCCACACCCTGCTAATTTTTGTATTTTTAGTAGAGACAGGGTTTCGCCATGTTGGCCAGGCTGGTCTCGAACTCCTGACCTCAAGTGATCCACCCGCCTCAGCCTTCCAAAGCCTTCCAAATCTGCTGGGATTACAGACGTGAGCCACTGCGCCCAGCATATCACTTTTTTAAAAAAAACTCTTGATGTGAAAAGCTCCCTTCTAGACAAGAGACCAAATTATTACACATTTTCATCCTACTTTCCTTGAAGACTTCACTTCTCATCAGAAATAAATGAGAGGTCCAAATACCCTGCGTCTTTGCCAGCGTTTCATGTGAACAGTTTTGTCTTTGTTTTAGTTGTAGCCATCCTAATAGGTATGCAGTGGTATCTCACTGTGGCTTTAATTTGCATTTCCCGAATGACTAATGATGTTGAGCATCTTTTCCTGTGCTTATTTGCCAGCACTATGCTTGGCACATAATAAATGCTCCCTTCCAAGATTTTGGGTGGTTTCTACCCACTGCTTCCCAAATATATAATTTCAACAGGGGCCATCTAGAGACAAGGATTTTAAGTTGCAGTTGCGTGTTTGGGGAGAAAGGCATGGGGGAGCTAGAGAGAAGAGAAGTTCTCCTGAAACTTCTCACACAGCACACTGTGTAGTGACCACAGACTTCTGGTGGGAACAATTGTCCTAATTCTAGCTGGGTGTAGTGGCTCATGCCTATAATCCCAGCTACTCAGGAGGCTGAGACAGGAGGATTGTTTGAGGCCGGGAGTTTGAGACCAGCCTGAAGAACATAGAGAGACCCTGTCTCTGCAAAATAACTTAAAAGACTACCTGGGCGTGGTGGCACACACTTGTAGTTCCAGCTAATCTAGAGGCTGAGGCGGGAGGATCACTTGTGCCTAGGAGTTTGAGGCTGCAGTGAGCTATTATTGCACCACTGCACTCCAGCCTGGGCGACAGAGTGACACCCTGTCTCAAAGTAAATAAATAAATAAATAAATAAATAATTTTTTAATTGCTCTAATTCTAAAAATTACTTTTAGTACTAGCTTCTCTGAATTACATATACAAATACACACACACATACATGCATGCACACACACGCACATGATCAGAGGCAGCCTTTTTAAATTAAATAATTGTTTTTGAGTGAATTGTACAGTAAAGGCAGATAGCTAGATTGTAGGGGAGCTGTAGCAAGTCGCTGAAAACCTGCCCACATGTCCTGCATTATTACAGTTATGATTCATATAAAATGAAAACATTTACTATCCTTGCAATTTTCCCTTCACACTCTAAAATGAAGTCTCCATCATTTCTCATTTCTTTTGCTGTTGTTTTGTTTTGTTTTGATTTGCTTTTTAATCACCAACTTGATTCTCAAAGTCTGGAACTCGATTACAAAGTTCATTTTGACTTACCAAATATTTGCTGGGTACCTAAAACATGCCAAGCACTAGGCTAGAAAACATGGGAGAATTTCATGATAAATAAGACATTCTCTCAACTCCTGGAGAGGAACTTGTGGTCTATGTGCCCCTCAGGCTTGTTTCCGGAAACAGCTGAAAATTCTGCTTCTACTCCAGACTTAGTACATGGAGTCTAGGCATGAGGTGAGTCCTCTATTTTATTTTTTAAGAGACCTTTTCTCCTTTGATGACCCTCCAAACACAAAGCTTCCTTTAGTCTCCAACTCACTTCCTCTTTTTTAACAACATTCTCAGCTTGTGTTCAACTATTTCCTGTTCACATTTTCTAACTGCCCTGTTTATTATTCTCTGCCTTAAGAAAAACCATAGAGTAAAAACATAAAATATTATACTTGATTTAGCATATATTATCTGCCTAAGGAACCAAAAAAAAAAAAAAAAATGTCAAAAGAGGGTTGTGAGAGGTCTAGGCACAGTGGCTCATGCTTGTAATCCCAGCACTTTGGGAGGCCACGGTGGGTGGATTACTTGACGCCAAGAGTTCAAGACCAGCCTGGCTAACATGGTGAAACCCTGTCTCTACTGAAAATACAAAAAAAAAAAAAAAAAGATTAGCCGGGTGTGGTGGTACATGCCTGTAACCCCAGCTGCTTGGGAGGCTGAGGCAGGAGAATTGCTTGAACCCAGGAGGCAGAGTTTGCAGTGAGCCGAGATCGTGCCACCGCACTCCAGTCTGGACAATAGAGCGAGACTCTGTATCAAAAAAAAAAAGGGGGGGGGGCAGTGAGAGCAAGAGTAAAATCATTGTAGTGCATATCCTGTTCATATTACATAGATATAGAACAGATGATAGATGAATACATACATACACACATACATACATAGATTCTTGTTTAAGGAACCTCTTCATCTAAATTGGTAATTCAGTGAGAGGAAGAGGGGATTGTATTTGACAAATGCTAGAAGGAAGTCCATTTATTTCAGTGAATAATTCTGTGCATGCTTGTTTATTACTGAAGAGAATTTTGTGTGTGAGAAAGGAAGGTTTGAATTACTTAACTACACAGTCAATTCTTAATTATCCATGTTAATAGAAGTGATTACTCTGATCATCTGAAACAACAGATAATCAAAAATTCTTCCCCTTAATTAGTCACCTATCCTCCTACAGTTTGTCTCCCTCTCTACAAAGAGGGAGTCTGTCTCCCACCCAGCAAACAATTTTCTGTACATTAGGGAAAATGTTTTCCAGAGGTAATCTCTCCCCCTACAGGCAACTAGCCTACCAAGCGATCCATCAGTTTCCTGAGGAGAGGCTGTAATCCTGGAATGCCTATGTGTTAATTTACGACAAAGTCTAGGGATGGTAAGGACGGAATCTCTTCCTAGAGTTAGAAATATACATGTCCACTAGTTAGAGGATATACTCACCTCCTGCCTCCTGGTATTAGTGCATCTCAGAAGCCAAGCCTTCAGGAAGGAAGTGGTATAGGGCAGTGATTAAGAGCCGAGATGATCAGGGAGAGCTATGTGACCTTGGGCAAACTGCTTTCTGAGCCTCAACTTACTCAGCTATAAAATAGGGGTCATAATAATTATGACTTCATTGAGCTATTGTCAGATATATGAGACAACTACTGAAAAGCCCCTAACACAATGAATGCCCTTGGTGATATCAGCTATTATTATCATCATTATTGTTTTTACTAAGGTTGTTGACAGTGCAAAGAGTCATTCCAGGCCGGGCACAGTGGCTCAAGCCTGTAATCCCAGCACTTTGGGAGGCCGAGGGAGGCAGATCACTTGAGGTCAGGAGTTTGAGACCAGCCTGGCCAATATGGTGAAAACCCATCCCTACTAAAAGTGTTTTAAAAAATTAGCTGGGTATGGTGTCATGCACCTGTAATCCCAGCTACTTGGGAAGCTGAGGCATGAGCCTCTCGCTTGAACCCGGGAGGCAGAGGAGGTTGCAGTGAGCCATAATTGTGCCACTGCACTCCAGCCTGGGCGACAGAGCCAGAATCTGTCTCAAAAAAAAAAAAAAAAAAGAAGCAAGAATGTGGGCCATCCAAACTAGGAGCTGTGAGTTTGCTGCAAATGATTAACAATAATAATAATAATAATGAAATATTTTGATTTTTAAAAATACATTCTAGTAGATTCAAGTTATCCTGCAATAAGCTTTGCTTCTCACCTCACTTCTGATATTCTTTCCTGATAGCAGAGGAAACCGTAAGATTAGATCTGGTGCACTGGGAGCCCTGGGCACTCTCTGATGGGTGGGAATGTATTTGATGAAGATTGAGATCTGTTGACTGGGGGGCCTTTATACTCAGCCTGACCTCTATGAGTCCTGATGAGAGATTCCTTCCCTCATCCTGGTAGAGAGCATTTTCTAGTGCCTGCCCCTCCCATCAGCTTCAGTTTCTCCAGGTTTCCAGCCAGACCACCCATCTCTCCCTACCAGAACGACTTGGCTTCCTTTATATGTGTTCATATCATTGATGGTATCTCCTAATCTGGCTCCAGACTGAAGGTGATTTTGCAAATATCTAATCTCATCCATTCCGGATGGATTTGATCAGATCACATTTCAGAGTTCTGAGACTAGTCTCCTGTCAGTCTTGCCTATGTCAACTATCTTTGTGAAATGGTCAAATCCGTTTTTTTCTGTGCTATGACCCGGGCTGCCTTAGAAATTCTCTGATGATGGTTCCTTCCTGCTCAGACTTAGGGTTCTGGGATTCCAGCTGGGAGAGGAAGAGGATCAGTAGGAAAGGACACAGAGTAAGCAGATGTTTGGAGGAAACCAAAAACTTCCTACTTAGCACTTTAAAGACCTCCTACTTAAAGACCTCCTCTTTAATAACTCCTACTTAACACTGCCCAGAGTAGCTCTTCTCCTGATCCCATTTTTCTCAAAGGAAGAGATATTGGCTTGCAGATACCGAAGCAAACGTTTCAAATTTAACGTATTAGCGAAATCTCATAAGTTATTAATATTTGGTAAACTGGATGATTTCTGGTCTTTTTCCCTGGGCCTCCACAGAAGGACCTGACCTTGCATGATAGCCATCTTCCTTTTACTCACTAGGTGGCAGCAACACTCAGTTTTGCCAAATAGGAAAAAAAGGTCCTTATTGTCATTTCTGTGATGATCTCTGTCATCTGTATCTTTGATTTGGGAGCACCTCGATATTTTGTATTTCTATTTTTATTTTGATGGACAACTAAAGTTTAATTCCAGTTACAAGTAATCACAAATAACTGTACAGATTTCAGGAAAAGGAATTGAATGTAAAACCAGGAAACAACCAGCACAGTAACTGATGAATGGATGATGAAATAGAACTGGAATGACTTGTCCAAAGTCATACAGGTAGTTAGTAGAAGAGTGAGAACTAGAAATCTGTCTCAACTGTCAACCCCAATCTCTTGCCCATTTTTTTCTTTTGGAAGGTGAATACACCCAATAGTTTCATGGAGTAATTATGGACCCTGGAGCAGATTCGTTAACCTCTCTAGGCCTCGAGTTCTTTGTCTGTAATATGGGGACAATGATACTAGCTACCTCATAGGATTTTATGAGAATTAAATGAGACTATGCCTGCAAGGGGCAGGGAGGCATGTCATACTCAGGCAGGTGTGTCACACACAGGAACGGGCAGCATACACAGGGACGCCTGATGGCATTTTGGACCACAGCTTTCTTTGAGAGAGTCTCATACAACACCCCTCCGCCCACAGTTTGCCTTCTTTTTTCTACATACAGGACAGTGCATGCATTTTTAACAAACACATTTAAGCTATATTCCAAAAATAAGAAATGAGAAAGGGGGACTGATGTCCAATGAGAGGATGTTCAAGGTCTCTTTCAATGTTAACAGTCTCTGAATGCAATGTGTCTAACTCCAGGTTTCTCTCTTAGCAGAGGAAGTGGGAGAGAAAGTGCCTCCATCAGTTGCTATCACATTGCCTCAATAGCCCACCTACAACAAAGACCTGAGGTAGAATAGTCAGCTTTCCCTGATTTTCTCTGAGTATTCTAGGACAGTCTCTGAGTACCATACCTGGTACTCTGGCTCCCTTAAAATATGCACAAGACCATCATGAACAGAAACATCAATACAAGTGAGTCTCATACAAGTAAGCATTGCATTTGCAAATATCATAGTGTAACCATAATCAGGGACCCACTTCTCAGAAATCTTTTTTTTTTTTTTTTTTTTTTTTTGAGACAGAGTCTCACTCTGGCACCCAGGCTGGAATACAGTGGTGCCATCTCGGCTTACTGCAAACTCCATCTCCCAGGTTGAAGTAATTATTCCACCTCAGCCTCCCAAGTAGCTGAGACTACAGGTGTGCGCCACCAGGGCAAGCTAATTTTTGTATTTTTAGTGGAGATGGGATTTTGCCATCTTGGCCAGGCTGTTCTCAGACTCCTGACCTCAAGAGATCCGCGCGCCTTGGCCTCCCAAAGTGCTGAGATTACAGGTGTGAGCCACCACGCCCAGCCATCAGAAATTATTCTTAGGACCGAAGCTACTGAGTATCTCCAGAAAGCCTAGGGCTGAGCCAGGTTATGTGGCTGGTAGAGTCCTGTAGAATCACTGTAGCTAAATTAAATCCAAGTGATCTCAATGCCTTGCAGTTACAAAGTGCCTACATTATTTGTGCAATGTTTTGTTCGTTTTTTACAAGGCACTTTGGGAGTATTTTTAATCTCATTTGATCCTTAAAACAGCACTAGTGTGGCAGGCTGTAAGTCACCATCTCATAAATAAGGAGACTATAAGAGGCAGAACAAGATCAAGTACAAAGGCCTTCAAATCAGACAGACTTGAGTTCATATCATAGCTCTGGTACTTCCCAACTGTGTGACTTTGAGCAAGTTAAATGATCTTTCTAAGCCTCAATTTCCTCCTCTGCAAAAAGGGGCTAATAGAGTTCACTCCAGGGGTTGTTCTGAGGGTTAAATAAGATAGCGAATGGAGGCAAATGGACTTGATATTTTTTAAATTACTTATTATTATTAAATCATTGACAATTTGTAACAGAAGTCAGGACAGGCACCCCAAATCCAGTTTGCTAAATGTTCAAATTCAAGGATATGGATTCACAGATCCAGAGTCAGACTTTTCTTGCTCAAAGAAAAAAAAAGATGGTCTTTTCTTATTAGCTGATCTTTGATACCAAAATCACCTTTTTGTCCTCAAATTTGTGAATCTCCAATGTTGGATCTGGCGAAGTACTTTTCATATTTCTACTTCCATGTGTGGCTTTTGTAAGATTTTGCCTAGTATTGATATGCAGAAACTGTCCTGTTGCGGATCAGCATGGTCATTTCTGCTCCAAGATTCTGTACAGAAAGAGGAAGTTAGAAAAAGGCCAGGAAGGCCAGGCACGGTGGCTCATGCCTGTAATCCTAACACTTTGGGAGGCCGAGGCGGGCGTATCACCTGAGGTCAGGGGTTCAAGACCAGGCTGGCCAACATGGTGAAACCCCGTGCCTACTAAAAATACAAAAATTAGCCGGGTGTGGTGGCGTGTGCCTGTAATCCCAGCTACCTGGGAGGCTGAGGCATGATCCTCTCTGCTCAACCCAGGAGGCAGAGGCTGCAGTGACCCGAGATCGCACACTGCACTTCAGCCTGGGCGACAGAGCAAGACTTCGCAAAAAAAAAAAAAAAAAAAAAAAAAAAGACAGAAAGAAAAGGCCAGGAAAGCACCAAGCACCAACAGTGCAGAAGACAGGGTGGGGTAAGTAGGGGTGGGGAAGGAAGTTTCAGCCAAGAATTCGCAAGTTCCTTTTCTATGCCTGGAGAGAAGAGTTAAACCACGTTTTTTCCCCAATAGTGTAGTCCCGATGGGGTGCAGTGGCTCAGGCCTGTAATCCCAGAGCTTTAGGGGGCTGAATCAGGAGAATCGCTTGAGGCCAGGAGTTCAAGGCTGCAGTGAGCTATGACTGTGCCACTGCACCTCCAGCCTGGGCAACAGAGACCCTGTCTTTTAAAAATAAAAAATAATATTGTCTCCCCATCACTGAAGACATGCAGACGCACTGAACTGGTGGTACTTCTCTGGAGAGCAATTTGGTTTGAAAGCTCTTTATACCTCTGCCCCCATTGCTGAAACCACATTCCGAAGAAAGAATCCCCAAAGGAATGAGGGGATAGAGGGTGAAAAACTGTGTAAGGTCATTGCAAGCCCAGCTATTTATAATGGTGAAAAACTGGAAACAATCCAAATGTTCAATAATGGTAGAGTATCTAAAAAATGTAGTCTATCGACCAGGTAGAATGCTATTTAGGCATTAAAGTGGTAAGTATGCAGGCTGTGTTAACTGAAAAAGGCAGATCACAATGTGGTATGGACATAAACATTACAACTATGTAAACCTAAGATATGTAGACATTAATATAAAGGAAAGAGGCCAGGCACGGTGGCTCATGCCTATAATCCTAGCACTTTGGGATGCTGAGGCCAGCAGATCACCTGAGGTCAGGAGTTCCAGACCAGCCTGGCCAACATGGTGAAACCTCGTCTCTACTAAAAATACAAAAATTAGCCAGGCAAGGCGGCAGGGGCCTGTAATCCCAGCTACTTGGGAGGCTGAGGCAGGAGAATCGCTTGAACCCACGAGACAGGGCTTGCAGTGAGCTGAGCTTGCGCCACTACACTCCAGCCTGGGAGATAAGAACGAGACTCCGTCTCAAAAATATATATGTAAAGGAAAGAAAACATGTGTAGTGTAGGGAACAAGCTACTGTGCATGCCGCTTTATAAACATTATCTCATTTAATTCTCATAGCAACTAATCATTTTGTTCTTTTTTTTTTTTTTTTTTTTATACAAGTTCTTGCCCTGTCACCCAGGCTGGAGTTCAGTGGCACGATCTCCGCTCACTGCAACCTCCACCTCCCAGGCTCAAGTGATTGTCCTGCCTCAGCCTTTGAGTAGCTGGGACTACCAGACATGTACCACAGCACCTGGCTAATTTTTGTATTTTTTTTTTTTTTTTGTAGAGGCTGGGTTTCACCATGTTGCCCAATCTGGTCTCGAACTCCTGAGCTCTGGTGATCCACCCACCTTGACCTCCCAAAGTGCTGGGATTACAGACGTGAGCCACCATGCCCGGCCAACATTTTGTTCATTTTTATACACACACACACACACACACACAAACACACACACAAAGCTGCTGGGGGCCAGCCGCGGTGTCTCACGCCTGTAATCCCAGCACTTTGGAAGGCTGAGGCAGGCGGATTGCTTGACGTCTGGAGTTCGAGACCAGCCTGGCCAATATGGTGAAACCCCATCTCTACTAAAAATACAAAAACTACTCTGGCGTGCTGCTGCGCGCCTATAGTCCCAGCTACTCAGGAGGCTGAGGCAGAAGAATCACTTGAACCTGGGAGGTGGAGGTTGCAGTGGGCCGAGATCACGCTACTGCACTCCAGCTAGGGTGACAGAGTGAGATGCCATCAAAAAAAAAAAACCCGCTGGGATTATAATTTGCATTGTGAAAAATTGGACTTTAAAACGGGTGGCTCTGGCTCTGGCCAGGCATGGTAGCTCATGCCTGTGATCCCAGCACTTTCGGAGTCCGAGGCGGGTGGATCACTTGACATCGGGAGTTCGAGACCAGACTGGCCAACATGGTGAAACCCTGTCTCTATTAAAAAATTAAAAATTTAGCTAGGCATGGTGGCAGGCGCCTGTAATCCCAACTACTCAGGAGGCTGAGGCAGGAGAATCACTTGAATCCGGGAGACAGAGATTTCAATGAGCCGAGATCTCACCACTGCATTCCAGCCTGGGCGGCAGAGTGAGACTCCATCTCAACAAAAATAGATACATAAAACAAAACAAAATTAAATTAAATTAAATTAAATTAAATTAAATGAGTGGCTCTGCCATTTACAAGATGTGTGACTTTGGACAAGTCACTTTCTAAATTGCTTCCTTCATAAAATGAAGAGGAAGCTAATTAAATGTTAAATCTGAGTGTCTTTGAGCTATCAAATGTGTCATAATTTTAGTTTGTATGTCTCTGATGTTCCTGAGAATCACAGTTCAAAATGCCTACCATGAAGTGAGTGTCCATTAACATGTTTTGAAAAGTATGGTGCAAGGCCCAGTGCAATGGCTCATGCCTGTAATCCTAGCATTTTGGGAGGCTGAGGTGGGTGGATCACCTGAGGTCAGGAGTTCCAGATCAGCTTGATCAACATGGTGAAATCTCATCTCTACAAAAAATACAAAAGATTAGCCGGGAATGGTGGCGGGTACCTGGGATTAGCTACTTGGGAGGCTGAGGCACGAGAATTACTTGAACCCAGGAGGTGGAGGTTGCAGTGAGCTGAGATCGGGCCATTGCCTGCGCGACAAGAGTGAAACTCCGTCTCAAAAAAAAGAAAGAAAAGTATGGTGCAAAATGCCACCAGAGAAAAAGATAACTGACTTTCCTATCTTAAAGCAATACACAATTCAAAATATTCTATTAATGTCATTCATATTTTCATAAATTTTGGTAACTGGAATAAAAGTGCTTCCTTTCTACCATACCCAGAGAATTGGCAGAGATGGAGGTTGCAGTGGGGGGGATAACATACCCAGAAAGAATTGGAAACTATGCACAGACAGTTTAAGTGAAAAATGTGGAAATTCTGGCTTGAACCAGCATTGTTTTCAACTAGCTTTCAAATAACTTTGTCATCTAGGAGGCACTGTTTCCCGCAACCACAAGCTGTCCTTCTGAAGTGAGGGAAGGAGGAATGTGTTAAGCCACGTGATCGGGGTTAACCCCTCCTGAACCTGACGCTCTTCAAGGCCCACGTGCCTCCCTGTTTGCCATAAACTGCCATGACTCTGGTCTTCTGACTTGGATTCTCATGAGATGCTGCTTCAGTTTTTGCCTTACTTTTTGTTCAGTTTTTTTTTTTTTTTTTTTTGAGACACAGTCTCGCTCTGTCACCCAGGCTAGAGTGCAGGGGCACCATCTTGGCTCACTGCAGCCTCCGCCTCCTGGGTTCAAGTGACTCTCCTGCCTCAGCCTCCTGAGTAACTGGGGTTACAGGCATGGGCCACCACATCTGGCTAATTTTTGTATTTTTAGTAGAGACGGGGTTTCACCATGTTGCCCAGGCTGGTCTCAAACTCCTAGCCTCAAGCAATCTGCCTGCTCGAACTCCCAAAGTGCTGGGATTACTGGCATGAGCCACCGCGCCCGGCCTGCCTTACTCTTGATAGATGTTTTCTCTTCTTGCAAGATCGCTCTTCCAGTAAGGCTGTCTCCACTTGTAAGAAATGAGAGGAGAGTTCAAGCACTGTAGTGGCTGCAGTCTGTTGAGACTATATTTGTTCCTGCCTTCTGGCTTCTCCCATCAGGAGACAAGCTTGAGGGAGGGGGGAGGTGAGTCTGCAACTGGACAACATTTTACCGGCACCTCAAGGGAATAGACCCTGCCTTGTCCCCTTCTGAAACAGGCCTTCTCCCCCGCCACAGCTGAGGAAAGTAGAAGGGGCACGGTAGGAACACAAAGGGTACTGACATTCTGTAAAGCTCCAGCATTCTGGTCTTTAAAAAGACTTCGAGTATATGAATGAGTCCTGTGTTCGTTTCTCCCCAAACAAGCATCTTTGTTGGATAGTTACACACAATTATTATTCTTTGCCTAAAAAAACTTGATCTCGTTTCTAACTGCAAATCCCCTCTGCCAGCATTTGGGTTGCAAAATGCTTTGTTTTCTTGGCCTCCTGTCTTTAGTCTCTACATCACCTGGTGAAACATTCCCAGTCCTCTGTTCACAAATGAGGACTTTTAGGGTAAATGTGAAGAGAGAAGAGAAAGAAAAGGCTTTCCGGTAACTTTTGAGTAGGGACAGGATCAGGAAGCATGGAATTATCTATTGCAGTCTGAGCTATGTGGTATGTCTATTATTATCATTATTAATAGTAACAGCATTTGAGGGGATAATTCTACTGATTTCATAGCTTTTTGTGTGTGTGTGTGTGTGTGTGTGAGGCAGGGTGTCACTCTGTCCCCTAGGCTGGAGTGATGCAGTGGTACAATCATGGTTCATTGCAGCCTCGACTTCCTGGGCTCAAGCTATCGTCCTGCCTCATTTTTTGATTTTTTGTAGAGATGAAGTCTCACTATGTTGCCCAGGCTGGTCTCGAACTCCTAGGTTCAAGCCATCTGCCAGTCTTGGCCTCCCAAAGTGCTGGGATTACAGGCGTGAGCCACTGCGCCCGGCCTCATAGCATTATTGTCAGGAATAAGTGAGGCTGAGATGTAAATAAAGTGTATGACTCAGTGCCTGGCACACAGTAAATTCCTCCAAGCTATTAGCTATTATTACTACTAACAATCATTTTTTATTGAGTTTGTACTGTACATTGGGCACTGTGTCTGATCTTTTATATCAACTGATCTGAATAACAATGGGACAGTTATAAGGAATTGTCATTATGCTCATTGTACAGATGAGAAAACTGAGGCTCAAGGTCACAAAGTCCTTAAGTGGCAGAACCGGGACCCAGGCCCAGATGTGTTCAGTTCCAAAGCCCCTCACCACACTGCAGTGGATAAAGGACACTTTCAGGGGCCTCACAAGTTAGCCAGTCAGTTACTCTCCTCACCAGTCTGTTACTAAACTATGAATGCTAATATAATGACAGCATTTCTCCCTGAACCAATTTTCTTTAAATGCCATTTCCTCCTTCTCTAAAAAGACTGAACACATCCCTGACTCACATTTGAACAAAGTCATGTCATATTTCAGATTTTCCTTTCCCTGCAGTCAGCCCTATGGCAATTACACAGGCCCAGGGCCAAATTCCAGCTCAGAGTGGAGGATGGGTGAATACCATAGGCTAAGAAAATAGCATGAGACCAACTAACAGAGGTCCCCCAAGTGCTGTCTTATCCTGCTATTTCCCAGGAGGCTGTGGATTAAGATATAAATGAGACATATGGAGATGGTAAAAAGCATATGTCAGGCATGCTGTGGTCCATGTTCCTGTCAAGCACACACACTGGGTCATTTTTAATATGAAAACACCACCAAGCAGGCTACCCAAATATTTCTACAGAACCAAAATTGAAGTCAGTACTTTATTTCTCACACCTCCCTTCTTACATCAGCCTTTTCTGCAGTATCCCGGAATTAGGTGCACATACCTCTGCCCTGCCCCCAGCAAAAGGAGAGAGAAAGAAAAGAACTGGTTAGTACCAAAAAACCAAACAGTTCCTCCTGGGTATGTTTCAGTTGAACTAATTATCCCCAGGCATAATAATAAATGTCATGATCAACAACAAAATTTATCGAACACAAACCTTCTACACAGTATTGAAGAAGGGCATTGTGGTAAAATGCCATCAGCATCCCTGCTGCACCTCCCTGTTGGTGATGTGTTCCCCACCTCCCTGTATTGTGATGCGCTTCCCTGCCTTGTCCTAAGCTCTGAGGACAACACGTAAAAGAACTCGCCATTCGAGAAATAGCCTTTTCTTCCATGAAGCCACTCAGGTACACTAGAGCTTGGCCATTTCCCCCATTCCCATCCTCACTCCCAGATTCAGATGGAAATTTAACGTGGCTGCTCATTTGGCCTTTGGCATAGGCTCCCAGGCGCCATTTTTAGTGGCCCTCTCTTCCTCTGACTCCTCCTACTGATGGAAAGCTTGTGAGCTCTGGGGTCAGATTATCCTGAATTTGAATCATGCCTTGGTGAGGTGGGGAAAGAGGAAAGATCAAAGCAGAGGACCTTGTAGGCTCAGGAGACGTCCTGGTTTCACTGGTGCAGAAGAGAGTTCCTGGGGGAAAGTAGTGAGGAATGAGTCTGGAACAGCAGGTAAGGGCCAATTCACAGGAACCTTTACAAAGAGAACAAGTTGTTAAATAGTACATCTTTCAAAACTTTGCAACATCTCCATTTAATTCCCTCCTATCCCCTTTTCAGTTTCATTGGGAGGATATAGGCCAAATTCCAGCTGGATTACATAATGGTTCCCAGCGTTGGATCAGCAATTCTCACTTTTTTTTTCCTCCCAAAAGATTGTTTAGGCAGCCTTTCACGTGTGCGTAGAGCAAAGAACATTCATTAGATAGGGTGTCAGGAGACTTCGGTTCCAGCCACAGGAAGTTGAGTCAACACCTCTCTCTGAGGCTCAGAGGAAAGTAAAAGGACTAAAGCAGGTGGCCTTGACAGTTATTCCTAGTTCTGACATCCTTGATATGTTCTCAACAGTAACATCTGGAAACTAAAGAAAAGCAAAATCCAAGTGTATGGGTCTTCCATGAGAGCAGAGGAAAATGGTCTATTTACCCATTGGCCTCAGGGATAACCTGCACTTTTTCTCTTCTCCTCATCTACCTCAAGTCTCTTCCTGAATACTCCCCTTGTGGGCCTTGAAGTGTTGGCTGTTGGGTTAACCTGAGCCTTAGAACTTTTGCTCTGTTTTTGCCGAGTCCTTCACCTGACCTGCATGCAAGGATGATGGGAATCCATTGGCAAAACTTGCTTTGGCTCTTGGCTACCCATGCGTGCATGCTGATAGACCCACATGCCCTGGAGACTGTGCACACAGGTCCCTTTATATTCTCAGGCCCTTTTTCTCCCAAAGTACACATTCTTTAAATAGGGCTGTGAGCCGGCTATGAAAAAAACAATGAGGTTTACAGTGAAGGCTTTCAGCTACACAACTGTATCAGCCCATTGACAACTGAGTTTTGCAAAGGGACATTCTCTCAAGAAGAACCAGAGCAACAACAGATTTTTAACCATTGAAAATGGCTTCAGATTGAGTCTCAAAGTGTTTATAATCTAAGACTTTAGAACACCATGTAGCCCCAGATAGGACTTGATGATTAATGAAGTACACTACATAAGTATGGATCCAGAGATTCCTCCCATCCACAGAGCTTCCAGATGTCTAGATCAACACTCAAAGCAACAAACCATGTCCTCTGCCACAGAGATATCTGAGTTTGCAGCATGAAAAAGTGGGTGCTGAGTGCAGTGGATGAGGGGACATGGTCTACTCTGAATCTGACCAATTTTCCTTGGGAAACATCTCTCCCAGTTTATAGGAGAAGATTTTCTTCTGTGGCTCACTTTCTGTGTGTGATCTGGATGTTTTTACTTCTCCCTCATTCATCTAGCTAGCTCATTTTAAAATGTAGTTGGCTTTGTGTGTGTACTGTCCTTTGTGAGGAAAAGAGATAGAAAATCACGTATGCAGTGCGTTGCATCAGACTCTGTCACAGGGCACTGTGATATGAAATGCCATCAGGCATCCCTGCTGCATCTCCCTATAGGTGACATACACCACCACTCCCACCTGTCTGTATTGTGATGCGCTTCCCTGCCTTGTCATGCTTGCTGGTAACGTCATGGTGATACCTTGGCTTTCAATGTACTCCAGGGCAATGTACACAATACTAGATCTGTATTAGAATCTCTAATATTTCCCATTATCAAAGTGTAATGGTATTAAATATTCAGCTGTAATTGTCATCACAGAAGACATTATTCAGTATACTTTCTTAGGAATGGATGTCATACAAATAATAACACTTATAGAATCAGAAACTCTGGGAATGGGGCCCAGAAATCTATGTTAACTCCCATGTTCTTCTCATTTGTTCCTATCTGGATTTTACCAATTTTTACCTCTATTAGAAATTCCAAAACGTCTTTAAAGGGCATCCCTTGATACTTTCTGCTTTTTGGCATCCTCTGAAGCTTCCCTTATATTGCAGGCCTGTATTTGGAATGAGGAGGCACAGCCCATGTTTGCTGTACTTTATTTGAAGTCAAGAAAAAAAATGAGGACATTTTCTTGCCCTTTAATAATTTTAAGTCTAGACCTTTTCAACACTGGGGTGGCCATCCAAAATATTTTCATTTCTTCCTTCTTCAGTACCCAGGGGGCTTCTAGTACTCTCTTTCATTCATTCAATAAATATTCTTTACAGGATACACAGCATGATAAATGTGGCACATCTTCCTTTACACATGCATTTTGAAATCAGTCCCATGTACTCAGCATTTATTGACTCTTCTGAGCCTTTCTAGAAGGAAGCCTGTTTAAAAGGAGTCATATCTATCTCTGTTGCAAGATATACATTAAACATCCATTTTTTTATCTGTATAACTTTAAGGGGTACAAGTGCAGTTTTGTTTTATGGATATGTTGTGTAGTGGTGAAGTGTGTGGGCTTTTATTGTAACCATCAACTAAACACCCATTTTCAATGCTTTCTTCTTCAATAGTTTGAGTCGATTTCATTAGAGGCTTAAGAGACAGCTGTACCAACACTCAGGTTAGGAGATGTAGTTGTGGGAGACCTTACCAATTAGAAAGTGTAACTTTCAAAAGGCTCAGTAGCCAGAGTGTGAGGACTGGATCAAGGAAGAAGTGGAAGACAAGGGTGAGGAATTAATAGTGTCTGAGGGCTTGTCAACTGGAAATTGGGAGGAGCCAGGTGCAGTGACTCACACCTGTAATCCCAGCAACTTGGGAGGGCAAGGCAGGTGGATCATTTGAGGTTAGGAGTTTGAGACCAGCCTGGGCAACATGGTGAAACCCCATCTCTACAAAAAACACACACACACACACACAAAAAATTAGCTGGTTGTGGTGGCACGCCTGTAGTCCCAGCTACTCAGGAGGCTGAGGCAGGACAATCGCTTGAACTCAGGAGGTGCAGGTTGCAGTGAGCCACGATTGCACCACTGCACTCCAGTCTGGGCGACAGAGCGAGACTCCATCTCAGAAAAATAAAGGAAAAAGAAATTGGGAGGCCCAGTGGAAGGAGGATGAGCTCTGGCGTTAGATATATGTGGGCTTGAATCTTGACTCTGCAACTTCCTAGCTGCGCTAACGGGGCAGGTTAGTTAACCTCCCTGGGCCTGCTTCCTCATCTGTAAAATGAGGATGGGTATAGAAGCGAGCTCATAAAGTTTTGGTGAAGATTACATGAAATAATCCACGTCTACCCTTTCGCACTGGGCCTCCCATTGAGTAGGCAATCGGCAAATGATGGCTCTTACTATCAACCAGGAAGTTTCCTCGGCTTATCTACTACTCCAAGCAGATTGCCCCCACCGCCACACCTTTCCTCTCTGAGGTTTGTCTACATTCCTACTTTGGAGGGAAATGGCAGTGGGAGCCTCTCTTTCCTCTCCTCAGAAGTTGACTGCCCCCTCCCTGGTGAGCTCAGGCAATGAAAATCAACCCCTCCACCCCAGGGAAGACCTAAAAGGAGATGGTACAGAGCAGCCTGCAGAAATTAGACAGCGGGGTCACCCTGGTCCTCTGTGCCACAGGAAGGAGGGGTACTGAAGTGTCAGTTGTGGGGGGGCAGTGCTTCAGCGGGAATTCCAGAGCTGAGAAGGCTGCCATCAACCAAGTGAGACATGACCAGGCCCTGAGGCAAGTCTGTAACTTAGGAGGGAAGAAAGCGCAGATGTGGGAAAAGGAAGGAAAATGTGAGTCGATTTGGCAAGAGATGAGTCCAGAAGGAAACATCACTCTTTCTGGGCATCACAGTCAAGCTACAACAGATGCAGGACAAGAGTAAGCGATGAGAGGAGAAAGAACACAAAACCAGAGCCTTGTCTCAACTGTGTATGTGACAAGGAATCTAACAGGTCGTTCAGGATGGAGAGAAAAAGCCATCGCATGGCTGGTAAGCTTAAAACTCATAGTACAGGGCTGCGGTGGCGGCAGTTTGCATGCAAATTTGCTAGATTGGTAAGCTCACTAAATGTTTATTATATGTAAATTCAATTGTTAAAAAAACTTCATCTTTTAATAGAAACAAATGTGGCAATTTCTAGACCTATTATGACTGGGTTTCTGAATGTTTTTCCCAAGGGTGTAAAGTTTAAGGGGAAAAAATAGCCTAGAAGGAAGAAAAAGCGAGCAGGATTCCAGTTCTCTGCTCGCTGGGGAACACATGCTTTCCAAATACGGAGAGGAGAGGAGAGGAAAGCTGCCGCCTGGGTTCTTTCCCAGTTCTGAGTCTGTTTTGGCTACAGAATACACTCCACTTTCCCCAAGCTGACAGCTTTCAGTTCCAATATTTTTTTCTCAGAAATGTACATTCTCATGGGAGCTCCTTGGTGAGCTTCTGCAGCCCCAGAGAAACATCTAAAGGGACCCTGATATAAGTCATTAGTTTAGAGTCAATGAGATTGGGGGCCCTAGAGGGCAGGATTCCTTCCGTATGTATTTGTCCCCACACTGCTAGTCACAGAGTAGGTGGTTAATAAAAGATAGATTGAATAATTTACCTACTAAATGAATGCTAAATCTCACAGTAATATACCAATGATGTTAGAGAGAAAGAAGTTATATCTATAGATTAAAAGGCATATCAAATAATGCAATGTATGGACCTTGTTTGAATTTTTATGCAACGATTTTTTAAATGAGGCAATTTGGAAATTTGAACACTGCCCTGCACCATGTTTTTTCTTTTTTTCTTTTCTTTTCTTCCTTCCTTTCTTCCTTCTTTCTTTCTTTCTCTTTTCTTTTCTTTTTTTTTTTTTTTTTTGAGACAGAGTTTTGCTCTTGTTGCCCAGGCTGGAGCGCAGTGGCACAATCTCGGCTTACCACAACCTCCGCCTCCCGGGTTCAAGTGATTCTCCTGCCTCAGCCTCCAGAGTACCTAGGATTACAGGCACGTGCCACCATGCCCAGCTAATGTTTGTATTTTTTAGTAGAGACAGGGTTTCACCATGTTGGCAAGGCTGGTCTAGGACTCCTCACCTCAGGTGATCTGCTCGCATTGGCCTTCCAAAGTGCTGGGATTACAGGTATGAGCCACCGCACTCAGCCTTTTTTTTTTTTTTTTCTTTTAATGTCATCATTTAAAAATAGATTTTACATTAAGATCCAGATTTCCAGTTTATTCTGAAAAATGGGAATATCTGGCCACAAATGGGCCCATCTCCCCACTCAGCGACCGTGGGCTGGAATTAAGGCGTGGTTACTTGCTTTTGGAGGTGGTTCCCACAGTCCCCATCTCAGGCCCAGAATAAGTGCTAATTCTTCCACAAAGACTTATCTGATCACTCTAAACAGGACTGATTTCTCATCCCTTTTAGCCCTTGGAACCCGTTTCAGTTACTCACCTAAATCCTACTCATGCCACCTGTATATGGTTATTTCTGGATGTCTTATCTCCCCTCTTCCTCCTACACCCTGGCTAGACTGAGGCCTTTAGAGGCTCTAAACACTGAAAAGACTAGTAGGGTGCCTCCCCATGTGTAATTCCCAATCAAATTTTATTTTTCAAAGTGACAATGTTTACAAATAAGTTGAAGACAAACTTCTAGATTGAAAAAAACTCGGCTGGGCACAGTGGCTCACGTCTGTAATCCCAGCACTCTGGGATGCCAAGGAGGGTGGATCATTTGACCTCAGGAGTTGGAGACTAGACTGGGCAACATGGCAAAACCCCGTCTCTACTAAAAATACAAAAATTAGCCGGGCATGGGGGTGCAGGTCTGTAATCCCTGCTACTCGGGAGGCTGAGGCAGGAGAATCACTTGAATCTAGGAGGCAGAGGTTGCAGTGAGCCAGGATTGCACCACTGCACTCCGGTCTAGGTGACAGAGTGTGACTCCATCTCAAAAAATAAAGAAAAAATTATCTAACTTCTTATTTTGAAAAACCTCAAATCTTTACCCCTACATTCTTCAACATTTATGTCTTTTTGTGTGTGTGTGAGATGAAGTCTTGTTCTGTCTCCCAGGCTTGGAGTGCAGTAGGCAATCTCAGCTCACTGCAACCTCCGCCTCCTGGGTTCAAGCAATTCTCTTGCCTTAGCCTCCCGAGTTGCTGGAATTACAGGCATGCACCATCACATTCAGGTAATTTTTGGGTTTTTGTCTTGTGTTTTTATTTTTTTGTAGAAATGGGGTTTCGCCATGTTGGGCCAGGCTGGTCTGGAACTCCTGAGCTCAAGTGATGTGCCGGCCTCGGCCTCCCAAAGTGCTGGGATTACAGGCGTGACTATTTATTTCTTAAGAAGAAGTGCATTTTCCTAGGTGACTACAACATCATTCCCATACCCAAGAAATTTCACCTTGATACAATATCATGTACCATACAGTTCATTCAAATTTTCTAATTGTGCCAGTAATGTATGCCTTTTAAAGCTTCTTTTGAAAATTAGGGTTCTAATCAAGGATCATTCATTGCATGTGGTCTCTTTAGCCTCCTGTGATCTGGAACACTTCTCTGATTTTTGTTGTTAGTCTTTCATGACACTAATATTTTGAAGCATTGGGGCCAGTTTTGTAGACTATATCACAGTCTCTACCTCTGTCTGAAGGTTTCTTCATTATTAGATATGGGTTCAACATTTTTGCAAGAAACTACAAAGCTGATGTGTTTTGCTAAATTTTCTGTTTGTGGAGTTCCAGATAAGGTCATGAAAGCTGAACTTGCATTTGTGCATGTGTGTTTTGTGGGCACCCTAATCATATGTGTGTCATATTAATAAACATGGATGGCTACCATCCTGGATATCATGCAAAGCATTAATCTCTGTATTTACTTAGAAGCAGAGCTTCGGAAGTTATAATGCCAAACTGTTTATTTTCCCCACTAGGTTTTTTTTTTTTTTTTTTTCCTTCAAGACAGAGTCTCCCTCTGTTGCCCAGGCTGGAGTGCAGTGGCAGCTCTCGGCTCACTGCAACCTCCACCTCCTGGGTTCAAGTGATTCTCCTGCCTCAGCCTCCCAAGTAGCTGGGATTACAGGGGCCTGCCACAACGCCCGGCTAATTTTTGCATTTTTAGTAGAGATGGGGTTTCCCCATGTTGGCCAGGCTGATCTTGAACTCCTGACTTCAGGTGATCCACCCACCTCGGCCTCCCGAAGTGCTGAGATTACAGGTGTGAGCCACCGTGCCTGGCCCCCAACTTGTATTAACCCACATCATCGCAAACATTTATTGACCACGTTTTAATTTTTGTTAAATGTGTAGGCGCAACATAACATAATGTCTTTTTTTTTTCATCTTTTGTTTTTGTTTTTGTTTTTGTTTTTTGAGACAGAGTCTCGCTCTGTCACCCAGGCTGGAGTGCAGTGGCGCTATCACGGCTCACTGCAAACTCCATCTCCCGGGTTCAAACGATTCTCCTGCCTCAAACTCCCGAGTAGCTGGAATTACAGGTGCCCGCCACCATGCCCGGCTAATTTTTGTATTTTTAGTAGAGACGGGGTTTCACCATGTTGGCCAGGCTGGTCTCGAACTCCTGACCTCAAATGATCCACCCGCCTCATTCGCCCAAAATGCTAGGATTACAGGCATGAGCCACCATGCCTGCCCCTGTATTACATATTATATTACATATATTATATATTAATATATGTAACATATACTATCATTGCCAACATATGTAATATATGGTATTAGCTTCTTCCATTTTATAGCTCCTATGTCATTTGAAGACTCAGTGGGCTCGCCAAAGTGCCCATCTCACAAGTGGTCCTGCCCCATTTTGGGATCTCCTGCACCACACTTAATGGCCCCAACCATAAACTGGGTCCCTACAACTGTGTCACCACGCACACACTCACAACAGTAGTGACTCCACCTCATAAAGGCAAGCGCCCATGAAGTGAGGTCTGCCCCTTAAAGGAGCCTCAGGCCAATTACGGCTTTCCTTGTGAATGGGAAAAACATTCTGCAACCTGGTAGAGTCTCTCCCAAAATCCGGAGAGATTGACGCCAATAAGTCCTCTGCCTCTCTTTAAAGACTCACAAACATCTTAAAGATATTTCACCCAACTTTGAGACCTATGTATCATGATTTATTGCGCAACAGTTTAGGGAAGTCCACTCATGATGGGGCCCCTAGCACCTCAAAGCAACCCTGCCACTCTCAACCTCTCCTTGGGCCTCTTCCCCCAACTTGGGTCTTTCTTTGTGTAGTGTTTCAAGGACTAGTAAACTCACGATACAAGTGCACCCAGGAGGCACGCCGTAAATGCTCTTTAAATGAATGAATGAATGACGAAGAAATGTTACTGCGTTGCTAGGTAAAGGTGAAGAAAGGAATGTTGGGGGCCAAGCTGGGTGCTGATTGGCTAGTCCCCACAATGCAGTAAGGGCAGAGCACGGAACGTAGGAGAGGGTTTCTTTAGACCAGGCAGTCGCTGCCCAGCCGGTCAGGACGTGGGACGCAAGGGGCAATCCTGCCTGGTTCGCAGGTCCGAGGCGGGCGCGGTGGCCCTTTGGGCCCCGCCCCGCCCCGCCTACCGGCAGCCAGGCCAAGGCCCAAGCGGAGGTCGCGCCGACGCCTGCGCAATGTATGCGGAGAGCCACCACCGCCTCCGGTCCCGACTCCGATGATGGCGGACGGCGCCGCCGCTGGCGCTGGCGGCAGCACATCTTTGAGAGAGCTGCGGGCACGGATGGGTGAGCGGGCGGGCGGCTCCCGAGGGTGGTTCGGGCCCGCGTGGGAGGTGGTGTTCCCGCAGCCCCCGGGCCGTCGGAGCGGCGCAGCGCGGGCCACAAAACTTTTCCCTGCAGTCGCCTCGTGCTATCCGGTCCTCCCCTCACCCCCGCCGGAGTGCCCTGGGACGGGACAGGGAGTAGCCTTGGGCCGGGGGTGGGGGGTTGAAATGGTCTGCCGACGCCGCGAGCCGCCTGAGTCCCGCCGCCAACGGTCGAACTGCCGCTGCCAACGGTCTAAGCCCCGTGGACGCGGCGCGAGGGAACTCACAGGCTCTGCTTCGACGGGTGGGGCGGGGGCGGCTGGAACCCGGACCCCGCGGACCGCCCCGAGCCCCGTCTGCCCTTGGGGGGCGGCGGCCGCCCGCGCAGCCGCCCCAACGAACGCGCAGCTGCCCCAACGAACGCGCAGCTGCCTGGGATGTGCGGGCGCCCGCGGGGACTCCGCGCGCCGGCGCCGCCTCCGTGGCCAGGCAGCCTTTCCAGGCACGGAAAATTTGAGTTATCCCCCAGCCCGGGTCGTGGCGAGTTTAGGCGCTTTTACTGTCGCAGTCCTTGCCTCTCCCAAAGGCTTACCTCCTGCACCCTCCCAGTCAAGGTTCAGGGAAGAAGCTGGGTGAGGGTGGGGATACTTAAAAGTTGATTTAAAAGTTGGGATGCAACTTGGCTCTTTGCATCTCCTGATTTGCCTGCTGTAGCACATGACTTAGACAAGATGTCATCTTCCGTGGGACATCTTGCAGTCCCTAGGCTGAACTGAACGAGAATCAGCACTTCAGAGTGCTTTTTCCTCAACGGGTCCCATCGCCAAAAAGTTTTTCTCTCCTCGAAAACCGTTAATCTTACACAATTTGACAGCGCATTGCTTGGTCCAGGAGACTGCTCCACTACCTGAGAGAGGATTTCTTCCTTGCAGGAGGTTGCCTTTAGCCTGTTAGCCTAGTTCCCTCTGCTATGAGCGCGAATAAAACGATTTTATTACTTTTAATTGAATTTGTTAGGGTTTTTTTTTTTTTTTTGCATTTGCAATTAAAAAGTTAGATTGTTTACGACTGGGAAGCCGTACGTCACTTGAGAAGACTTTGAATCAGCTCTCCAAAGACTGTGTCAGAAGCATATACTACATACACTTTCACCATTCATCAGGGAGAAAAGAATCTTCCTTCCGTGTCTAAACTTATGGTTCACCTAGAAAGAGAGTCTCCAATAAATTGTGTTGCTTATTGGTACCCGTGGCTCTCAGACACTGGTTTATTTCAGTGATTTAGATTAACCAGCATTACTCCAATATGGTGAAGAAGTTGTGAGCCGGATAAACCCCTAAAAACAATTGTGTATCAGATGTTGGAAAGTGTTTTAAAATTATATATGGAACAGATACTTGAATTCACAGCATTTCAAACCAAAAACTTAACAGCCACGTAGAAGTCTTAACCTAGAACCCTGGTTTAAATCCTTGCTGCCCACTTCATGTTAGGAATTGGAAATATCGCACGTTAGACTTTTTTCACAGAGCACCAACTTGACCAGAACTGCCCTTTAGATCTCAGCGTTTTCCTGAAAGGGTCAAGGAGAAGATGTTTTTGCTAAAATGTTGTTTTCATCTTCTGCTGGGAGCCTGTCAGCAAGAGTTAAAACTGTCTTGAATACATAACATATAAATGCACAGCACAGTCAAAATACATTTATTTTATACATTTGTGTATGCATTCAACAGATACATGTGTATATATATATGTGTGTTACATATAAAGTGTAAATATATATTTGTCAAGTGATGTTTTCTGTGCATAGCACTGTGCTGAGGTTGTAACATACCGAATATTTATTTTAACAAAACACATGTGTTTATATTTTTATGCAGAATTGTTTTAAAATAAAAATTAATTTGAATATTTCAACCAGATGAGCGTAAGAAACTTGCCACTGACATATCACCTTTCCCTTCTTGTTTTTCTAAATTCACCAGTGTTTCTCAGTTTAGAATAACTTATTCAAAGAATAATTTCTACCAATGCAGAAAAAGTTACTGAAATTGACAGCCAGATTATCATACAATTTTAGAGTTGGAGAAACCTTAAGATTATCTTGTCAGGCATCCAGAGTCCCAGCTGTAAAACCCTGGGGGCACTTCTACGACTTGAATGGGCACTCTCCTGAGGAGCTTAATATTTTTCCAAGTAGCCATTCCATTGTAGACAGCTCTAAATTGTAGAAAATTGTCTCCAATTTTGTCTTCAAGACAGCTATCTTTGGTTTGAACTTGGAGGTCTTCTGAAAGTCTCAGCCCTATGACTTTGGCTTTTGCTATTTGAGGCAAAATTCTGTGAATCTGCCTGATTTTTATGGTTCGCTGATGGCAGATTTCTTTTCCTGTTATTTTTTCTTAATATTTCAAAATAAAGTTGCTTTGAAATTTACAGTTAAATCAAGTTCTGGCTTCACCACTTACTACTTGTGTGAATTGGGAAAGTTATGTTTAGCTTCAGTTTCCTCAACTGTTAAAAAAAAAAAATTGGGGAAAATAATTATGTTCACTTTATAGGATTGTTGTAAGAATTACATGCAGTAGGCCAGGCGCGGTGGCTCACGCCTGTAATCCCAGCACTTTGGGAGGCGAGGCGGGCGGATCACGAGGTCAGGAGATCGAGACCATCCTGGCTAACATGGTGAAACCCCGTCTCTACTAAAAAAAAACACAAAACATTAGCCGGGTGTGGTGGCAGGCGCCTGTAGTCGCAGCTACTCGGGAGGCTGAGGCAGGAGAATGGCATGAACCCAGGAGGCGGAGCTTGCAGTGAGCCGAGATGCACCACTGCACTCTAGCCTGGGTGAAAGAGTGAGACTCTGTCTCAAAAAAAAAAAAAAAAAAAAAATTTACATGAAGTAATACAAATGAGCTTTGTAAATGGTGACATGATATACAATATGTGTTATGGACGTTTTTAGAAAAGTTCCATAAATACAGATTAAGATTCATAATTCAGTTTTAGTAATAAACTACACATTTTCTTATTTAATCTCTGGACAAAATATAGCTTTTACTTTAATTTTGGATTTAGAATTAGTATAAGGACTACAGAAATACCTTGCTGTTACTTTTAACTGAATATTAAGTAAATTCCCTCATTCATTTAAATGCATGTTAAGTAAATTCTTCCATTCAATGAAGTTGAATAAAATGTTGACTTTAATATATCCAGACATAAAGGTGTTATCCCATTTTCTGGACATTTTAAATAATTTTTAAACCCTGTCCTTTCTGTTAATGTATTTCTTACCAGTAGGAATTTGAATACAAAGGTCTAAAAATCAGATTTGATACTACTACTACATTAACCTTTATATGATTTGGTTCATTATTCTCACCACAGCTACTTCTAAGGTTATTTCTGTTTAATAAGATTTTTAATTAGCCTGGTAAAAATGTACTTTTTTTGAGACAGGGTCTCTCTCTGTCGCCCAGGCTGGAGTGCAGTGGGATGCTAAAGGCTCACTGCAGCCTCAAACTCTTGGGCTCAGCCTCCTGAGTAGCTGAGACTACAGGTGTGCACCACCACACCCAGCTAATTTTTGTATTTTTATAGAGATGGGGATTTGCCATGTTGCCCAGGCTGGTTCCAAACTCCTGACCTCAAGTGATCCACTTGCCTTGGCCTCCCAAAGTGCTGGGATTACGTGCATTAGCCACCACTCTGGGCCAAAAATGTAGATTTTGAGAGAAATTATCAGCTAAATAATGTCAAATACAGACTATCCTTAGGACTTCTAAACAGGAGAACTGAATGTGTAAAAACAATACTTACAAGTACTTTATTGTTTTCTCTGTGCTCACATAAAAATGTTGCAAGTGGGTATATAGGAGTGTCTATAGACTAAGAATTTTTGTTAATATACTAGTGCTCAAATTCAGAAAATAATTGTGGTCCATGGAATTGCCAGTAGTTAAATTATTAAGGAAGCTGAGAAGAGTCTCGTCTTCAAATTAGGCTAGGTCATATATTATCTGGGCTGTTCAGCCCCTGGGGTTAAAAAAAAAAAAATGGTGATCCTTATGGCAGCAATTGTGATGTCACTTTCAAGGTTATGCTGTAAAATAACTCCCTCAGTGGCAATTAACACCTCAGAGTTCATTCATTTTATAAGTCCAAGGACAGCCCCTCTATTCCCTCAGTTACTTTAACTGCCCATCTTCAACCATTATATTTTTCTTAATACATAGAAACCAGACTTGTATGCAGCATCACAGGGGCTTACCTCCTGTGCATTTCTACAAGGGAAGAAGAGTTAGTTTTCATACTCTTTTTGAAGATGCTCAGTATTGTGGGGCATTTTAGATATAGCCATATGTGGAATTAAAGGGTTCAGGGATTCCCCTATAATAACTCATGTGTGTCATCCTGGAATTTTAGTTTTCTTGCTTTTCCTCATACTGTGCTTTCCTAATCTTACACTTCACCCTTATCGAAGTTTATCACTTTTCTGCCTGTTTACACGTTTGTTTGCACCTTGTACAGTTTATATTTGTTTGCTTGACATCTACCTAGAATGATACCATCTCATTGGAGATTACTTTTTCTAAAAGCCTATTTATTTCTCCACCTTCAATATGCATCAGAATAGAGCTTTTAACAACTGTAGATGCCTGGGCCCCACACCCAGAGACTGGTGGTGGGGAGCAGGCAGGCAGGCATTGCTGATTTTCTAAAAGTGAGTTAGGTGATTCCAGTGTGCAATCAGGGTAGAAAGCCCCTGATTTAGGTAATTTATAAGTGTACTCCTTAACATTGGTTGGGCCTGATCTTTTTCACTGAGTATTTCACTGTTAACACTTTGCTTCCCGATTCAGATCCATAAATTCTTAACCTGTTATCTTCTGAATTTCCAATTTATGGTGAAGCTTAGTTTTTCCAATTCCTTGCCAGCTCAGTTTTTCTAACACTTGGTGTAATGTTTCATTTGAGACATTTTTGAGATCTATTAATCATTGGCTCCTACTCATCCACAAGCTTATGCTGCCACCGCCACTAACAACTCAATTATCTTTATGTCTGCAAATACCCTGGCCCATCTTAGTAAACACTTTAAATTCTTTGTTAAAGTATTGCTGAAGATCATAGGTGTTCAATATATCTTTGTTGTTGACCCAGATGAAATCAGTCATGATTTATAGAAGTGATCCTATCCTTTATCATCAAATACAACTGGCCGTGGTTTGCTGACTCCTGTGTTAGTTATTCGTATTCTTAACATCTAATTCCTTATCTCTGTATTTTAGTTGCTGCAGCAAACGAGATTGCTAAGGAAAGGAGGAAGCAAGGTGTGGTTAATCGTGTTGCAACCCATTCCTCAAATATAAGATCGACATTTAAACCAGGTATAATTTCTCTGATGCTTTGATAGATGTCAAAGTGTCATATCTTTAAAATTTGATATCCTATTAATATCTAACTATATTCTGTTTTTTTTTTTTTTTTTAGTAATCGATGGATCCATGCTTAAAAATGACATAAAACAAAGATTAGCAAGAGAGCGCAGAGAGGAGAAAAGGAGACAGCAAGACGGTATATTTTAGACCTTTTTTCAAAAATCAAAATGAATTTTATGTTGTTGTATATTGCAAAGTGTTTTTAACTTACTCCTCCTAATTTGTTTATATGATAGAGTATAATTTTTATATTATGTATTATTTTGGATTAAATCTTTTTACTAAATCAGGTAAAGAAGACCCATGAAAATTCTTTGATTAAGTTGTTTAATTTTCGGAGGAGTAGTGTGTCTTAGCTTTGATTTTCTGAAAACTAAGGTCTGGAAATTTCTTCAATATTTGTAAAAACAATCAGAATGAGATTTCAGTAAAAGTGATTCTTTTTTTTTTTTTTTGAGACAGAGTCTCACTTTGTCACCCAGGCTGGAGTGTAGTGGCACAATCTCGATTCACTGCAACCTCTGCCTCCCAGGTTCATGCCATTCTCCTGCCTCAGCCTCCCAAGTAGCTGGGACTACAGGCAGCTGCCACCACGCCCGGCTAATTTTTTTTATTTTTATTAGAGATGGGGTTTCACCATGTTAGCCAGGATGGTCTCGATCTCCTGACCTCATGATCCACCTGCCTCGGCCTCCCAAATTGCTGGGATTACAGGCGTGAGCCACCACACCTGGCCAGTAAAAGTGATTCTAAAACTGAAAATAAATTGCCAATAATCCTAATATAGATAAGATGAAAAGCATGTTACCAAGTTGTAAAAAGATTATCCTTTTAGATCCTAATTTATACAGAGTCACACTTCAGAAGCATTTAGTGAGGGAAAATTTGAATATAGAAAAAATTGTGCTCTCCTATAATGTGGTATATGGTTGAGTCCATTAATGTAAAACTGGCATGTTTAATATGATCTGTATAGATGAGGACTTTGAAAGAAGTTTCCTAGTAGAAGGGAACAAAACATATATCCTGTCCATGTGGTTTTTAAAAATTAGTATTTTAATGTACAGCATATTAATATGGTAGGGTTTGACTTTAGCTCAAATCAACAGAAATATCACATGAAAGAAAATATTTTTTCTTAATTTGGAATTGTAGTTTGGACAGGATAAGAGTCATTTGGCATAGACAATCCAGTTCTCCAGAGTTAAATGAATACTCAGTGAAAATGGTTCTTCAGTGGCTACCTCTGTTCACTTTTTTTTTTTTTTTTTTTTTTTTTTGAGACGGAGTTTCGCTCTATGGCCCAGGCTGGAGTGCAGTGGCCAGATCTCAGCTCACTACAAGCTCTGCCTCCCGGGTTCACGCCATTCTCCTGCCTCAGCCTCCCAAGTAGCTGGGACTACAGGCGCCCGCCACCTTGCCCGGCTAGTTTTTTTTTTTTGTACTTTTTAGTAGAGACGGGGTTTCACCATATTAACCAGGATGGTCTCGATCTCCTGACCTCGTGATCCGCCCGTCTCGGCCTCCCAAAGTGCTGGGATTACAGGCTTGAGCCACCGCGCCCGGCCTTGAGCCACCGCGCCCGGCCTCTGTTCACTTTTATAATAAATCTTTAGTTACTAGCACAGGTTGTGTTAAGAAAGGGAATGAGATATGTTAACTTTTTCCTTCTGTGTGTGTGATGTGGAAAATCTAAATATTTTCTTGGCTCTTACACCTTGAAAATGTATTTGGAATATTTCAGCCAATAAAGAAACACAACTACTTGAAAAAGAAAGAAAGACCAAGCTCCAATATGAAAAACAGATGGAGGAAAGACAGAGAAAGCTGAAGGAACGAAAAGAGAAAGAAGAACAACGGAGAATAGCCGCAGAAGAAAAAAGACACCAGAAGGATGAAGCACAAAAGGTACGTAATTTTACAGCCTATACATGAGAGGATAATCTGTGTTGCCTGAGTCTGGAATATTGTTTTCTCAGGCCTTCTCTGCCTTACTGGCCCTGTAGAAAGGGAACCAATCCCAGCTCTTTCTTCTTCGTTTCCCCTTCCCCTCAGCATTATATAGGCTCTTACTCATGTCCTGATAAGATCCCAGGAGCTTAGATCCACTAGCCTAGGGAATGGGGAGCGTTCCAAATCCAGGAACAAAACCCCGTCCACCTTCAGGACTTGCACATGAGGTACCTGTGGCCTGGGGTTTGTTCTGAGTGGCTATGTTTACTACCAAAAAGCATTCACTGTTGTCTCATTGCCTGCAGAATAAGGGCAGACCCCACTGTCTGACCCTCCCTGACATCCCTCATCTGACTGATTTCTCACAACTCCTTTAAGAGTGTGACTCCTGAGCCAAATCAGGGCACTCGCTCTCCCTTTCAGCTTCCCTGGCTCCCTGTGGTGCACACTCACACTCTCTCCCTCTCTACCCTCTGTCCCCATGTTCCTCACATTCCCTTTCCTGACAGGGCCCCTCTGGATGTGTGGTTCAGAGTCAGCATTCTTGCTTTTGTTTTGTGGCACTGCCCCTCTCGTTTCCTTTCTGGATTCTCTTTTGGTGTCCTTGGCACTCTGTTGGGATGAGTCCGTGGCTTTGTTATGCCCTCTCCTTTTCACTTCTGTACCTCTTCAGTTTGTCTTTTGTGGTACTGGGCATCTGGCTACCTGTCTCATTCTGTATGATTCTGACACCTAATTTTTCTCTTGTAGGTCATTTCACTACTTGACTTGGAGTATGCTTGACTCCTTCTGAATCTAGCGTGGTCTCTGTGACACCGTTTTCTATCTTCCTGGCATTCTCTCTTTCTCTTTATTCCAGGGATTTTTTTTTCTCTCTGAGACAGAGTCTCACTCTGTCGCCCAGGCTGGAGTGCAGTGACATGATCTTGGCTCACTGCAACCTCTGGCCCCCGGGTTCAAGCAGTTCTCCTGCCTCAGCCTCCCAAGTAGCTGGGATTACAGGCGCCCACCACCACGCCTGGCTAATTTTCATATTTTTAGTAGAGATGGGGTTTCACTATCTTGGCCAGGCTGGTCTTGAACTCCTGACCTCGTGATGCACCCTCCTCGACCTCCCAAAGTGCTGGGATTACAGGCGTGAGTCACCCTGCCCAGCCCATTACAGGGATTCTTAAGTGTCCCTAAATAAACCTTAGTCTATCTTTTGGTCTCTGTCTGACTCTGGCCTTTTTTTGCCTGAGGCAGCTCGCTTTTCTTTTTTCTGTCTTTGTCTTAGCTTCTGTCTGTTTTTCCCCATCTTTATATCCTCTGCCTGCCTTTCTCTCAGTGTGTTGTATTTTTATTTCCCTCTCTTATTTTCTGTCGCTCTAATATTTACGTTTCTTTTTCTCTCCTTTTCTCTTTGGTTCCATTTCTCCCATGAAGCTTCCTCTTGTCTTTCTCTGCGGCGCTCAGTTTCCTCCCTCATCCATACCGTTGCTCTTCTACGTGCTTCCTCTCCAGCCCTGCACCCGATCTGGAGAGCTTCCTGATTCTAGGACACTTCTTATACCACCTCTTCCCCATCCATGGTGTACTGTGTCTCTATCTCTCTCTTTCTGAACCTTTTTCTGTGGTTGTTTATGTTCTGTTTCATGCTCTAGTATTTGGTAGACTCTCATTCAGAATTTCTGTCACTTCCCATCATCCTCTGTGAAACATCTCTTATTTTACTTATCTGTAGTGAAGAGATGAAGGCCAGAGAGAGAGAGAGAGAGAGAGAGAGAGAGAGAGAGAGAGAATGAACTAAGTAAAGATAAACCAAGAAAGAACCAAGAACTAAGTAAAGAACCAAAGAAAGTGAAATATAAACTGTGTGTAGAGTGAGTGGGAGTCCATGGAGGAGAGAGACAAGTCACAGGGACTGAGACCAAAAAATAAAGACTATCTTAGAGAAAGAGGAAGCTGCCAGAGAGAACACAGAGAAGAGAAGAGAATGCAGAAGAATGACACTACAGACAGAAAGGGAGCCACGGACATGGCAGGAGAAGGGGCAAAAGAAAACCCCAGATAGCTAGTGCAGGGGAGTCCCAGACAGAACAGGGGACATGGGACACTGTAAGCAGGCTACATATAGCAAAAGAGAGGAATTCTGGAGAGCAGAAAAAAACCCATACTCAGTGGTGCTGAGGTGTATATGAAATGGGATAGGAACTTCCACATGAGCCCTGGGTGGCCATAGTGTGAGAAGGGATCTGGAAGAGAGCACAGTAGGTAATGCATTTGGAAACGGTGGAATAGAATCAGAAATAGTTTAATAATACAAAGTTAATCTTTGTTTTTAGTCTATTATAGTTTCAGGGTTTGTAAGTAATTCAGAACAACTGCCTTTCTGTTAGAAAATACAGTTTTCAAATGTTGCCATTATATCAACTTTAAGAATTGCAGTTGCTTTTCTTCTCAGAAGATACGGCTCCTCTCCATTTTCCTAGTACATTTATCTTTGCCCTTGGTAGAAACAGTAGAGGCTTTGTAAGAATGGCGTTTGCTGTGAAACGGTTGTTGTTAGGGAAAAATAGAAGACCTTTGGTCCTAAAAGTTGATTTGCTTACCTGAGTTCATGCTATGGTACAGTACAAGGATGAGAAATATTTGAGAGAAGAGCTCATTTCTGGAAGTGGAGTTGTTTTGCTACAGCATGGCATTTACTTTGTATAGCTGTTGTCTTAATCAGTTTAAGTTAAAGTTGAGGTCAAGACAAATATATTGATTGTCTTTTTTGAAACTTTATTTTTATTAGTTAACACCAGAATTTAAGCTGTTACAGATGTGAGTATAATAGATGATTCTGGTATAAATTTAACTTTCATGTGTGCTGATTTTTCCCCTGCCTCCTTCCACAAAGAATTTAAGATGACTTAAAAATACATACCACACCAGATGATAAAATAAATGGTTGGGGGAATCAAGCAGAGGGGAAAATTAAGGTAGGCAAATAAAACATAAGGTATGATTAGCATACATAAAAGTACACCAATCAGTCTTTGCACAGTTGCTAGAAAGAGGCTACACATTTGGCTCTAAGTTTCCTAATGATATAAACAAAGAGGAAAGCGTGGTCATTTTCTCAATGCAGGGTCCATAAGATAAAAAAAAATGAGTTATTTAGGAGAAGCACTGGTACTGATAGATAGCTGAGACATATCGCCAATTATCTTAAACTTTTACCTGAGACAGAAATTTGGTTATGGTTTATTTTATAAGCTACAGATCAAAATTATACTGACTAATATAATGAATATGTAAAAATATGTTGGCATTTATTTTAAATAGGAAAAATTTACAGCCATTCTTTATCGTACTTTGGAACGGAGGAGACTTGCTGACGATTATCAACAAAAAAGATGGTCATGGGGAGGCTCTGCAATGGCGAATTCTGAGAGCAAAACTGGTAATTAATACACCTGTTAAATTTTAAGTTTGTTTATGTTCTTATTTAAATATTGGCTATGAGTAGAAGCTTGCATTTACAGCAAGGTTTTAGTGTTTGTATCCTAAACAAAAATACTGTACATAGTAAACTTAAATTTGTATTATATGCCATTGCAAAGGAAACAGGTGAAATGTTATAGTAGATTTTAATTAGCTCAATATACCTAAAATCTTATTTAAACTTATAATCAGCACAAAAATGATGAATAATGAGTAAGTTTTACGCAGCTTATCGAATGCATATTTTTAAAAATAAGTCTACCTTGTCTACTATTGATTCAGTGTAAATTTTCTTATATGCACATAATTCTACACAATTTCAGAAAACAAAAGTAAAATTTATATAGTTTAGAAGGATTGGCCAGTTGCCGTGGCTCAAGCCTGTAGTCCCAACACTTTGAGAGGCCAAGGCAGGCAGATCACTTGAGGTCAAGAGTTTGAGACAAGCCTGACCAACATGGTGAAGCCCCGTCTCAATTTAAAAAAAAAAAAAAAAAAATTGATTGACTGGCAGTGAATATTGTGAGCTTGAGTAATGTAAGTCTGTGCTCCATAGAACTATATCATGAAAACTCATTTTGTTTCAGTTAATGATGCTTTCCTCCTTGAAATATGATTACAGTAAGTATTATGTCTTTTCTCAGCCAATAAACGATCTGCATCTACTGAAAAACTTGAACAGGGAGCTTCTGCTTTAATCAGACAAATGCCTTTGTCATCGGCAAGCCTTCAAAATTCCGTTGCCAAAAGTAAGTAGTTATTTCATGTATTCTACTGAATTTCTATTTAATGAAATCAGTTATTTATATTTTTACAGTACCACCTATTTAGATTGTGGAACATTTAGGTTTATTTCAAAAGAGTCCCATGTTACTTTACAGCAGAGGGAGAGAGTTAGTCATACTTTTTTTTTTTTTTTTTTTTGAGACAGAGTCACGCTCTATTGCCCAGGCTGGAGTGCAGTGGCATGATCTTGGCTCACTGCAACCTCTGCCTCATGGGCTCAAGCGATTCTCGTGCCTCAGCCTCCCAAGTAGCTGGGATTACAGACATGCATCACCATGCCCAGCTACCTTTTGTACTTTTGGTAGAGACGGGGTTCCACCATGTTGGCCAGGCTGGTCTCGAACTCCTGACCTCAAGTGATCCACCCACCTCGGCCTCCCAAAGTGCTGGGATTACAGGCGTGAGCCACCATGCCTGGCCTTGTATTTTCATCAATATACTTGTTTCATGATGTTTGTGTTAATCATATCAGATGGGATTATTGGACCTCAGTAGCTGAAACTGAAACATATTTTGGTCAAAAGACATTGCCATTAAGTGGCATAATTGTTTATTTGAAAATCAGTTCATATTCTACCAACCTATAAGTGAAATTATGTTTTCTACAGACTGGTTAGACTAGTTATTCAATTTCCATTAAGTATTGTGAATATTACCTCATTTTAGAAAAATAATAGCATATATATAGCAGTGGACAGGTTGATCTGCATTACATATGTCATATTTGTTATTCACAATTATCTTAGAAAATTGACAGACAAATATAATTGCCTTCCTTGTTTTATAATTAAGACTCCAAGAAATTCAGTGATTTCTACTGTAACATCTTTTTCTGTGGTTTATATTTTGGTCATTTGATAGATGGATCGTGATATTTAAATTGTACCTTTCATTTATAAGTCAATGTTTTCCCCCAAAAGCAAATAAAGTGATAATGATGTTTAATGATAGACGTATTGCCAAGCTCCACTTTACTACTCTTCCTAATGGCAACATAGAGTTGTTTCAAATACAGTGAAGTTGTCTACTATGAATAATTCAAATATCTTTTTGTTTCTGGTGTGTACCCTTTTAATTAGTGTTCCTTATTAAAAGAAAAATCTATACCCAAGTGTGTGTCAATAACCATGTCTGGCTTGTAGCACATGGTGCCTCTCACTGATAATTGAAATGGATTAGGCAACCATACCCATCAATCCAAAAAAAGGATCCCTTTTCTTTCCAGAGGAAAAAAAGGAGTGTTCTTGAGAGGAAAAAGAGAGAACAAATTCCACATCATTCCTTTAAACTTAGCCATTAAAAAAGATGAGGAAGGATGGCTTTTGTGCCTTGTGAATTGAATAAGGCATAATTATAGTTTGAATTTTAAAATGTTTGTTTTGCATTATTAGGTGTCTCGACAATTTTTGAGCAATGCTTATTGCTGTAAAATTCCAGTACAGCAAAAGATTTTGGATACCATTTAAAGTGTAATTAATTGTAGCAGTAGTTAACCTTATGGAAAAGATTTCCATTTTTGCCTAAAACAATATAGTTTTTAATATGTTGAAAAGGATTTAGAGGGGGAAAGGATTTCTGTTCAAACTTACATTGTGTTATTTGTACTTTTAGGACTCTTAAAATTTCAATGATGAGCTTGAGAGGTCTTTTATTTTATTGTCAGTCTGAGTATATCACATTTTCTCTTGTATTGGTCTGAGAAAAGTTCATCCACTTACCACCTCCACCCTCAATGTGCTTTCCCAAAGCATTTTTATGTATAGTCTGGGTTCATTCATAGATTAATATGGGAAGATTTTCTCTGGCACCTTGCTTATAATATGGTAAAATTAATTTATTATTCACCAACTAAATCCTTTAGAAAAATTAGATAACATTAATTGCAGTGCCAAGTTTATGTACTTTCATTTTAATATATCTTAATTGTTCCACAAGCATTGACTCTGTTTTACTATCTAATTGCTTTCAGGAATTAGCAAAGATTTATCTCATAGACATTTATTACATATTTAATATAATGAGCAAAAGCCTTATTAGTGAGACAGGTCAAGAGAAGGGACAGATAATGACTTCAGGATAATAATTAGTTAAATTGTACTGCGACGGAGCAATTCCAAATAAAACTTTTAAAATGATTTCTTTATTAACTTTTATTACAAGAAGGTATGTGTGGAAGACACTTTGTGAAATAACTTGCTTAAAGGTACAGTATGTTGCACACTCTGAAATAATGAATGCTATAATTAATGATTTCTAAGAAATAAAATCCATATTGGCAATGTCTTACCTTTAAATTGAAATGAAACCTGGTCAATTCAGAGAGATCAACATTTTAAACTCAAATGAAGTTAATAATGTAACCTGTAATATTTTAAATAACTATTTTAAATCCGGGTTGATTCAAGTAGTCTACTTTTTTCTACTCATTGCTGATTCATAATAACTGCTCACACCATTTTGTCATTTTTTGCAGTATGCTAATGAAAGGTACCGACTTTAATCATATGATCGAACCACCTCTGTGGTTCATGCTGCTCAATCATGTTATTAATTCAAGGAATTTTCAGATGATGCTGTGTTGTCAACATGTACTTTAGTTTACAAATCCCCGAAAGATAAATTATTATTACTATTATTATTTTTGAAACGGAGTCTTGCTCTATCGCCCGGGCTGGAGTGCAGTGGCCGGATCTCAGCTCACTGCAAGCTCCGCCTCCCGGATTTAGGCCATTCTCCTGCCTCAGCCTCCGGAGTAGCTGGGACTACAGGCGCCCGCCACCTCGCCCGGCTAGTTTTTTGTATTTTTAGTAGAGACGGGGTTTCACCGGGTTAGCCAGGATGGTCTCGATCTCCTGACCTCGTGATCCGCCCGTCTGGGCCTCCCAAAGTGCTGGGATTACAGGCTTGAGCCACCGCGCCCAGCCGAGAAATTGTTTTTAATTCCGTGATTTTGTCAGTAGATATTGGG